>NW_021604757.1:928467-993728 GCF_004785775.1 Grammomys surdaster | reverse complement strand
CCCTCCCTCCCTCCCTCCCTCCCTCCCTCCCTCCCTCCCTCCCTCCCAAAGGTTTCCATGTTGGCTGCCAGTCTCCTGCCAACACACATGTGTTCACATCTGTAGTCACTCTTGCTTCCTGACCCCCAACATGATCTGGTCTATCCTACCGACACCCAAGCCCTGGTCACAAGGCTTTTACTTCCTGTGTTGAGGAGCTGCTGGCTTGCTAAAGGTATCTTCCTTAGATGTACTTGTTCCATGGTGACAGGTATTCATGCTGAGGTGTAAGAATTTGCTAGAGTCATAACAGTCTAAGAAAGGCTAGCCTTTTAAAAGGCAAGGACTTATTTACCCAAATGGGACCATGACCGTGGGATTCCTGGAAGCTTAACAATGAAATAATAATTTCCAGACCAGCTGGAAGCTGTCCAGGCTCTTCTTCCCTGAATGGGACTAGATTTTCTTCTTTTACTCATTCTATTACCTTGATTTAAAAAAGAAAATCCATCCTGAAATGATAAATAGAAAGAGCCCAGCACATCTATGACTAAACCTCACCAAAACCAGTCAATGTCAAATCAAGTCTTTAAAGTTAGCTTCAAGTTCACCAAAAATATAAGTTTTGAGGGAAACACTAGGTGACTCCAGGAAGATGCAAGTATTTGCAGAAGTGAGGTGCTGTCTTGGATTGGCCAGCCGCAGGCCTGTGGCCATCTGTTCTGCTGACTGAAGTACGGCAGGCAGCCTGGGTGGCTTCGGAATGACAGGAACTCACTGCTCAGGTTTCTGGAGCCTAATGATCAAGACACAGGCCCAGGAGGGCTTGGTTTCGGGTAAGGGCCACATCCAGGTTCCCAGATGGCTGTCCTTCGCTGTTCTAGCACTGGGGTAGGAGTGTGATGTCTATCTGAGGGCTCAGGCGCTGTGACCTGGTCTTCCAAGTAACCCATGTCTGATAACATCACCTGGTGTTGTGGGCACAAATGTTCAGACTTCAGCACATATGAAGGAGTGGAGCAGGGGCTGGCAAGGTGTCTTATTCGGTGAAGGTTTTGCAACTAAGTCTGACCACCCGAGTTTGGTCCCTGGGCCCCACACAGTGCAAAAAAAAAAAACTGACTCCCATAAGTTGTGCTCTGACCATCACATGCACACTAAGGGATGTGCACACACAGATCCACACACACACACACACACACACACACACAAACAAATAATTTTTTTAAGTTATGTGAGAATAGCTTGAAGATTAAAGACTTAAGAGACATAGCAGCCAAATGGATTCAGTTTAAACAAACCAGTATTAAAGGACATATTATTATTATTATTATTATTATTATTATTATTTAGCATTATCATCATTTTGAGACAGGGTCTCACTATGAAGTCCTGTATGGTCTGGAATTCACTATGGATGTAGACCAGGTTTGTGACCAGCCTTCAACACATGGCCTTTTGGGGACATCCAAAATGCAGAGCTGTTGCATTCTTGTGGATTCTAATTCCTCATACCATTTCCCACATTCATCAGCTCCCTACACCACACACACACACCACGCACACGTGCACATGCACACACATACACACACCACACACATGCATACGTGCACGCACACACACACACACAAGCAACACACACAGACACTGACCCAGCTTTCTGATGAAGGAGGCTGGCTCTATCTTGACCCTACCCCCATCTCATTCCACAGACCAGCCCTATCTTGTAGTAGAGGTCAGCAACTTCCCACTGGCTCAAACTCTGTTTAATTTCTTTCAACTGTTTTGATTTTGATGTAATTTTACTCTCTGGAGTTCATGAAATAATGTACCTCAACCTGGTGACATTATCAAAAACCGCATCAGTAAGTCCTGAACTGTACCTGCCGGGTAGCTGTTCAGATCCACGTAAAAACGCATCGGAGTTCTATGCTTCATTTACTTAAGACACTCGGCACATCAGACTCAAACTTTCATGTCTGGAGTTTTTTTGTATATTGCCCAGAGTTCATAAAAAGAGCATTTTTTCAACAAGTTCAGGAAGGCAGGGTGGGGCGGGGTGAGGGACTCCACAAAACTGAAAGAATCTCAGGCAACTGAATGCCACAGCCCCAGCACTGCATCTTCAAAGATAATGGCCGAGCCCATGGCGCCACTGGGAGTCTAAAACTGTTTTTGAGTGACAGGATCTATCATTACAAGGGAACCTAACCCAGAATCTCAAACCCCAAGACAGACAAAAGAGGAAGATCTTTGAGGAAATGAGGGTGTAAAGCCCAGGGTCTTGTCCACAGGGCCTCCCTCATGGTGAGGTACCAGGTTGGGAAACTTTTGGAAAGGCAGTGGTGAGTCCCAGGACACTCATGCTTCATTCTTGAGCTCCCTCCTGAGGAAGTTAAGAATTGTAAGTTTTCCCATGTGATGCTAGAAAATCAATGCCTCCAAAATCATGATTGTCTGTCTCTAGCATTCTTCTATTGTGTCTGTCCATGAAAGCAACTCAAATATGACATTAAGGCAGAGAACACTCTTCAAGTGACAAGAAGCAATGTATACTTTACAAGAAGGACCCACCAAACCTATCATTTGAATTGAATGTTGTCTTGGTTATTTTTATGTCTTATCAGGTTGACAGTGGAGATTAATCATCACAGGTATGAACTGGAAAGATGCATCAAGGAGCAGAGATTGTGTATTGCTCACTCTTGGTTTTTCAATATTATTCAACAATATTGAATTCCTCACCAAGGAATAAGTGGATCTAGCCTGGCCTAAGAGCTCAGACACTAGTGGTGCTGAAGCAGATAGGTCACAAGTTCTATGTCTCCCTGGGCTATAAGCTAAATTTAAAGCCATTCTGGGCAACTTAGTGAGACATTCTCTCACTAAAATAAAAAGTAAAAAGAGGTTTGGGAATATAGCTCCATGGTAGGGTGCTTGCCTAACATGCGTGAAGTCCTAGGGTTCATTCCCAGTACCAAAGAAAGAGGAGAGGAAGAAAGGGAAGAAAATGAGGGAGGAAGGATGAACAGAAGAACACAAGGATGAGTGGAAAGGATAAAAATTGTAGGCCTAAAATATTTTTATATTTTGAATGTTTTGTGCTTAGCCATGTTTTACATATTTTGCACGTGTGTGCATGCGTGTGTGTGTGTGTGTGTACACAAGCTATAGCCCCTGTGCAAGGGTCAGAAGGCAACCTTTGGGAGTCAATTCTACTGAGGCAGGACTTATTTCTGCCATGCTGTGTTTTCCAGGCTAACTGGCTCCTGAGCGTCCAGCTGATTCTCCAGTGGCTGCCTGGTACCTCTCTGTGTCTCCAGTGGCTGCCTGGCACCTCTTTGTAGAAGGGCTAGGATTGCAGGTATCCCCTGCTTCATCTGGCTTTTTATGTGGGTTCTGGAGACTGAATAAGGTCTTCAAACTCATACAAGTGGTTTTACCCAACATCTTCACAGCCCATTACTGGAAACTTAAATTTTTAAAATGGTATTTATTTAGTGTGTATCATGGTGTGCTTGTGGAGATCAGGAAAAACAAAACAACAACAACAACAACAACACCTTCTGGGAGATGGCTTTTCCTTTCCATCATTTGTGCCCTGGGGGTTGAATCGAGGCTTGTCATAGGCAAGTGCTTTTACCTGCTGAGCTGTGTTGCCAGCTCCTTTGCCATTTTTCTTGCTTGCACTTATGGGGTGCTGTCAGTAAGTAGTGGTGACGTCTCAGGGCTGCCTACATCCCAGTCTCCTTCAGCGATCTCATTTTGTTTTTCTAGAGTCTTTAACTGCTCCTCTTCTTGTTCCTCATGCCATGGGGTGTACCCAAATGTGCTGAGGCACCAGAATGTGGTCTTCCAGCCTAGCTGTCCATTCTCCTGCTCTCCCTCCTCTGAGGCCTTCTCAGGCTCTGGGAAGCAGACTGCATCCACTCTTAGGACAGCCACACGAGTGATAGTCTCCATGCCTGTCATTCTGGCTTACACCTAGTTCTTAGCACTCTTTTTTATCGATCCCCTTAGCATCCCTGTGACCTCATCTCCCAGAATCCTGCCCACGGTTCCCCAGGACTCCTGGGATCCAGCATCTTCTCTGGCAGGGCCTGCTCTATCCTCCATACTTCACTACCCACAGCTGTTGGAAGGAGACACCAAGACATGCTGCCTCTACTTACCACGCTCTGGTGGCCTCTGTTCACTTAGAAACAAATACAGAATGCCTTCCTAGACTTCAAAGACTGTGTGTCGCCATGACTCACCACTACCTCCCACCAGTTCTCCCTGGTGTCCGTGCTCCTCCCCAATGGGACTAAGGCAGCTGCTGCCCAACTTGTCTTCTGTCTGCAGGTGCCCGCTGTCCTTCTCTGATGTCTGTTATTACTCTTCCCGTGTCTTGGCTTCAGTTAGGAAGGCGAGAAGTGAGAACAGTGGTCTTGCTTTACCATGACACAATCCAACCCCAGAACAGCGGGGCCTGACACAGAGCACCGTGCTATTTAATAATCTAACAACCCAACACCCTGCATGACCGGAGTACATCTGAAATCTCTGTGCATTTCCTGGTATTCACAAGGGATTCAGGCTCAGTCAACACATTTTATAAGGCCCAGGGTCTCATACAAATAAAAGCTTGGAATCTCTTCCAATGGGTGGTGGCATGGTTGGTTCTTTCTTGTTCCTGACATCAGTTTGTTTGCTGTCCCCAACACAAGGAATCACCCCTTCCCCACCTAGCCACATTCAGCAACGGTTTGAGGATTGACAGTCACAGGGATGTGGTGCCTACCTGGAAACTGGCCCTGCTCCTAGCAGTTCCAGGAAACCGCAGGCCTCCCAACATGTGTCCCTGAAGCTCCAGGGGGAGGAAGAAGCTCCCGACAGGGAGGGCCTCTTTGTCTTGTGGTTGGGCTATTCTTGAGTCTTGGAATGTTACTCTCCTGGTGCTGACAGCTGCCACCTCTCCCGGTGGTGCCAGGCTCTCGTGCCAGGCCTCTGGAGTCTCACTTGGTGGGTGGCTAGGTCTTCTGCAGCCTCCCACCCACCTGGGTTGTGGAAGGCATGCTGGAAGGGACAGGAGCATGTGGCACTGGGTGCTCCTCTCTGGCTCCCCCTCCCCTGCTAAACAAAAGCTTCCTGTTGGGGCGGGAACCAGAGCATGCTTTTGATTGAGGAGCAGGCTCGAGCCGCTCAAGAATGAATGGGCGCCAGGGCCTGGCTGGCTGCCTTCCTCACAGGCTTGTGTCAGTACAAGAGACACCACCACCACCACCACCACCATGACATTTCTATCTGCTTAGAGAGGTAGGGCTTGTCAGGCCCAGAATAGGGCCAGCTTTTCTACCTCATTCTTTCTCTCTGCTTTGGCTTCCTGACTGCTGTTCTCTGACCAGCTACCCCAGTTTTTCTGTCTCTAACATCTGTTTTATTGTTGATGGAATCTTCCAGAAACTAATAATGTGCATGGTTCTTTCAGCCAGTAATCATTGTCTTGTCACCTTAATCCAATCCTTACTGTGGTCACTATTTACCTTTAGCCCTATGGTTGCCATGACTACCATAGTCTTGGTCATTTTGTCAAAGACATTGTTTCTAGTAAAGTGGTTGCTATTTTTTCTCTTGGTTTTATAGAACAGAGAACTGGATTCAGAGAAGCTGAGTAGCTTGCCCAGAGTGACACAGCCTGAACAGTAGCAGGATCCCAGAAGTCAGCTCAGTCCCCAAGTCTGAGGTTTCCCCGGGCAGCATTTAAACAGGAATTATGAGTCCAAACTGCTGAAGCTGTACAAACCCTGGTCGCATCCTCACTACTGACTTGCTTTGTGACTTTTGTCAGATCACTCAGCTTTTCTAAGTCGTTACCCATAGAGGATGACTATCAGACTTGCCTCCTGGACAAGTGCAGGAACACCTGCCTGGTCAGACTCACCAGGGCACAGTCCCCTGCCTCAGTAGTCTCCACAGATGCCAGCCAAACACAATTCTCCTTCTGGGTAGCCATTTCTTGGGGGCCTTTCTGAATCCAAGGAGCTGCACAGCCAACTAACTCTGTCGGCTTTTGTAGAGTAGAGGAGAAAACTCCAGGCAGTCAGCGTGGTGAGGGAAGGCGTGCCAAAGATGTTTTTAATATGCGTGAGACTACGCAGCCAAGCCAGGGCTGCTGCCCGGCTCCCAGGCATGTTCCCGCCCAGACAGGCTGATGATTTGAAGGGAGCCGCGGTCAGACTGTATACCTGTCATCTGCCTCTCCACACGAGCCTGCCTCACTTCCTCTAATGAGGCTTGACACCTCGGGAATCCAGCAGTCACAGAGAGCAGAAGGAGCCAGAACGGCCTGCTTCGGCCACTCGGGCTTGCTTGAGAGGTGGCCAAGCAGCAGCATGAGCCCCAGGGCTCCTCTGCCTCAAGGTCTGTATTGGCCAGTTGCTGGTGGGACAGTGAGGCACACTCCATGCACCTCAGCATTCTCAGCTATTAAATGGGTTTTAACTAGGTGTGGCGGCACATGTCTATGATCTCAGTACTCAGGACCCTGAGGTAGGAAGATTGCTCCACATTTGAGGTCAGCCTAGGCTACTTAGTGAACACCAGAGCAGCGGGGATGTATAGAAAGAGACTATTTTAGAAAAAAATAAAACTTAAATGAATTTTAACGACCAATCCAAGATGGATAGAGATAAGTGGAAAATGCACGAAAATGGTATAACGTGATAACTCGGTGAAAGATGATGATGAATATCACCACCAGCCTGGCTGGTGGCTGTCTGTCATGAGAAAGCGTCCCCCTGGACCGGAGTTTCTCTGATACATTCTCTAGTTCCATCTGGAGGGCCTCTGCAGAGAGAGGTTCTCCCAATAGGTCTTAGGAAGGACTGGTCAAGCTCCAGTCTGACCATTGAGAAGACCAGGGCACAGGGAGGAGAGGTGTCTCACCTGAGGTAAGCCTGCTTGTTGGTATAAGGGTTTTAGTGGCAACAGGCTTGAAGGGACATGGAGGGCCCTAGGACCCGGTGCTGAGGAGCGGGGAGGAGTCCAGAGCTTCATCCTGTCCTAGAAAAAGCTCCCGTGGAGAGATGCGAGATGCGAGGGCTGGTCTCTTAGATAAATACATAGTGTGCCGAGGTCAGTGCGCCGAGGTCCAGGCCGGGGACTCTTGGTACTGAGCTGTATGGGGAAGACAGACTTTCAGCCTCTTCCTAGTGGCAAATTAGGAGCAGAGCTGCAGGTGGAGGGGCAAGTCCTCGAGAATGACGTTTCTCAGGGCTGCTGGGTAGAAGCCAGCCTTCGAGGGATTCTGGGAGCAGACAATAAAATGAACCAACATGTTAAGGGCCACAGAAGAACCTGGTGGATATGGGGTCTAACCTAAGCCTTGGAGAGGTGTGAGATGTGTATGGATGGGGATAGAAGTGGGAGGGCCCACCTCTGTTGGTCAGAAAGTGGGTCACCAAGAACCCTCCAAAGAGCCTGGGAAAGACACAACTCAGCCCCATGACTTCCTGCCCTGAAAAACTGATGAAGGACGAACACAGTTCCAGAAGGGGATGTGTCCAGGGACGAAGTCCCATAGACTTTGAACTCTGAGGAACAGTGTTGGCCTCAGTGTTCTGATCTGAGCAATGGCAATAACAAATATGTCAGCTGGTTGTCAGAGAGAACTAGATCACAGGTGTCCTGGAAGTTGACAGAGGTTACCATGTGTTCTGACACCATGAACATCCTAGATATAATCCTTCTCCTCCTCCTTTCCCTCCTCCTCTTCTTCTTCCTCCTCTTCCTCTTCTTCATCTTTCTCCTCTTCTTCCTCTTTCTCTCCCTCCCTCTCCTCTTTCTCCCCCTCCTCCCCTTCCTCCTTCTCAGCTGTGGCCCAATCAGTGTGCTTGAGTTATCAGAACCACTGAGGAGAAGTCCATCCACATCTCCTCCTTCCTTGGCATTCAGAGAGCAGTGGAGCCTCCCACCCACAACCAGCACCCGAAACAAACCTCACCTTTGAAAAGCCAGGCTTGCACCCAGAATAAAGTGACCTGTCTACTCATGTCCCTTCAGCTTCAGCCGGCTGCTTCCCAATGGTGACTGGCATGGAGGGACATCTACTTCCCCCCACTTCCTCTTGCCCCATTTCTCCAGGCCTTCAGCTGAGAATGCCCTGGAAGCTTCCGCAC
Organism: Grammomys surdaster; assembly: GCF_004785775.1. Classification (NCBI taxonomy): domain Eukaryota; kingdom Metazoa; phylum Chordata; class Mammalia; order Rodentia; family Muridae; genus Grammomys; species Grammomys surdaster. The sequence goes on along the minus strand of NW_021604757.1, from coordinate 985,590 downwards.
CATCCTCAGATGGCCTACAGGAGGGCTCTGCTTCTCTTCGCAGACTGAGGCTGCCCCAGTCGTGTCCACTTTGCTTGCTTATTGTATTCCCCCTCCCCCATTCTCACCCCATCTATCTGTTTGATGCCTACTTACTTTTAGCAAACTTTTGCCATGCCAGACGGTTGGTCCCTGGCAGGAGGGTAGCTTCTGCCATCAGCCTGGTCCTACCTCAGTGCCATTGCCAACTTCCTCCTTGTCTACCTGTTCTAAGAGCAGGCTTCAGTGTTGACAGAACACAAGGTCTCCTGGTCTCAAGAGGGAGAACTGTCATGCAGCTGGGAAAGTGGAAGGGAACGGAGAGGCTAGAATAGAGTGGGAGAGTGGAGCCGCTGGGTGATACAGTAGAGATTCAGAAATAGCGACATCTCGAAATGAAAAGTTCCAAAATGCTAACCAGTGTATTTTTTAGCTTCTACCTGGATTCTCTCTCTGCATCCTATCTACCCCTTCTGTGTTGGGCTTGTTTAGCATCCCCAGGCTCACAGCTTCCTTACTGTCACCTCAGAGGGAATGCAGGCCAGCTTCCTGCTCCTGATGGCTTTCCAGCAGGGAAGGACTCTGATTGGTCAGAGGCAGGTTGCATGTCTTCTTCAGACACCAGTAGAGGTTGCCTGCACTACCTGAGAAACCCTGGCATGGGGGCTCTTGGCCAGAGGAGCACAGAGCAGACCCGTGTTCAGCAGGAAGACATGTGTCTCTACAGGGGACGCAGCAGGAGTCAATGTAATGTCCTCCATTTAGTAAGTCCATGAGGATTTAGATGAGACGGGGCTGGTTTTGCCCTGGAACTAGCCTGAAACAGGAAGGAGAGCCAAAAGGGGGGTCCATGGGAAGGGCAGGAGGCCCCTCTCCTGGGAGCTTCCCAGCTTCTCCATTAGGGAGGTGCCAAGGACAGCACTGGAGAGGCTGGGAGAGAGAGAGGGGTCTGAGGGATGTGGAGCTGTGTGGTGGCCATTTACTCTCCTCTAGTGTGAGAAGCACAGAAGGGTGGGAACCAGGGGTCCCAGCTGTGCATGCCCAAGGGTGCTGGGCTGAATACTGAAGGGGTGACCCTGCCTGTGTGCGACCTCACAGGTGGCCCCAGACTGTCACCAGCCTCAGTTTCTCTGCCAGTAAAGAGGGAGGAGGTGAGGGCTGAGCGAGCTCAGGCTCCGTCTCTTCCAGAGTCCCCCCCCCTTTCCTCCCTTGGCCCCAGAATCCAGGAATTCGCCCCAGGCCACAGCCTCTCCTGACTGAGGGGAGCCTCGGGCAGAGTGGCTGGGGTCCCCACGCCCCCTCCTCCCCTCTGCAAAGCACATGCAGATGTGAGGCTGTCGGCCACAATCAGGACTCAGGTGAGGAATGGGGCCTGGCAGCCCTGGGCTTGTACTCGTTTGCTGGAGTGCAATTTCCCCATAATTACACTTCCTAGCTTTTCGGCATCTGTGAAAGATCACCCTGGGACACAGAGGAGCCGAGCGTGCTGGCAGAAGGACAGGCCTTCGTTCCAAATCACTCTCCACTGGTGGAGAAAACCCACTCGCCCTGGACCTGATTCTGGCATGTGCAGTGTCTCCAAGAGACAGGCCCAGCGTGCCCCGTAGATCTGGTCATTCTGAGCCTCTGCAGAGACCTCTGTCTTCTGGCGCCCCATCACCCCCAGTCTCTGTCTTCAGTGGCTGGCATGTTACCCATTGCAACATCACCTATCTGGATTCCTGGAGCCCACTCTGTCAGTGACTCAAGGTGACCTTATGGTCACCCACCATACTGTTGTCCCCCCAACTCCCCATAGCCACTGTGGTTTTGTCTCTATATCATTACCCTCTCATGAGTCCCTGCTGGTCACCATAGCCACAGGTGACACTCACACACAGATGCCATTGCACTGCTCCTGTGTTAACCCTGAGCCACACTGACCTGTGCTCCGTGTCGCACCCCTCTCCGTGTTCAGCATGTGTAGGTCTTCTGTTCTAGACTTGGAGTTCACAGATATCCTGCTAGGCAGGATCTAGGGGTACCTCTCTCCGAATCTCAGATAAATATTTGCTTTAACAAACCCATTAGAGGACAAGAGGATAGGCAGAGAGAGCTTACAACCCAAGAAACTCTGGAGAAGAACCTCTGGGGATCTTGGAAAATTATCAGAAATGTGGACAGGCTCCAAGCATGAAGCGGTACTCAAGTGTAAGTGAGTTCACAGCGCAGATTTTGCAGAGCTCAGGGTGAGAGGGGTCCTGCTACTTTAATTTCCTCCTCAGGGTCCACACTGCCAGCCCTGGGAAAACAGACTGTAAGCCAGGACGGGCAATCCCATTCTGATGGAAACCACAGCCCTGGTGAGCCATGCCATGGACCATCCTTAACGGTGCTGCTCCCCTCCTGAAGTTCTGGAAGAAACATCACTGCTTCCAAGATTCCAAGATCAAGAAACTGGAAGGAGCCTGGAAGTAAGGTATGGCTTCAAGCAAACTTTTCATCTGGTCTAGAGGCAGATATGAGGCATGTGTGTGTGTTGTCCTAGGCCCATAGCAGACATCACTAATCAATCACGGCACCAAGAGGTTAAGTTACTTGGCAAAGGTAATCATACAGCTAGTCAGCGAGAGGCACAAACTCTTGAACCTGGACAGTCTGGAGTCAGAGTCCTTGGTCATAGGCACCTAGGCAGCTCTACCCGACACCAACTCCAGCCCCTGTCTCAGAGGCGGGCACGAGCAACTTATACAGCGAGTGTTCCAGCACAATACAGAAGGCAAAGAAATACAGAAGGGGGGGCGGTACAGATACAAATTCAAAACCAGGTACTGTGTCTCATTGGATGTGGGCTTGGGTTGTGACTGAACCTTTTGGAGCCCTTGTTTCCAGCATTGTAGAGATGGACAGAACTCTTATACAAAGGTGTGCCAAGCGTGTAACTCAGGAAGCGTTGTGTGGCTTGCTGTGTTGCCATGAATAGTGTTACTTACATTAGTCTGAAGGCACAAGCCACATGCTCATCCACAGATGGTCCATCTTCACTGTTAGCTTGACTGGACTCGGAGTCACAAAGGAAACACTTTCCAAGGGTATTTCCACAGATGGAATATTATTCGGCCTTGAAGAGGAAATACATTCTAAAATTCTTCATACATGTGAAGGAACCGTAAGTACACTATGCTAAGCAGCAGCAACAGCTTCAGCAGCAGCAGGAAGTGAGACCTGAATTAGTTCCAACTCCTGGAAACACTGGTGATCTTGGTGAGCCCCTGGCCCTACCCCAGAGTGCTAAAGTGTTTGTTTGTTTGTTTGTTTTTGTTTTGTGGCTAACCTATGTGGAGGAACAGAGAGTGGGATGTACACTTAGCTCTGCTGAGCCAAGAAGAGCAGTAACAGGGTGGAGGCAGCGTCAGAGACAGATGACCAGTCGTAGCCTTGGACACAGCAAGATGTAGCCACGGCGGTACAGTGTTGAGGATCTCAATGTCAGTGCAGGCCCTCTTACTCAAGGACATAATTGCTTCTGCCTCACAGTGAGAGATCCTGGGGCTTAGATGGAACCTTCTTTTGGTGATGGCCTGGACAGAATGGATTATCTAATTTACAGAAGGTTCTTGAAGGGGCTCGCCTCCTCCCTGGCTTTGCTGGGGTAAACATTTTGGCTTGATCAGCTGTTAGCATGTGTGTACAACACACACACATACACACACACACACACGCACACACGCACACACGCACGCATGCACGCATGCACGCACGCACGCACACACTTTGGTATTTCTGTGAGCTCCTGAGCACAGCTGTTCTCTTATGGTCTCTCTGTCATCCCTGGAGAGGGAGGACATGTGTCATTTCTACCTCACACTGCAGAAACCTGAGTGACTTGTCTCTTGGAGAGCTAGGGCTAGAGTCCAGGTCCCTTGCCCCCCCCTTAGCCCCTCTTCCTGTCCACATTCAGGGCTCCCTGAAGTGTTTCAACAGAGGAGGAGAGGGTGGGCTTCTCTCTTGTCTCTCTTCTCTCACCTCTGCCCTCTGAGCATGGGAGTAGTACCCAGGGCAAAGGGGAGAGGCATAGGGCTTCATGGAATAAGAGGTGCCCGGATGGCAGGAGAGTCATGCCTCAGTGTATCTGTCTCGTCACTGTCCCTCTGAGAGCTTCAGGGTGGCTCTGAGCCACAGACTGAACAAAGGCACACAGCTTACTGGCACCACTGGTAGGTGGGGGAACTGGTATCTTCAGCTAAGGGCATTATAGTGGAAGACATTTAGGTTGGGCTCAGGGATGAAATCTGATAATAATGGCCGTCATAGCATCCCTTCCTCCCAGATCTTAGCATCTCAACCTTGCAGTGTTACATGCTGGGAATGTTGGGAATGGCAGGCATGCTGGGCATGCTGGGAATGGTGAGCATGCTGGGCATGCTGGGAAAGGTGGGCATGCTGGGAATGGTGGGCATGCTGGGCATGCTGGGAGTGGTAGGCATGCTGGGTGTGCTGACACCTCAGGAACACTGAAGACATGGGTGCTCAGTCAAGTGGGCCTGGGCCTTGGCCTCTGGGTTCTTAACATAATTCCCACATAAGTCTGACAACTAGCTCCCCTTGGGAACTGCTCACCACCTGTGGGGGCTGAAGCCAATGGCCCCAAGCAGAAGAATCACAGTCGCAGGATGTGCCTTTGCTGAGGTTTGAGTCTGAAGTGTCCCACACAGGCTCATGTGTTTAGCTACCCGGTCCCCAGCTGGCAGTGCTATTTGGGAAGGCTGTGGAATCTTTAGTAGGCATAGACTTTTGGGAAGTCTGTCACTGGGGACAGCCCTTGAAGTTTGACGACCAAATCCTATGTCCTTATCATTTTCGTGCTTCAATTACTCAGGGCCAAGGCCTGCCTTCCAATACCTCTTTAGAGTCCCCTGGGGAAGGTCTCTCCTTTCTGAGCCTCAGTTTGCAGCACCCCCTCAGTGTGTCTCTCTACTGGGCAATGAGGGAAGGCAGAGGTGTGACTAGAAGTGGTGGGCTCACTTTGTGAAAAGCAGTCGGAAGAAGCCATGCAGGAAAACGGGCCGAGAGTCAGGAGGAGCAAAGGACAAAGGCTAGTCTCTGTGCATGCCCTGACTCCATCAGCCTCACCTGGAGCTTCCCCAAAGCTCTGTCGATTGGCCCCACCGAACCTCCCACCGATACTCACACCATACTTGCCCTGTAGCCACCCTTGTGCCACGCTTAGCCCTCAGGTTTCTCTAGTTAGGCTCAGAGGCCTTGGGTGGGGACTCTGGAGTCCTTGGCCTGTGGACACAGGATATCTCCTCTATTGAGCATTTCACTTTGGCCCATGGTTTCCTGTGAATGAAGAGGTGACAGGTCAGCATACTTTGGTTCAGGCCTATGAGGGCCTGGTTCTATAGGAGTCCTCTAAGAAGTCCCAGTGAATTGCCCTGAGGTGGCCTCTGAAAAGATGGTACCCTAGACTTGGAGCTGTAGAAAGAAGCAAACAACCCCAAACTCTGGAGGAGTCAGCTTGTCTGCCTTCTCCCCTGCTGCCCAGCCCGAGCCCAGCCCTTGCCCCGGCCAGGCATGGAGGCACCTGGGAGAGGCCACCTGGAAGCAATCTCCACAGCCAGTTCCCTGAAAGTGAAAAGCTGGGCATGCTAATGCTCTCGAAATCATGCTTCCTCCTTGCTTACTTCCAGGGATGAAGTTGGGAGGCGAATGTGGGGGGAAAACCAGCTGTGAATGCTTGGCTCTGGCATGGGAGAACACAACTCTGTCCCCACTGTCCCGCATCCTTTACCACTGGACAGTCATGGAGACAGGCTCTGCTTGCTGGTCCTGGCTGTGGGAATGGCCAGGCACTTTCTCTTTCTGGTCCTCTGTCCTCCTGCTGCTGAGAGGGGGACACTGAAAAGTACTCCCTTCCCACATTGATGGAAACTTCCACTTTGGTCCTATCTCCTACACCGTGGGTCAGACATTTGTGACTACTTCCCCATCACACCCAATGATAAGAAACCCTCCAGCCTTTGAATATCTGTCTTCAAAGCTTAGGCCCTGCCTTTTAAATATGAACCAACCTTAATGGTTAGCTGAGTGATAGACCACAGAAGTAGTTGCTCTGTGTGACAGGAGACAAAGCAATCCCAGCAGGTCCCTCCAACATTTGTACTAAAGCCCCAAGCCCTATATGGTGTTCTACCATAGCAAGGCCACCATGTTGTAAGGAAGACATATGGAGAGGCCTTGTCAAGATGTCAGGCCAGTTCAAGAAGGAGCAGAGATCTCTGATTAGCTCCCACCCACCATCGGCACTGCTAAATCAGCCATCAACTAACTTCACGGAGCTCCTTCATCAAAGTGACCTACAAAGCCCTTCCTTGATTTCTGAGCAAGTGGAACCAAAACGTACAGAGCCAGTTGCTGGTGTTGGGGAAGTTTTCTACACGGTGATACCACAGCCATGTGGGTGACGGTGTGGGTGCCTCTGCTCCAGCTGTGATGGGACTTTGTCTGTACATTGCTCAGGACCATGCTCTGAACTTTGCTAGGCTGACCCTCAAGAGCTGATGCTTCCGTGTGAATGTATCAACCCCAGGTTCCCCTGCACTGTCAGGGGGAACTGACACTGTGAGGAAAGTAGGGGCGAAGGATAGGGAGAGTGGTACAGAGCCCTCTCCTAACCCCTTACCCCATGTCTTCTTTGCCAGGCCACTGCTTCTTAGCTGAGCTTCTCAACCAAGGGCTACAGGTCAGCCATAGCCCTGTAGTATGCTTAGGTCCCCGCAGGCCCAGGCAGGCAACACTGTCTGCCCACACCTAGGCTTCTTTGATGCTTTTCCATACCCCTTGACAATGACCCCATCTGGATCGCTCTTCATTAGCTCTACTCTGGTCACTGTTAACCACCTCCATGTGGATGTGTATATACGTGTGTGCACACATGCATGTGTGCGTGCATGCAAGCGTTTTCTGTTTCCCATGGGTGGGGACACAGATCAAGGGCTCATTCTACAGCTCATTGTTTCAGACTGTTGGAAGCCACACATTCAAACACATGATTCGCCGCTTGCTGGGAGTCTTCCTGTTCTAGCCATCAACCATACAGTGGTCAGCGGTGGAGCATGCTATCCAGGCTCAGAAGGCCTTGTGTGCCGTTTGCATGAAGGAGGGGGTGCTAGTGTAGGGTAGAAGTGATAGACGACAAGTAATAAACTCATGAAATCACTTGTGGAACTGAAGAGGTAGCTCAGCTATTGAGAACTCTTCCTACTCTTGCACAGGACTGGAGTTTGGGTCCTCGAAAGCACATTGGGAGGCCCACAGCTGCCTGTAACTCTGACTCCAGGGGATCCCACACCCTCCCTGGCCTCCACAGGCACTGTGTACAAGTACACATATTGACACAGAGATACATACACATACACATAAAATAAAAACAAAGAAAATCTCCTTTTAAAAACCTTGTTTTAGATAGCAGAGTCTGGAAGCAGGGAGGAGGTTATGATGGGAGATCACCCAGCACTGGAAGAGTGATCCTCAGATCCACATGCCCAATGGGGACATCACAGAGCCTTCACAATTACTTACCAATGAGTCTGCTGAAAGAAAAGGTCAGGAAATAAAACCCTCGGTTGTTTCCTGGAGTAAACGTCTGAAAGGCCCCCAGAGGTGGAACCCGGAAGATGGCTGCCAGGAGAACCAACATGGATGAAAACAAGACTATGGAAGACATCTTGGATCCACACTCACCCCTCCTTATGGGCCTTGAGCAGCCACATTGGAACTGGGGTTCTGCTTGCCTTGTGAAGATGCTGGGAAAAGCCAGAAAGTGACAAAGAACAGTGGTGCCCGGCCAGGAGCCATCTGAGCCCAGATCTGGCTTCTGCCCTCAGAGGGGTAGTTCTCAGGACTCCAGCCTGTGGCCTACGCCACCCCCACACAGGGCACACACAATACAGCCACTTGTTTGAAACCCCAGTGAAGCCAAGGGCCTTCCTTGTCCTAAAATGGACCAGTATATGCAAAGGATCTGAGTTACTTTTCCTGGATTGGGGGAATCATTCCCAACAAGGCTGGCCACAGCCCTCCGCGGGCAGCTCCCTTAGTCCTGTGTGGAGTTCTCTAGTATCTCCTCCCATTCACAACTCCCACTATTCTTCTCTGGGGCTTCATATCCTAGAGTATCATGGTCAGTGAAGACACCTGAACAAACAACTGTGTCTAGTTCACCTCAGGCCTCTAAGCATGCTGGGTAAGTGATGGGGTAAATGAAAGTCACAGTACCCTATATAGTCAGAAGAGCTGTGGCTCTTGAGGATCTCAAAGTCCTAGGAAATCCAGGCACCAGCTATGTTGTCCCCTCCTCTCCTTGCAAGGAACAGTGATGGAACCTGGCCTCCATTAGGGACTCTCCTGCCTTTTTCTACTGGCTAGTAGAGGAAGGTGCAAGGGCAGTGGAGAGGGACTTGATTCTGTCATTACTGCTTAGAGTGAACCTGTGTGTATGGTATGTGCATATAAGTGTGGGCACACACACCTGTGTGAGGACGTGCAGAGATGGCAGAGGCGGACATTGAGTGTCCTGGTCTCTCCCTCTCTGCCTCATTCCTTTGGGACAGGGTAGATCAAAGCTGGCAGCCGGTCAGCCCTAGCGACCCTGCTGTCTTACCTGACTTTTTATGTGGGTCCTCATCCCTGCCTAGCAAGTGCTCTCAGCCACCAAGCTGTCCTCTCCAGCTCTCAGTGCTGCTCCCACAGTTACAGAGTTATCTCACTTCTTGTTTCTTGTGCTTTTTCTTTAGTTTCTTTCAGGCTGTGATGTTCCAGAAGAGCCTCCTCCTTGATGTTGGCTCCTCTTGACCATTCCCCCTGGTGACCTGGCCTCCAGCTGGCCACGGTCTGGGGCTGGAAGATAAAAGCTCTTCTTAGCATCAGGCCATGACCTGCACTCTTCAGTATCTCGGCAGTTCCTGCCTTTATCAGATTAGCATTCATCTGACAGCTGAAAATCACAAGGCCCAACAGGAAAGCAGCCCTAGGCTTTTGGGAGCACCTTTACACAAGGGAATGGGACAGGGTGGTTGGTAGGGATGGGACATGTGGCTCAGTTGGTGGGGTGCTTGTCTCACATGTGGGAAGCCCCGGGTTCAATCTCTAGCACTACATAAAGCAACCTTGGCAGTGTCTGTGGGCAGTCCCGGCACCGAGTCCAAGCAGGATGACCAGAAGTTCAAATGCATTCTCAGCAGCCTTGGCTGGAGGAGACCCTGTCTCCAAAAACTAAAATGTTCTTAAAAAGATAATTCATGGGGACAATTTGCAGGTATCCACACATGGAGGTGGGTATATGACAGCATTTTCCATAAAGAAATGCTTGGACACCCACCTGGCAGGCATCCAGATGCCCTCATTGCTTGGAAGGGATTTGAAGATCAGCTCTCAAGAAGGTCTGCAGCCTTTGGGTGTTCTCACGATAGACTCCCAAGCCACAGATAAAATGTCACTTAAAGGTAAAATTTGACATAGGATCATTAAAACTCTTTCAACATGAGTTTTTAAATAATTACTTTGATTCTAATACCATTTCCTTTAGCCAAGGTATCTCGAGTGTCAGTTAACATACAATCAATACAGAAATGGTTAGAGCCAAGGAGATGGCTTAGTCAATAGCTCCTTCACAAGCGTGAAGGTCTGAGTTCAACTCTCAAGAACACACATAAAAAGCCAGATGTGTTGCCTGACACCAGAAGAACGGAGCAGAAACAAGCCAATCCGGGAGCTCATCGAGAGGCCAGCCAGCCTAACCAAGTCAAGGAACTTCAGAATCTGTGAGACCCTGTCTCAGGGGGCAAAAAGGTACAGAGAGACTCTATCTCAAAAAACAATAAGTTAGAGACCCTGTCTCAAAGAATAAGGTGGAGAGCATTGGAAAAGACATCTGGACTCCATACACACACACACACTCACACACACACACACACACACTCACACACACACACACTCACATACACACACACACACACACTCACACACACACACACTCACATACACACTCACACGGATACAAAACCTCACACACATACACACACTCTCACACACACTCACTCACAAATATATACATACACACACACTCACTCACACATACTCAAATACACACATACTCACACACATACACACACAAACTCACACACACATTTACTCACAAATACATGCATACACACACATCTTCACTCACAAATACACACATGCTCACATACACCTACCTACACGTACACACACACACACACCATGGAGATTATTCATGACTTATCTTTTTACTTTCTCTTTTTCATATATAGTTTTCTTGGCAACTGTTGTAGGTTGCATGGTTTCAGCTCAGCTCAGCTGGACCAGCCACATTTCAAGTCCTCTTTAGACACTTGTGGTTAATGGCTGCCATGGTTAAAGTGACCAGCTTCCTTGATTTGTCCCAAACTGGCAGTTCCATGTCCTAGGAACCTATCTTCTCCCAGTCCCAGGAGGATTGGTGCCTTTCAGGCTCTTAGCTCAAGAACCCTTGATTCACTCTCAAAGGCTCCTCTTTGAGAAAGGGAGAAAGTCTGATTTGGCAAGGACTTCCCAAGACCAGATGGGGACTGTTCAATGGGAGTTGTGGACAGAACCCAGGCAACCTGCTTCAGGATGCTTGGTCCCAGTCCCTGGGGAGCATCTAGAATGGCATGGTGCATGTCTGGGTTCTCAAGTAGGGGCAACCTTGGAAGGTTGGGATAAGCAGGTATTTTCCCTGGCACACAGGGCAATGAGCTGCCCCACTGAAGCTTCATAGAGAACAATAATGCCACAGAGAGTCACTCACCACCCATGGACATCCAGTGGTTCCATGCTGTGTGTCTTTGATTCCCATGGGAAGAACATGCTCTTTTGGGAGCTCTCTTCATACTCTCCAATTAATCAGGAAGTCTTGGTGTTAGCATGGCTGACAGTCATGGCACAGGAGTCTCATCTGAACAGAGGAGAATGTAACTTGGACTCAGGAAAATCCGTCTTTGGATTTACTTTTTTGCTTTAAAACAAAAATGATTGCATCTTCACCAGAAGTTTCGAAGACAGCTGGAATAAACATCCTGCATGTGTTCTTCATCCAGGACTACTTATGTGACTTGAGCATTGTGTCAAAGGCAGGAAGCTGACACTGGTGTGACATGTGTGTGTGTGTGTGTGTGTGTGGTGTGTGTGTGTGTGTGTTATCGTACCTCGTGTTTTCAGACACAGGGCCCTGTCCCCACCACAATAGTGATACCCTTTTTTAAAATCGGATTTTAGTGACGCCTTTTTATTTCCCTCATGTCCATCTTCACTGCTGTCTACTCGTAATGTGGCTAAATATACCTTTCTACTTATGATGATGTGACAGTTCCCTTTCAGGTTCTGACACAGAAAAGAAACACAGTGAATGGATCTGAGCAACTTTGTGTTATACGTGACAATACAGACGATCCTTGGATCCAGCAGAGCCTTTGCCAGTCCCACACACATGGCCCTGGGCAAGGGAAACCAACGGAGTCCAAAGTATGGTTCACTTAATCCTCTCAACAAGCCTCTGAGGCAATCCTACTATTATCTTCACTTTGCATCTAGGGATGTGGGATGTAGTTAGAGTTCAGAAGCATCCATCTGGACCTTTTCCATGCACACACCCCTGTCTCTAGTTTGTAAACACAAGGGCAGACTGTACTGAGCATATCATTTAATGAGCTGTGAAAAAAATCCATATTTGGTTTAGAAGATGGCTCTGCAGGAAAGAACTAGAATATAGATCCCCAGATCCCATGTAAAAGTCGAGGAGTATAATAGCTCTCCTGTGATCCCATAGCTGGGGAGGCTGAGCCAGGCAACCTTGGAGCAAGCTAGCTATGCAGACTAGCCAAAACGTGGAGCTCCAGGTCAGTAGAAACCCTGCCTTGATATACAAGATAGAAGGTGTCCAAGGAAGACACTCAACATGGCCTCGGATCTCCACATGCTGTGTGTGTGTGTGTGTGTGTGTGTGTGTGTGTGTGTGTGTGTAAGGCTGAAGAGACTGCTCAGTGCTTAAGGGCTCTGGCCCTAGGTTTGATTCCCAGCACCCAGATGTGCTGACAACCATCTGAAACTGCAGTTTATGAGTTCATAGTAGTGAAGATTAACATTTAATGCCATTTTCTGGCTCTCAAGGTCACTGCAGACATGCGGTGACCTTGAAGACAAGCACTCTATACACATAAAATAAATAAACCTCAAAAGTTCTAATTTAAAAAATGTGTACACATTGACTCATGCCACACATACACATGCAAAAAATTCATTTCTGACTGAAAACGAAACTTCCAAACTATAATCCTCAAGGCCATGCTGCCATTTGGTCTTTTCACAGCTGTGGGGATGGATATCAGGGTGTCAAGACCTTCACTGATTCCCTTCTCAGTCTGTTTAGACAGGTAGGGGAGCCATGCCTGCCTTGGTCAGTGTACAGGCAGAGGATCATGGCCGGAACCCCAGGCTCCGTACCTGCTCAGGACTGCCTCTGTTCTAATAGCGCTCTGATGCCAGCTGAGAACTTCCTGTTAGTTATCGTAACAGGTTGAATCCTGAAGTGTTAGGCTGGTAGGGACAGAGGGACAGTCAGTGGCCAGAGGAGTGGGAAGGGTCCAATGTCACTGTCTAAGTGAGTACAGAGGCAGCTCCTAGCCAGTTGGGGTAGAGGTTGTGCCACCTGTGTCCTCTAGGGCAGGTCCTCACATGATTACCAGTAAATGGGTGGTCCTCGTGTGCCACATGTCTTTCACTCTCCTGTCAGCAGTGACACCTTTTCCTAAAGTAGTGGCTGTGAAATCCTGGCATGTGCCAAAGGGCACATAGATACCCATTCCATGAACTACCTTGAATGCTTGTGACTCTGATCTTAAAAACTCTTCCCCTCTTACCAGCACCAGGCATGCTCTTGGGTGCCCCCAAACTGATGCCTTTGCAGCCATGGAGAGTGCTTTGACTCTTGGCTTCCAGCTACAGAATCCTCTCCCATGCTGGCTACTCAGTGCCCCCTGGCTGAGAGTTTTGGCATTGCTCAGATACTTACCCCCTTGACTTCCTTGAGACCATTCACCTGGGGTGAGGTCAAGGGGTGAGGTCAAGGGGTGGGGTCAAGGGGTGCCTGGGTCCATGAACAGCCTATCCCCAGTACCCACCAGGCTTAGCCTGGGAGAATGGATTAGTGTCCATTACCACAGCAGGCTCCATAAAAAGGCTTATGGGGTGTTGCTGAGTTTACAAGCTCATTCTTGTAAAGCTGCCAGACTTGGGGTGGTCACAGACCCTCTGGAAAAAGGACAAAAAGGAATTTTCCTTCTGCCCCACACCACACAGCCATCAGTTCCGTGGGAGCCATCACAGTGTGGTTGGAAGAACAATAGGCTGTCAATCTGAAGGCCTGGATCAAGTGGGCAGACCAATGCGCTAAAGCATAGGATCTCCTGGAGCCTCTACATTCTTGCCTGGGCTGTCTACACACCTTCTACATGAGGTTGGGGTGTGTCACCCAGGCTTGAGACCTTCCACATTGCAAAACTACCAATGAGCAGGATATCTAGAAGAAAGGGGACTCTGCTCACTAAAAGAAAAGACTCTTCCGATAAGTTTGGGAAGGGAGGTGCCTCTGCCCATTATCCCCACCCCTGGCTGGGCTCCTGGGCTAAAGAATGTGGCCTCACAAGGCCACAAGGGAAGACAGCGATCCTGGAGTGTCCCAAGACTCTCAGGCCTATCTGGCACCTAGCCAGGTTGGGTTCCTGGATACCCTCACCCATTCCAGTTCTGGTTTGTGTCTGCTGAGAGGGTCCTGGCTTGCACAGGCAGCTGGCTCTGCTCCTTGCACCAGGCTGGGGGCCCCAAGAATGTCCCGTGTGATACTTGATCTTCAGGGCTCTTTGCCCTGTCGGCCTCCAAACCTGGATTGTCTGTGTCAGGCCCTTGTGAAGTGATCAAACACAGCCCTGGAGTCCTGGAGAGTCTGGAAAATGTGAAGCTTGCCTGGGCGTTTCTCTTACCATCCGTAGATCCTGCAGCTGGGGGAGGGGGAGGAGGAACCACTTCCCCTGGCAGTTGGTAAGTCTGTGAATCTTGCTGACAAAAGATCAGAAAAACAGTCTGCATTGTGGTACCCAAGAGACAATGGCAACAGGGATTGGGTCTCTGGATGGAGGTGCAGCCAGGACCAAAGGGACTGGGACCCATGCTAGTAGGATCCCAGAATGAATGAGAACTATCTAGTCATCCACAATCCTAATAATCTGTACTTGCTGAGTTCTTGAATCTAATTTCCAGCTCCACATCACAGGGGTTATCACACTCCCCCTTTTATGGAGGGAGAATCTGGGGCTTAGGCTAGCTGACCAGCTCAAAGTTGAATAGCTAGAGAAAGGGGACTGAGATAGGACTTAATGATAGCTTGGAGAATTTCTAGGAGAACAGCCCCATTTTCCTGTTTGTTGAGGACAGAGAGAAGGACCAAGAGGACAGAGAGAAGCCAAAACCCTTTTTAAATTTTGTTTTCTTTCCCACATGTATGAACCTCATCTACCCAGTTCCAGAGCTTCTCTCTGCCTCGATTCACCCCAGATTCTCATAGATCCTTCCCGGACAAGACCAATTATATGCAAATCTAAAAGGAAAAATGTAATACATTAGCTTCTTGGAACTATACAGAAAAATAATCACCTTCAAGAGCATCCTTGGACCAGCACTGTGATGAAGGCGTGGGATTCCAGCTACTCCAGAACTGAGGCAGAAGAATCACATGTTTGAGTCCAACCTGGGGGTATATAACAAGTTCAAGGCCAGCCCAGACAACTTAGTGAGACCTGTCCTCAAAAAAGAAATGGGTGGGAGAGGCTGATAGTGGCTGATAGTTCAGTGATAGTGGATTTACTAAGGACTCAAGAGGCCATGGGTTCTATCCTTGGTAGGGCAAAATGAAGAAGAAGGAAGAAGAGAATAAAGGAGGGGAGAGGAGGGGATTGGGGGAGAGAGAGGAAAAGGGGGGAGGAGAAACCAAGTGAGAGGAGGAGGAGCCAGGCCCCAAGGAAAGGCCTGGATTCAGGGAAGGTCAGGCTTGGAAGGAACCCAGCTAGCAGGTATCTAGTCAAAGGAACTTCCTAACTGGAGCCTCTTCTTGCTTTTGAGCCCCATCTCCCATGTCCAGAAGTCATTCAGAGACAACTCAGGAGGCCTCTTGGCTCCAGATGTCATCAATTGATGGGGTTCCCAGGGAGCCCAGCACTGCCCAAGAAGGAAGTTTGATGTTGCTAGGCCAAGCCCTGTCTTGAGGCCTGGGAGATGGGTCATCCCTCCTCCTAATACCTAGCTGCTGTATCTTTAAGATTCATAAGCCAGCTGTTAAACACAACCACTGCTAAAATTTAAATTATATGCACATACAACTAAGTAAATTATATTGAAAATGAAGATGGCAGTCAGAGTTTATCATTCCCTTGATGTTTTTTCCCTTTAGGTCATTCTCTCTGCTACATTCTCTCTGAGCAAGCCCATGTCTCCCAGTCCCCAGCTCTGAATTCTCATCCCCAGACCTTGATATTTGGCTCTAGAGGTAGTATTTACATCATGGGAGTCAGGCAACACTGAGGAGCCATCCTGTCCCCTTCTAAAACTGGTTGAAACTCAATGGGGGGACAGAGTGCCAGAGCCCACCCTGCTAGAGGGGTTCCAGGTTGTTCCACCCTCCTGTGATTTATGTCTAGCCCAGAAACGCGGGACCTGTTCTAAAATAGCGAAGGAGGAGCTTCCTGAATGGATGGTGACCCAATGTTCCCCTTACAGCCTGGGGGAAGCTCCTCCCTCCATTGTCCACCCACCCTCTCCGCTCCTCAGAGGCTCCTCCAAGACAGAGCTGCTGGGAGGGACATTGAGGTCAGAGCCTTGAAGGGCCGCCCACATGCCTGCCAGGGACTTCTATTGTGAGTGTCCAGGGATCTAGGGGCTTCCTCATGCCCAAGTCTCAAAATCCACTGGGGAGCAGCTTGCTTATGGTAAATGATGCCTACTTGCTTTGATTCCTAGTTCAGACCCTGGGGCCATCACTCTGTCCCCATAAATTAAAGGCTGCTTGTATTCAGGGGGGATTAAGCAATATTGTGAAGGCCTGGGAACACTGGAACCTTCAATGAGAATGGCCAAGTGGGCCTCCCAGATGTAGCCATGGGGTGTGTCTGTGTCCACACCAAGGCAAGGCTCCCTGGATGGTGTCACGGAACTCTGAGGACCAGGTGACAGCAAGTCGGCTCAAAAGTCACATGGCATTTAAAATACATTTTATTTTATTCATTTCAAATATATTTTTTATTTAAAATACAAAAATAAACAAATATATAACATGTTATATATAAATAAACACACACAGACACACACACACATATATGTATGTATATTTATGTATATGTAATGTATATGTATAAGAAATGTATGTGTATATGCAGTGTATATGTATATATATTCATCCTAATAGGCTTCTCCTTCCTTTCTATTAACTTTTGGCTGTCTGGGAGAGGCTATATACACCACTCAGATGTCTCCCAGACTGAAGGAGCTCCAAATATCACATTTTAAGGTCCAGCTCAAGTTCCAACAGACCAGCCAGCACAAGCAATGTCTAATGGTTCCAAGACTCATTGAATCCTACAAGTAAATTCAGAAAAGGGGACTGGAGCGATGACTCAGTGGTTAAGAACACTTGTTACTCTTGCAGAGGAACCCAGTTTGGTTCCCAACACCTGCGTAGTGGTTCACAGCTTTCCAAAGTTAGTAACTCCAGTTCCAGGAGATCTAGTGCCCTCTTCTGACCTCCGAGGGCACTGGGCAGGCATGCAGTGCACTTGCATACATGCAAAGCAGACACTCACAGACATAAAATAAATCTTAAAATACAAAATACAACCCCCCTTGCTCTTTGCTTGTGTTCTAGCCCTAGTGGATAGATGGGAGTCACTCAAAGCCCCTGTAAGCCTCTGCTGTGGTGGGGCTTGCTTTGAAGAGACAGGCTTCAGAGACACAGCATCCTGCCTTACAGGACTGTAAACTGAGGCTCAGAGGAATAAAGAATAGGTGGTCACATCACTCAGTTGCTGAGACAGCACAGAAGCGGAGGAATGTCCACAGGTCCTCTGTGTGACCCAGTGGTGCCTTTCACGTGTCTGTTGCTAGAGGCATGTTTCAGATGAGGAAACCCTATGGTTTATATACCCTAGAATGTTCTCTACTCCCATCTCTTATCAATCATTGCCAGAAAAGTTTAAATTCGTAATCAGTTCTGTGTGGCAAATACATTCACTGCCATTCCTCAGATAGAGAAATGGAGGGCAAGAAGGTATGAGCGGCTGTGGTCCCAGAAGCTCCCCATAAACAGTAGCTAGCTTCTCCCACCCGGCTCAACAAGCCTTAGCTACATCTTCTGGTCAAGGACAGTAACCAAAATAACCCTGTCCCTGTCCCTGGAGACCATTCTCTGGGCCCCCTCCTGAAGATGCTCTAGCAAGCAGGGTTCAGAAACACAGCTGTTCAGCCCAGACAACCACAGCCATAAATAGCCCCTCTCTCCCGGGCTCTGAAGGACCCCATATTCTTTCCTTCCAATTCACCCTTCAGCATCCATAAAATATTAGGGAAATGGGCTGAGTATTAGTCAATGACCGCCCAATTTCTTCTGACAACAAGAGCCAGAAGGAGGAAATTGGCACTGGTGATTTTTGCTTAGGCCTGACAACTCTAATTAAGTGTCTCTCTTTTCCCGAGGAGTAGGGGCCTGTGACAGCTGGGCCAAGTCAGTGAAGCCTCCACGTAGGGATTGCTGTTCCCTGGACAAGGTAAGCAGTGTGGGGAGCCCCGGGTTCATGTGACTCTCAATCTACCCAAACAGTCAGGATTTTCCATGGCTTCTATGGAGATCTACCCATGTCTCCAGAGAGGGAGCCTGAGGCCTGAGGAGGTACCTCCTGGAGCTCAGGCCCATTGGGAGACAACCCTACAGACTCCAGTCCTTGGAGGACCACCACTCCACCCCTTCAATGATGACCATGACCTCTGAGTAGTTTTTACTAAACTGATGCAGAAGAGGGCCACAGATTTGGAAAACTTGCAACACAAGCCCCAAGGTATCACCATGGGCTTTAGCTCAGAAGAGTCCAGACACCCCAGATTTTGACAGGCTGTAACAAAGCAAAGACAACATGGGTCTCACCGACCAGCACAGCCATCCCTGCTACATCTAACGGAAACCCTTGACCACCCCCAAAGAAATGTCATGAGTAGGAGTGGACAGTTAATCTTGGCCAAACTCAAACATCTCCACAGGGTTCACTGGAAAGACCAAAGATCTCACATCCCCAGTCAGAACTTATGCTGACACTGGTCATCAGCTAGTCCCAATTGGAGTCACATGCTAAGGCACACCACTCTGCTGCATGGATTTGGGCTGACAGAAGGTTCTAGAACTTGGAATGGTAATAGCATGAAGAAGAACCTCGAAGGCCAAGTGTTGAAGGCCTCCTTTGTGCTTAGCCTTGTCTCTGGGAGCGCAGTCCCATTTGGATCCCTCCCTTGAAGTCTCATGCAGGGCACAGAGTTGTCCTTTTACTTTCTGAAGTCAGTGATCTCTTTCCATCATGTGGGCCTGGGGATCAAACTCAGGTCAATCGGCTTGGAGGCAAGCACCTTTACTCACTGAGCCACCTTGCCAGCCCAAGTGCCCCTTTTTTGATCAGTGAAAGTAAATGACCTCACCAAGGGTATACTGTGAACAAATGGCAGAGCTGGACTTCAAGCACAGTTCCATCTGTCTTCCCAGCTGATCACAGCACCCTGTAACCCCAGGCCACTAATCCAGTCAACTGGGAAACCCTGGACTGTGGTTTCTCCAACTCTGTTCTGATGAATGGAGCCCTGGTGATCCTAGGGTAGGTGGCATGGTGCCAGTCAATCTATGGCTTGGTCTGATCCACCCTGGCATCCCTGCCCTCATACATAGGCTTGGACTCTGTCAAATACCATCCTGAGTGGACAGTGAGGAGGTACAACCCCAGGAGGACCCTGTAGACCCGACATGAGAGTATCTAGGGACACCATCTCTTAGGGACTGTTCCTTCTCCAGCCATGGGCACCTGTGAGGCAGGGGAGCCCTACTGTGAGCTCACTCAGGCTTCAGTGGCATTCTTCAAAGCTTCTCAAGTTCTTGGGTTGGGACCAGTCCCAGGAGTGGGGAAGCTAGCTGTTAACCATACATATTCTTCTCTTGATGGTCCTCTGCATTGGTCTACAGGCTCAGTGTTCTCACATGAAATGGGGATACTTTGTCCTCTCCATGAGAGCATTATTGCAGTTCCAGTGACAGGCCCGTGACAGCCCTCTGCACCTCTTGACATAAAACAAGTCTGAGTTGTCTTCTCATTCATATTATTAGCACATAGTTTTCTTTTCTTTCTTTCTTTCTTTCTTTCTTTCTTTCTTTCTTTCTTTCTTTTTTTTTTTTTTTTTGGTTTTTTGAGACAGGGTTTCTCTGTGTAGCCCTGGCTGTCCTGGAACTCACTCTGCAGACCAGGCTGGCCTCGAACTCAGAATTCCACCTGCCTCTGCCTCCCAAGTGCTGGGATTAAAGGCGTGCACCACCACTGCCCGGCAAGCACATTGGTTTCTTATATCCCAAAGCACGTGTGCCTTGGAGGCCAGCATCCCCAGCTTGCATCCTGTGTACCCTGGCTTTCTCTATGTATCTTAGGCTCTAGCCTCAGTTTCTTCATCTATAAAACGGGCTCAATAAGCATTCTTTTACAGTCTTGTTCTGATTCAGCAAAGTAATGATTTATATACTCTGTTTGTTTGTTTTCTAAGATAAGGTCTTACTATGTATCTCTGGCTGTCCTGGAACTCACTGTGTAGACCAGCAGGCTGGCCTCGAACTCAAAGAGATCTGCCTGCCTCTGCCTCTTGAGTGCTTGAATTAAAGGTGCATGCCACCAAGCATACACACATGGTTTAATGTGATGATGTCTTCATAAGATGATGCCTGAAAAACTCTGGGACCGGCTTCTCACCCATTGGCTATCTCTGCTTGGATAAAGCAATGCTAAATTGCTTGCTCTGGTCATGGAGCTGGTGAGTGGTAGATCCAGGATTTGAACTCAGTGCTCAGACAAGTAACAATGAACCTTGGGGGATAGACACAGACAGAAAGGAGCCTTCCTCCACAGGGGCAGACAGAAATGAAGGGCTCAGCCTTTTCCTTGCAGCGCCTCATCCTGTCCCACACTCTTCTTCTCCACCCAGGCGTCTTGTGAAGGGGGCCAGAGTCAACCCTGAGCCACATGAAAGATATGCCCTGCCCTGGGAGCTGGCTTTACACTCAGGGATGCCTTCCCACAGAAATGTGTCAAAAAGTCAGTTTGATCCTGTCAGCTCTGCACATTCCCACAGCCTGATCCTGTCTGCAGCCTCCCAGTGGCTCAGGAGGCGGGACACCACCCCAATTTTCCATGGGTTCATTGCCCACAAACCAAGGCCAGCCTCCCACCTCCCACAGCAGCCTCCAAAGCGTCTTCACAGTGGGATGGGCCCACGGGGGTTGCTAGCCACCCTTCTCATCTCTTCAGAGAGACTTAAGGGAGAAACACACAGGGGATCAGGTATGAGTAGCTCCAGGCCTCGGGTCCCCCATCCCACAGTCCTCTGCTTCAGTCTGCCACGCTCTCATAGAAGCCCCTCTAGTTCCTCTTAGAGCAAACTGCTGTGAAGGACCCCCAGCTCCAAGGACGTGTTTCCCAAGTTGGTTCAAAAGGAAGCGGGTTTTGCCCAGAATTGGGCTGTGAAGCTTATTGTGGGTGCAGACACAAAGAGCTGTCAGGGCTTGTGCCCTGGGCAGACAGACCAGGGACAGCAATGGGAGGAAGCGCTGAGAACCATTGCCATTGTTGAACATTTAGCTTTCTGTAGCCTATGTCCTGGTTCCTCTTTCCACAGCACTTTGACAGATGAAGAAATGGAAGCTCAGGGGCTTCAACACCTCCAAGGTCTGTGAACATGGATTTCACCACAGCCAGAGCCTCCTTTGCCTGGGCAGATAAATGGTCCTGCTGAGTTTAGATTCAGCCCCAGAAACCTGAGAGCAGCTTGTGGTCTGTAGCAGCAGGTGGGTCTATTCTCATTCCCACAGCAGGCAAGTAGCTGTGTGTAAGAGGCATATATCTGGTTGGAGTCCAGCATCCCTTGAGAGTCAGGGAGGCTCTGCCAAATCCTAGTGGCTGCTGGACACTGACCTGGTGCTTAAGGTCATTTCTCTTAAGTTGTTGGGTTTCTACAGAATGGTGAGTTCCTGGAAGCTGCACCAAGAGGTAATGTAGGACCAGGACCTGGGTCCTCAGTCCTTTGCAGTCCCCTCTCCCCTTTGGGTAGAGGTGGCGCTACAGCCTTTTTGAAGCCACACCTGGAGTTATGTGCTATGGAAGGCAATGGTGTGCCAGCATCCCTAGGCTGTTATGTAAGAGGGATGGAACTCTTGGCAGCCAAAGCACTGTGTTTTAGGGGTCTCCTTATTACAGTTGTTAGACTGTGTCTTCAATTATCCATGGCTGAGAGTCTCCTTGCCTGCATTGCATCCTCTGTGATCAATAATTCAGTCAACAAACATCCCAAGAACAGCTGTGGGTCTTTTCATCCACTGTGGACCTTGTGTCGATGTGTGACCTGAAAGATGGGCAAAGAACTAAAGCACAGAGCAAGGGGAGAGATCATTTCAGTAGTAATGACGTTGTAGACAAAAACAGGGTGGGCAGGGGGGCATTTCTGTGACTTGCTGCATCATGTCTTGCTGGAAGCAGGACACGAGTCCACACAGTGGTGGCCAGAAGGAACCAAGAAGATGAAAGGGGACAGGGTGATGTGGGTGGCAGATGGCAAGTGGATCTGAGGTCTCCAGGGGTACAGAGAAGGGGAGGGGCTGAAGCGGGGGTGGTGGTGCAGTGGTGCTGGGGATGAGGTCACAGAGAAGGTGAACAGTCCTTGTGGGGAGTTGCGGGTGTCCAAGTGTGCGGATATATAGCAGAGTAGACCCTGCCACAGAGGAAAACCTTTGGACTAGGAACCTATCATCTCACACTCTAGTCCCTAATTTTCAGGTGCTTTGAAGGGCATGCCTACAGAGAATTCAAATCCACAAGATTGAGGCTTCTGCTCTCCTGACATTGGACACATCGCCATTGGCGAATCATTGCACATGTGCTCTGAGGTTCTCTCTCTGAGAAAGTCAGAGCTCCCCTGGGGACCCATCCACACTGGAAGTGCTCTCTAAAGAGGCCCTGGCTCCCACATTCCACTTGCTCACCCAGTGGTACTGTGGTACCAGAGCGAGAAGATCCGGGCAGCAAACCCTGACAGTCTTTGTCGATTAGGATGGTACGGAGAGAGCCCTCAAAAAGTGCAATATTCCGGACAGAGGAAAGGACTGCTCAGATCCACGTTTGTGGTCTCAGGCTCTAGATATCAGAGTAGGCAGGTAGCCATCGAGAGGATCAGGTGTGCACACAGGTCACTTTCCTACTTATTGTCCTCAGAACCCTGTGCTTAGACACTCTGATTATCCCCAGCTGCCAGACAAGCAGGACTTGGCCCCCATCGTGTCCTCAGGAGATGCTAACCAGACTGATGTCCAATAGTGCCAACAGTCTCCTCCGTAAACACCTGCATCATTGCTGGGACCCACCTGGTCTTTTACGAAAAGTCTAGTGGGATCATTCACAACCAGTAGCTTAAAGAAATATGTACTGATCCACCACCACTACCCCACACCCCAGATGTATGCATGCGTTTTCTAGTGAGTAATTCCCAAATGCTGCCTTAGTTTTAACTACTGTACTGGACACTGGGGAGGAGGGGTCAGTGATGGCAGCTAGAGACACTCTCCATGCCTTCTGAAGCTCACAACTTTAGGATCCTTTGAAGGAGTCACTTGGTGGCCAGAGAACAGAGGAAGGGAACAGTTAGCTTATCTCTGGAGGCCTTCTCTGAGGAAACCATGACTGAGTTGAGAAGTGAAAAGAAAGGTATATATGAATAAGGCCCAGAAAAGAGGCCACATGCTGCTGCCCAGGCACACAGCATAGCATGGGCAGAGGTAGTATCCTGGGAGGTCCCGGTAAGTATGCAGAGATAGGAGGAACTGGTGTTACCGGGTGGTAGGTGTGGTTCAAGGGACAGAGGTCAGGCCATGCAGGGACTCCCAGGCCATGAGGATTTCAGATCCCACCCTCAGAGCAACAAGGAGTCACCAAGGATCCAACACAGCACATGGGATGGCCCAGTTTATGTCACCACACTGTCATCTCTGCTGTTGTGTGCTGAATGGATCTAGGGCAATGGAATCCTCTCCAATGGAGAGGTCTGGAGCGATGGCTCATTGATGCATGGACCAGAACCTGTGTTTAATTCCTACTACCTATGCAAAAAGCTGGACACTATGGTGTTATGTGCCTGTAATCTCAATACTGGGGAAGGCAGAGTTTGCAGAACCACTGGACCTGACTGACTAGCAGTCTGGCTGAATCTGTGAGACTCAGCCTCAAAATTAAGGTGGAGAGCAATTGAAAAAGACATTCATCATTGACTTTCAGCTTGTGGATACATATATGTACATTCTCTCTCTCTCTCTCTCTCTCTCTCTCTCTCTCTCTCTCTCTCTCCCTCCCTCCCTCCCTCCCCACAGAAGAGATCTGGGAAAAAGGATGTCACCCTTTGCTGCCATGTGGTTGAACCCCTTCACAAGGCCTTGAACTTGACGCAGAGCTCAAGAACTCTTGAATGGTCAGGGACATGAAAGTAGGCATCAGGATTAGAACCCAGGTCTCCCATACTAAGTCCTGACCTCTCTCCTGGGTAGATGCTGCCCCTTCACCCACACTGTGACCAACATAATGAGATGGAATTTTGTTACCATCTCCAGTGTACCTGTGGTTGGTTTGGAGGGAGTATCCAAGTGAAAGATGGAGAAAATCCAAAGGGTGACCAGACTTGGTTAAATGTCACGATCCCTCACTGGGCTGAAACCAACTTGGTTTTTTCCTCCTTGTTTTCCAAATTAATTCAACATTCCAAATAAATCCAGAGAGACTTAATTGGGGGCCCTTTCATGTGGATTGAAACTCATAAATTGCAATTTGCTGAGTTGCAGGAAGGCGGGGAATGGCACCCCACCTCCTCCCACTTGGCACCACCCTGGAGGGTCTGGAAAAGAAGGGGGACAACTTGGGATTGCTCCCGAGTGGGTTTTGGACTTCCTGCAGCAGACTCAGGGAAGGCTATGGAGGAGAACCACAGAATGTGGAAGCAGGAAAATGGCCAGAGGTGGCTATAGTACAGGTCACTGGGGAGAAAATGAATGCTCAATACAGCAGAATCAGGGCTATAGGAATCCTACAGACTCAAGGAGCTGGGGCAGCAAGGAGGGCTCTGCCCAGAAAGGTTTCTTCCTGATGAGCTGTCTGACAACAGGCCTTGAAAGGAAATCTTTCCAGGCAACAAAGACAGCCTCACGGATGCCTGGGAGGACTCTTCTCTATTGCTGTGGGCCCATTGCTGATAGGAAGTTGAAGATGAGATATTTTAAAAAGCAGCTGAAGGACTCCTTCCTCTATCTTTGGGATGGTTATAGTTTTGAGTTGGCCCTGTTGGGCACATCTGTGCAAACTGACACGGGTACCAGGTGGAACACGTATCCCAGGTGATTGTGTTGTTTCCCTTGGGTGACATCTTGCTCCTGAATCTAGAATGAGATGGAAGAAACCTCAAGTGAGTGGCACTTAAAGACAAGGAGAGGACAGTGGGGAGCACTGCCTTATAAGAATGGGATAGGGCTCTGCATCCTGGAACCAATCCTACTGGGTGCCTGGGGCACCAGCTAGGTAGAAACTTGTTGTCATTGGTTATTCTTTTAGTTCACACCCTGAAGCCCTGTTTTGTAACTAACTCCCGTGTGACTACACTTTGAGACTGAGTCTTTCTAAGGGATAATTAAGTGTAAAGGACACCTTAAGGGTACATCCCTGATACAATGGGACAGATGCCCTTATGAGAAAAAGGGACCCATGAGACTACATAGAGAACAAGCCATGTGCAGACACATACAAGGCCTCCATCTACAAACCAAAGAGAGAGGCCTTGAGGAAGTCAATCATGCTCACACCTTAACTTTAGACTTTAATCTACAAAAGTGCAGGATTCCATGTCTGTAGTCAAAGCACCCAGTCTATAGTAGTGCATTGGCAATGTGAAGAGATGGCAGTGTCAGGCTAGCCTTCCAGGGTGAACTTCTCCTCCTTTGCCCTCATGCAGGCCCATCAGTAAACTTCAATCATCCCAAATACTAGAACAATTCCCCAACCCTTGTACACTCCGAGTCAAGTAAGGAGCCACAGACCTTTAGTCAGTCCAGTGAGTTGAGATGGGTCTCCCTGAGCAGAGAGGTATCTCCTCACATGATTTTGTATAAGAAACATCACAGGAAGATGTTTCTGTAAATTTAAAGACTTATTTTTTAAAGACTATTTTCTTTGTAATTGTGTGTGTGTTCTCTGTGGGTATATGCATGCATGTGCAGGTCCCACAGCGGCCAGAAGAGGGCATCTCAGTGACTTTATATTGGAGATACATGGCAGCTATCCCTTTCCTCAAAAACAGCAGAATTACCATATATAACAATGAGGCCACAGGCACAATTGGCCCTGTTGTCAGGAGTAGCAAATTGACAGTCAAGATTTACAGCATGTAAAGGCATCTGCCACCAAACCTGAGGATCTGGTTCAATTCACAGAACCCACATAATAGTAAGTGAGAACAGATTCCCATAAATTATACTCTGACCTCCATATACGAGCTGCCATGTACCCAGCCACACACATACACCCAAGCATACAAAAAGTAAGACACAATAAAAATGTTAATAAATAAATAGGGCAGCTGCTAGGTAAGTCAGGTCCACAGGTAAATTGCTTGTCTTACAGGCTTAAGGACCTGTGTTCCATCCCTGCAACTGATATAAAGGTGTAAAGAGAAACCTGAGCCATAGAGCTGGCCTCTGGCCTCCACATGGGTGTCATGGAATGTCTCCTTGCTCTGATAATAATAAATAAAATGTTTTTTTTAAAAAAAACAAGGTTGAGAGCACTGAGAAAGTTCTCATACCTATACACACACACATACATACCATGCACACAAGTGTTAAAAAGGTTGTATTTAATTGAAAACACAAAATTAAATTTAGGGACATTCTACTGATAAGTATTTACTTCAGGAAAACATTAGTGAAAAGCATAGAAAATGCTGTCGATTAAAGCAGGCCAGAAAGGACATCAGAATTATGAGTTGTTCTGGTTGGGTTTTTATCATCTTAACACAAGCTGGAATTATCTGGAGAGAGGAATCTCAGTTGAGGAAATGCCTGCATCAGATTGGCCTGTGGGAACATCTGTGAAGCTTTGAGTTCATTGATGGTTGATGTTGGCTGGACCAGCCCACAGTGGGCTACTCCTGGGCAGGTGGTCCTAGTTACATAAGAAAACAGGCTGGGTAAGCCATGGGGAACAAGCCAGTAAGCAGTGTTCCTCCATGGCTTCTGCTTCAGTTCCTGCCTCCAGATTCCTGCTGTCCTTGAGTTCCTGGTGTGACTTCCCTCACTGATGGACTATTACCTCAAAGTGTAAGAAGAAATAAACCCTTTTCTCCCCAAGTTGCTAGGCCTGTGGTGTTTTATCACAGCAATAGAAGCCCTAAGAGTCTTGATTACCATTTGACTGGGGGCAAGTGGAGAGATGGTTCCCTGGCTATAGAATTTGCTTTGCATGCTTGAGGACCTGAGTTCGAATCTCCACAACCAATGCAAAGTCAGTTACAGTAGCATATCTATAAAGCCAACGCTCCTATGGAGGACGGGAGGCAGAGAGAGGATGCCTGGAAGCTCACAGGCAGCTACCTTCCAAGCAAAGCAGTGAACAATAAAAGGACCCTGGCTCAAAACAAGGTGGCAGGGGCCTATGGGTTGGCTCAGCAGGTAGAGGAGCTTGTCATTAAGCCCCAGAGCCTAGCCTGTTGATATGTGTTCAACCCCTGGAACTTACATGGTAGAAGCGAGCCGACTCCACAGAGCTATCCTCTGTTCTTCATGTATAGACCATGACATGCATACATGTACACAGTTGTACACAATCTCCCTCCCCACTCTCCCCCAACACCACAATAAGTAGATAAATGACGAACAAATAAATAAAACACAAAAACAAGGTAGATGGCAAGGGCTGACTCCCAGGTTGTCTTCTGACTCCACGTATGTGCTGTGGTTCATGTGTGGCTGTGTTCACACATGAGCATACATACTCACACACATCATGACACATCATGCACATACATGCACATACACATACATGCAAAGAAAGATTGAAAATGTGAAACGGGAATAGTGCCTGTAACTTTAGAGTGAGTGGTTTAGAGACAGTCACACAGGGGTGAGGTGAGGCCCATGAGGAGAGGAGCCCCTGGTAACAAGGGAGCATATAAAGCATATAAGGGTGCCTAGGGTTCCCTGCCCCAGTCCCATAACAATTCTATAACCTTGAGGTTATTTAAAAACGGAAATGGTCCGCAGACCGCCTTATCCTTGCCTCGTCTGACTTGTCCCCAGCACTGAGTGTCAGTCAACACACCTCCGTTGAGCCCTATGCTTTCCAGTTCTGCCTTCGTCATCAGGAAGCTCCTTTAGGAGAAAAAAAGGTATCCAAGTAGGAAAACCCTCTCACCACTCTAAATCTCAATTAATTTGGGGAGTAGATGAAATACTGATGCCTGTTCCTGTGGATGGATGTGAAGTGCTCCCTGCTTTTGGGTGCACAGTCAGCATGCCCACGACTACTGGCATTCTTGTGTTACTGTGGCCCACACTAGCCTCATCACCGCCCCACCAGAAAGCTTAAGGGACATTTTCCCCACATCTGAGATGGCCACACAGGACACAGGGAATGCCTTATGTTCTCAAAAACACAACCTCGAGGGTGGAGGCACAGCCCTTACCCAGCATGCACAGGGAAGGCCCTCTGTGTTCCCTTTGGATCACCGTATAAAAAAGCCATCGCCTCACTCCCCGAACACCCAGAGCCACATTGTCACAATCCTGTGGGACTAGACAGACGGTGACAGCTCCAGAGGCAGCAGACTGAGGTTCAACTGTACTGCACAGACATCCCCGTCATCTCTAAACCACATTCACAACTCTGAACATGCTATTATCTAATTAGTATAGCAAAAGTAGCTTTTTAAAAAACTGTATCCTCTGTAAGCCCAGCACTCTTCGGCATTGAGTTAGAAAATAACATCGATAACATGACAAGGTTACTTGCTGATCTTTTTTTTTCCCTTTCTATTACATACTAAATCTGTAAGGGTCACAGTGTTTAAAATCATTCCCAGTGGAGTACAGCTCAGCAGCCGAGCACTGCCCCGGTCTGTCCGAGGCTCTGGGTTCCTTTCCCAGCGCTTCTACCCAGCAGGATTGGCAATTATTTTCAGAATCCTGTTTCTACCATATGTGAAAGGCCATCGGCAAACAAACATCAGTTGGAGCCCTGTGAGCAAGGAGCTCCACACTGTAAGCCGTGTACAGCCTCTCTGGCTCCTGCTTCCCCTTCTGCTTATGTGAGGTAATAGAAAGCCCTCATCATGGCCCCTGGACATTGCCTCTGGCCCGTGCATCCTGTGAATGGCAATTGAGTCACATGATTCACATGATTGAGTCACTTGCAACCCAGTGTTCCCAGAGCGTTGAGCAGGATGGCCTTGTGTGTCTCAGGAGCATTCCAGGCAAAATGCTACAGTGTTTGTGGGAGGGGAAAAGCAGCTTTCAGATGGGAGATAAAAGAAGGGCTTCATGGTGGAGGTGTCAGAGAGCTGTGAAGGGTGGTAAGGTGTGGGTGGGCCAAGCTGTGAGGCAGTACAGGGGAGGGAAGATGGCCTTGGGTGAGGCCCAGAAGTGGGAAAAGCAGAGATCTCCCTGTCCTCCCAACTTGCCTTCCCTCAGGGAACAAAACGCTGCCTTCCTTGCCATCCTCTGTGGTGGTGAGAGAGCTCCAGTCTGGGCCGCTGGCCTTCTGCTACCCCTGGCTCCTGTCCTCCTTACCCCACATCACAGCACATTCCTCTGACTGTCATCCTTCTCTCCTCAGCATCCCAGAGGGGTGGAGCCACAAGAAGTCTAGACAGGAAGAACACTAGGACTTGGTCTACATGTCCTAATGGCTACAGACACAGGGATGAAGGTCTGTACCAGCAGTGCATGCTCTGTGCTGCCCCAGGATCGGCCAATAAAGAGCTTTCTGCACAAGCAGAGACCTCCAGCATCTGTGTGAAAAGCCAGGTGTAGCAGGGTGTTCCCAAGAAAAGATGAATGTCAAGTTCAGAAACAGAGCAAGACCTCATTAAAGACACACACCCTTCCGGAGGCCAGGCTGAAGCCACTGAGGCCTGGCTGGACAGATAGCAGGGAAAGCCTCCGAGTCTGAGGGAGGAAACTTCTATGGGTTCCCAACATCTGACGGGAGGCACAAGGAATGCACATCAAATACTACACACACGTGTTCTGGAGGAGAAAATTCTTGTTTCATTAGCCAGGACTGGAGCCACGAAGGGAACTCTGAGTCGCAGCGTCTTCTGAGGGCCACAGTGTCTGTGTTCTCGTTTTTGATCTAAAAAAGAAAGGGAAAGAGGAAGGGAGAGGAAGAGGGGGAGGAAAAAAGGAGAAAGCCCCCTCACCATAATTGAATTAGAGAGCCGGCCCCCAGGCTGCATCTGGAATCCAATAGGCCTTTGTGTAGTGTGCAGAGTAGCCCGGGACAGTGGTTGGGATTTCACAAGGACTAAGGAGGAGCTGTAGCCGCCAGGAAGCGGGTCTGGGTGGGTGAGGGTGAGCAAGGGAAGGGAGAGTTGCTGAAATTGAAAGCTGAAGGCCTGTCTTGCTCCAGGCCCTGCCCTGACCTAGGGTGGCTGGCCTTGCACCAGAAACCAGGGCAGAAGGTGGGTTTGAGGCCGGCTGCATAAACAGAAAGGGGCCAGGAGGTCCCTTGAGGAGCTATGGCTGACCAGGACAAAGGTGGAAAGAATTAACACCCCACCCCCAGCATCTACTGTGTTCCAGGTCCCAGCATCCTAAAAAAGCTTCGGTTGATCGCTAAGTATTGACAAGTGCATATGTTATGCCCCATATCTGACACATTGTCCCAGGAACAATATCATGATAGTCTTTGACTGACCAATGGAGGAACTCGGCAAGGCAAATGATTTGTCTAATATTACAGTAAGTACACTGTGCAGCCAGGACCTCCCGGGCCAGGCCAGTTTAACCACAGTGCTGGAACTTCACAGCTCTTTCTCTATAATCTTGTTTCATCTTTACAATGGTCTTACCAAGTAGACATGTGCCTGAAAGGGAAACCAAGGTACAGGGACAGCAGATTGACTGCCAACACACTCACAGACTGGAAAGAACTAAGCTGGGCTTTATCGCCGTGATGCCTGGCTCCCGAGCCCAAGACCTTCCATCTTGCCCGCTGGACTGAAACGTCCCCCACAGAATGCGTAATGGTTAGTTTTGTCAAGTTGACACGATCAGGAATCACGTGGGGAGGGAGTCTCAATGAAATATTGTCTAGATCAAGTTAGACTGTAAGCATGTCTGAAGAGGATTATCCTGGTATGTTAATAGAGATAGGAATGACTGCTCATTGGCTAGCCAGGGGGTCCAGGGCTGTACAGAGTGCTAATGATGAACTAAGCACTAGCATAGCATCCATGTGCTAATCCGTCGCTCTCTATTCATGACTGTGGACGTGACTGGCTCCTTTGAAGTCCTGCTGCCTTGACTTCCCTGCAATGATGGACTGTAAGCCTGAAACTGTGAGCCAAATAAACCATTAAGATGTTTTTTTTTGTTTTTTTTGTTTGTTTGTTTGTTTGTTTGTTTGTTTTTTTGTCAGGGTATTTGATCACAGCAACAGGAAACAAAACCAAGACAGTGTGTGTGTTCTTCTCCTGATTCTTATTCAGAGTAAAGGTGCAGTGACTAGGGACAGCGTGCTGGCAGGGTGGTGCTGACAGATGACCAAATATAACATGGCCCCATGAGCTGCTGAGATATGAAACTACACCTTGCAGTCCCCTTGCATTCTTACAGGACATCTTACCTGTCAGTCTTCAGTCTCACCTGGACATTCTGAAGACTGTGGAACAAAAAGTCAGAGGCTGATCTTGTGAAGACCTAGCTATCGTCGCCTGTGGCTGAAAGTGACAGTATGTTATGCTGTTGTCCTGAATGTTAACAGCATGATGTGACCTGGGGCTAAGGTGCTCAGCCTCAGCTTGGGTGCCACAGGGGCTGGAGATGGCTGGGTTGTGGGTCCTGCAGGATCTTTACAGCTACTCCTACCCTCACCTGTTCATGTTTGGGCTACTATCCTGTCCCTCTCCAGGTATGCACAGCAAAAATCTCTGGTCATTGCCTCAGGCTATCAGGAATGCTGTGAAGAGAAGGAAATTTCCCCAGCTTGGAAACTGCTAGCTCAAGGAACAAAAAACAAACAAACGCAGAGGAAGAAGTGTGAACTGTGACCAAGAATAAAGCAGTGGGCTAGAGAGATGCGAGTTGGCAGTTCAGAGCACTGGATGCTTTTCCAGAGGACCCAGGTTTAGTTCCTAACACCCACATGGCAGCTCACAACTGTCTGTAATTCCAATTCCAGGGGATGCAACGCCCACTTCTGACCTGCATTCATGTGGTACACAGGTGAAAACACTCACACATGCAAAGATACATTTTTTAAAAGAAAAAAAAAAACCAGAGCCCATAAGTCAAGCCCAGAGACGCAATGGTAGCCCAAACAGACTCAAGGTCCCTTCTATGTCCCCAGCCCTTGCTGTCATTTTGTCTTGTCTCTGCCCTTGGTCAACTCACAGTTGGTGGAGGTCCATCAAGGAGACAGCTTGGCATCCATAGCAAACACATTCTATTCTCTAAAGAAACGAGACAGAGCAGCCTCAAATAAGTCCTTAAAGCTTGCTGTCAGTGGCTATTTTAAGCCCCATGATCACTGGAAGTGACTAACACTGACTAAGATTTTATGAGAAATGAGAGAATTCCTCTCAGGCCCTTCCACAGTGACTCCAAGCCTTCTCATCCTCGCTTTATGAACTACCCCAGCCTGGACAAGTACATCTGGCACAGTGGGCTTTACATTTCCACTGGACCTCAGCCAACCCTGGGCCAGCTTCTGTCTAACTTCAGCATCTGCTGCTGTTGCCACAGAGCTAAGCCTACTCTTGAGAATCATTTGTTGAGCCTTTACTTCAACCTGAAATGGCTGTGGCCTTCTCATTTCTGAGAGAGGATAGTCCACTGGGTCTCCGGTAGGCATACCTCTCCAGGTGTCCCAGCATGTCTCTGCCTCCCTCTTTCTGGAGCCCTCCCACACTCACCTGTCCTCTGTACAAGCTTGCCACTCTCCCCTGAGAATGTTTTCTCATGTCCACTGTGTGCCAGGCCTTACACCAAGCCCTGAAGATACAGTGAAGAGTTTTCATCTACTGGCCGGGGGGTATGAGTCACACTAATCACACTCCAAGAGCAAATGGCTGTAGTGGTGGGGAGGCCCTTGAATGGTGTCTTTGGAGTGGGATACAATGACTGGGTTCTGAGGAGATTTGGAGTGGAGGGTGATAGCGACCACTTGCTGAGTATTAACCTATGTTCTACCCATGGCAATAAGCCTTACTGTGTGGCCCCTCCTGCCATCTTCAGAACTGTCCTAGGGAGAAGGAGAATTCATTACCCACAGTAAAGAAGGGAGAGCTTGCCCACACTCCAAAGTATGGGAGGTGGGGGAAGGGTGCAGGGTCATTCTTTAGATCCACACATTGGGCATGCTCAGCTGGAATTACTGGAAAACATATCCAAGACCAGCCCTTCACATCTTTTCCCGACTCTGCCATCTTGGTAGTTAAATGGACTGGGTTGGAAAGGGTATTTGCATCACAAAATTGGTGAGTTCTTTTTAATTTGACTTTCCAGAGATCCCACTTACCAGCTGTGGTTTGAATATCCTTGGCCCATGGAAAGTGACAGTATTAGGAAGGGTAGCCTTGTTGGAATAGGTGTGACCTTGTTGGCGAAAGTATGGCTTTGAGGTCTGCTATCAGTCAAGCTCCACCCAGTGTGGAAGAGAGTTCCTTCCTTGCTGCCTTCTGATCAAGATGTAGAACTCTCAGCTCCTTCTCCAGCACCATGTCTGCCTGGATGCTGCCGTGCTTCCTAACACGATGATAAAGGACTAAACCTCTGACACTGTAAGCAAACCCCAATTAAATGTTTGCTTTTGTAAGAGTTGCTGTGTTCGTAGTGTCTTGAAATGAATGAAATGCTAAGTGCAATGAAATGCTAAGACATTAGCCCATTGTACACATCAGAAGCAAGGAGATGAGACACGGTGCCTGTAAGGGGCTGGGACAACAGGCTGGAACACAGGCTTCTGGAATAAGCACAGTGCAAAATGAGGCTATAAGAACACAAAGGACAGAACAGAGAAATGTGGACATTTCCCCACACTGGGGAGCAACAATAGACAGAAACGGGAGAGATGATTGGATTCACGCTTCAGAAAGACCCCTCTGAAGACATTCGGGGAGGGAGGCTGATCATAAGGAAGGCTGGTTAGAAGGCATAGACAAAGTCCGGCTCCTACTTTTCCTAAGGTTAGGGGACATCTACAAATTCAAGTCTTCCTTGGGAGAAAAGGTTGTGAATCCAGGAAAGAAATCCATGGTGTCACATGGACTCAGCATATGTCTCCCATGGTTGTCAGAGCAAAGTCCTGCTTTCATAATGGCAGTATCTCCTGGGGAGTCTGTGCCCAGGTAGAATGTCCTGAGCCTCTTCTCACAGCATCCTCACTGTGCCTGCTCACCCCTCCTTTAGGTTTTATCTTTTCATTCAGCTTGACATATAACAATTCCCAATACCTGGTCTTTCCTCCAGGGCAGTGCTACCCCACCCAGCCTCATAAACCCTGGCACACAGTTAATGAATGATGAGTGGCCAAGCCTTGATGGGTGGTGAATGGATGAATGGATAGTAGATTCATGATGGATAGATACATGGACAATAGAAGAATGAGGGTGGAGGGGTGGTAGATAGATTACTAGGTGGATAGATGAATGGATAATGGGTGGATGGATAGATAGTAGATGCGTGTGTGGCTAGTGTAATGGATGGAGGATGATTACATGGGTAAGTAGATAGGTGTGTTAATGGTTGAGTTAATGCACGGACAGTGAGTGAGCAGATGAACGGATGATGGGTGAGTGAATGGGTATATGTATATAGGAAGGGGAAATGAATGAATGGTCTTCCCATCTTATTGAAGACCTTGGGAAGGAGGGACACTGAGGAAAAGCAGGAAGTCACAGAAAAGCCTGAGGATCTGGAAAACACAGGGCACATGAGCCCAGAGGATGATTGAGGAAAAAATGTGGGGAGATACTAGCTCAGCCTCCCAAGATGCATGTGGAGTAAGTTTAGGAGCCCGTGTCTCTGCATCAGCTCATAAGCATGTCTGGGTTCTTTCATCTTGGGATCAGTCTGACCCAGAGGGATGCCCTTGCCATGCTGGCAGGCACATGGGCCCTTTTTCAGGTGGCCAAGTGGATTGGCCATGGGATCTGCTCAGCATGGCTTGGGTAAACCCTACATTCTTGGCTCTTTGGGCAGGAGGGCAACCTATAACGTTGGGTATCTTAGAACATTCCTCATCTTTGGAGCACTGGTTCAGCTGAGTGGAGAGTGGAACAAAGACCTATCCTCTTCCCTGGAGGGAAGTGTGGATTTCCGGTGGCTAAAGAGATACGAAAGCAGTCTGTAAACTGTGAAGAGCTATTCTCTTCTGGGGTGTGCATGTTACTATGGTGCCTTGCTTTTCTGTCCTGGTTTTTCTTCCGGATCTCCGAGGGATACAGGAGAGGACTGAGGAAGAAGGGTAGAAAGGTGATCCTGGAGCATCCAGTCACTGTGCTGAGGAACACGCACTCTTTCCTGCCGTGTGCCTCTCCCATAGCAATGAGGGCAGTGACTGTCAGAACCATCTAAGCTGAAGCCCAATTCTCTCTTCCAAGTGGGGAGATACATTGTAGCTAGATACCATAGACCCTACGGGTTTTCTTCATCCACTGTAGAGTCCAAAAAAAGTCACGATCCACTAATCAATCCTGCCTATGTACCCAGCAGCATAGCCTAGATAGATTATATGGAAACTCTCCTCCCTTCCTCAAGCCACCATGTGTGAAGCCTGGGTGTGTGACGCCTGGGTGTATGAGGCCTGGGTTTGTGAGGCCCGGGTTTCTGAGACCTGGCTGTGAGGCCTTGCTATGGGAAGCCAGGGTAGGATATGGAAGACATGCTGCAGCCCTGTGCTTGTTCTCTGTACCACTGTGGTCACCAGGCCTGCCACATCTCCATCACACTCTGCCCTTTCATGCCCACTTTGTTTATTGAAGGTGAAAAGTCAGATACCGGCTTTCCTTGCTTCTCTTTCAGCTGAGGTTAGCCTTGTGACTCCATTCCTGATCATGATATGTGATGGGTGTATACTGGTGACTTCAGAGAAAGGTTTCCTACTTCAGAGAGTCTGGATAGCCAGGAGTTGGAGCCTCATTTACACCCAAGTGCACTCTCAGCACAGTAGGAGAGAAAGGTGGGTCTTTGATGGGACTCTTTGGCTATTTCACTCAGGTTAAATAACATGCTTCAAGATTTTGTTCTTGCGTTCTTTGAATGTCCTTTTAGACTCTATTACTAAAACTAAACGATTCTCCTGACTTCCCCAGTGCTGGGAATCAGAGGCCCAGATCAGAGAAAGCCTTTCTCACAAACACAGTGGCATATGAAAGGCACACTAAGGGACAAGGGATGGTTCTACAATGGGCTATTTGCCAACTCACATGCATTAGAAGGACAAAGGCCCCCACCCCAGAGGGAAAGGAAAGAGCTACCACTGAAAGGACAGACAGAGATGATGTCATCACTCCCACCCCACCCCATCACCACTGTGCTCAGCCTCTGAGGACACCTGACTGTCCCCCATCATTTCCTCTGAAGGCAATTCTTAGGGATGTGGGGCACCAGCAAAGGATGAGGCTGCCTAGACAGGACAGGTTCTACTCCCAGAAGAATAGTCAAAGAAGAAGACTGTCCCTCCAATGGCTCCTTGACCCTTCACCCCAGCCCATGGTGTACAGACTATAGGCAGAGCCTTCTCTAAAGAAAGTACCTGCTACACACCATCCAGCTACCTGGACAGCACTGGCCAGGCAATAAGAAGACCTAGGGTTTATGTCATGGTTTTATCAATTACTAGCTATGATCTTGGGCACATGGGAAGAAAACTCAGTATTTCCATCTATGAAGTGGCGCCATCACTATTGAATGACAGTTTCTATGATAGTAAATAAGTAGGTTAAAAATTAGCCTCCTTCTTTGTTAGGTAATTTTATGGAGAAAAGGAAAAACGTTTGTGAGGAACTAGCTGGGCCTGGCCTCCAGTCAGTGCTCAAAAAGAGGGTTACTTTTAATGATTTTTGTCAAGAGTCAGGCAGGGACTGATAATCAGCGGCCATGGAGACTCTGACCACCCAGGGCTCCATCTGCCATCTTGGATTAAGGGTGCAGCTCTTGGGCTGGGTGGTGGCCTAGTGGAGAGCTCATTTTTCCAGCTGTGAAAGCCACGCTGTTTAAGAGCTCCCATCCAGCCCCCATTCCTATGATTGAACTTGAGACCGTGTTTGCTTACCGCCCACAATAAAGTAGCTCCCATAGAACCCAGGAAACAGGAGGTCTGCGCCAGGGGATCCTGCTCACAACTGCAATCGAGCTAGACAGTCGTAATTTTGGTTTAACCAAAAGCACCTCAGGTTTCTCACCCCCGTTCAGCTGACAGTCGGAGGCCTCATAGCCTGGAACTGTCTTCCAGGCCTCACCCTGGCAGCCCTTTGGGGTGTGCTGAGGGCTGTCCCCTGCTACTGTTGAGAGCAGTCAAGCTGCCTTGAAGAAGCTACTGCTCAGTCTCAGAGAGAGGGGGTTCTGCTCTCTCCCTCCTCGTGTTTTCTGCCATCTCGGCTCAGTTCAGTCTCTCCTTTCCTCGGCCTCTTTCATTGTCTAAGTTAACTAAGCCCTGTTCTCTGCTTCTAGTCTTTCTCTGGCTTTGTTTGTCTCTTGGCCCCATTTCCTGCTTCTCAACTTCTCTTTCCTTCCCTCTCCCAAGCTTTCTCTCCCACTGTCTATCTCTCAGTGTTTCAGAATGACTCCCTGCCTATAGCATCGGGTGCTTCTGGAAACCACTCCCAGGACCAATATCATTATGGTTTCCTGCCTTTAGTTCTGTGGAACTTTTACCATTTCTCTAGGGCTCTCTCAAACAGCCGTGTCTTTTTTATTTTCTCACTCCCATCCTGAGCTTTCATTCAAGGTTGTGCCCTCCTCTGGAAGGCTCAGTCCGAGGCCTTTGCAAGCCATCTTCCCCAATAGCCACATTCAACGGACGATAAGCAAAGACTAGCCCATCCTCACAGCATGGCTCTAAAGTGTGCTTACCTGCTTTGGAGAGGCATTTACTGAAGGATTTCCATGTGGTTCCCTGTGAGCCCATCATCATCAGAGGAAACTGAGAATAAGACACAATTAGTTCAAATTGCTGTTTTCAAAGGAGGAGACAGGAGTTTAGAGAGGTAAGTCATCACAACCCAGGTCAAGTGGAGCAGTCAGGTCAGCTGTTTGAAAGTAGAGATGTGGGATTGTCTTAGGCTTCTCTTTTTTATCTGTAAAATGGGGCTATCTGCTGGGAGGTAATAGAATGAAACCTAATCTACCAAGCATAAAGTCCATAGTAAACACCAGGCAGTGGATGCTGTACTCATGTCTGTGCATGCTGCTGCTGTATGTATCACAGACAGTGGTACAAACACTGCCCATCGGCAGGTTGTTTTGCAAACAAGTCTCCATCATCTGGCCTGGTGAGAATATCCTATTGAGTTCTCATTCCTGAAAACACCTCTCAGAGTTCCCCTACCCTGCCTTGCCATAGCAGCACTCAGACCAGAGGCCATTTCAGAAGATTTCCCCATCCTCCCCACCATGGTCACAATAGCTCGCTCCCCATGGACCCTAAGCTGACAGAAGAAAGCAGCCCAGGCAGGAGATCAAACGTGAGCTCTGTGGAAGACAGAGGAGACAGCACAAGAGGCGAGATGGAGCGGCAAAAATAATGAGTCCCGTCCAAGTTGTTTCCCATAAACCCACAGCGCTTTGAAGCCTGCTTTCCTTTAATAAAACGCACTGTTATTAATGACCCAAGTGGAAGCTTTCTGGGCAGGACAATGCTGAAGTCCCTGGTGGCCTCTGTGGGGCCTTGTGCATGGGAAAGTGGCCCAGACGATGGCTCCACACGCCAAGGGCCAACAGGCATGTCAGAGAAGTTGGAGGGGCGATCCTGTCTGCATGGATGTTCATGGGGGCCACTGGCATCTGGGGTTGCTGCAATGCTCTTTAGCTAACAGGGTCTGTGTTGCTGCTGTCATCCATCTGGTTTATGTGTTCAAGAAGCATTTGCTGAGGGCCTATCTATTGGGTCCCGTGCAGGGTGCAAAGGGGAAATCACACACTTTCCTGCCCACTGAAGCTGGCAGCTGAACTTGAAATCCTTATTACCTTATTTTATTTTACTTTATGTGTATAGGTGTCTTGCCTGTGTGTATATCTGTGTATCACATTCATGCCTGATCCCCTGGAACTGAAGTTAAGATGGTTGTAAGCTGCCATGTGGGTGCAGGAAATTGATCCCACATCCTTAGGAAGAGCAGCCAGTACTCTCAACTGCTGAGCTATTTCTTTGGTCCCTGAGAACTCATTTTAAAGTGTGTGTGTGTGTGTGTGTGTGTGTGTGTGTGTGTGTGTGTACGTACACATAAGCATGCAAGGATATGGAAACCAGGGGTCAACCTTGGGAATCATACCTCGGGAGTGTCCATCTTAATTTCTGAGACAGGGTCTCTCAATGGCATGCAAGGCTCACTGAGTAGGCTAGACTACATGGCCAGTGATTCTCAGGGATCCACTTGCCCAGGCCTTCATGCTACACACTGCTGGGATTATAAGTGCACAGTGTCATTCCCAGCTCTTTATGTGAGTATTAGAGAGTGAACTTAGGTCGCAGCCTTTGTGCAGCAAGCACTTTATCAACCTAGCCATCTCTCCAGAGCAGAAACCATATCTGAAAAGCAGGAACTAAGATGTTCAGAGGCCTGGAAAGCCCAGTGTAGATGTTTATACCCCTCTTAGCATCCTTGCTATTATAGACTGCGTCTCCTGAACTCCTCTAGGCTTCAGGTCACATAGAAGGTCACTTAACACCTGTCTGTGGCTACAGCAAACCTTAAGCCATGGTTCCTCTATCCACACCCCTCCACCTGCAAGTCAGGAGGCTGTCCAATTATGCTTCTGGGCTGCTGGCTTTGGCAATGGCTTGGGATCTGGGGCAAATGACTCCTCCAGGTCATGAGAAATGTCATGTGGGGATAGAATTCTGCCACAAGCCCTAATCTTCATCCTCTGAAGGTGGGGTCCAATGCTGCCCAGCCTTCCAGCAATTCCTAGAACCAGTCGGGAGCTCCTCTGACATCAGAGGTGCTGAGCCCTGGAGGGCAGGTATGAGGCTGCGGAGGACTCACGTTTAAGCTCAGAGAGGACTCTTCTCACTTGTCTCCTCCAAGTTCGGATCTTGAGCAAACACCTGTCTTCTGAGCTCAAGTGTACCCTGTATAGTAGGGTAGTGGCAGGCAGAGTGGCAAGTAGCTGGCATGTGTAGTTGGGTGGGAGCTGTGAAGTCATATTTGCTTTGTGTGAGCTGTGTTTATGCCTGTTTATGGGTGAGACCCTGGTGGTTCAGGGAGCTGGGTTGTTTTGACAAGATTACAGAGGCAGGAGTACAGCTGCACAAGTCTCTGAGTAGTAGTTGGGGTGGGAGGGGAGGGAAAGGAAGAGAGGAAGAAAATGGAGAAGGGAGGAAGAAGAGGAAGAGAAAGAAGAATGAGGGGGAGAAAGAGGAGAAAGAGAGGGAAGCTGGGGTGGGGAGAAGAAAGAATTTGGTTTCCATTGGCTGGGTTTCATGTAAATCGCTAGAACTGTCTTCAGAATCAGAGGATTAGACAGTTAGAGTCCACAAAGTT
Organism: Grammomys surdaster; assembly: GCF_004785775.1. Classification (NCBI taxonomy): domain Eukaryota; kingdom Metazoa; phylum Chordata; class Mammalia; order Rodentia; family Muridae; genus Grammomys; species Grammomys surdaster. The sequence goes on along the minus strand of NW_021604757.1, from coordinate 945,213 downwards.
TCAGGGGCTCGGACTGACATCACATCATGTGCAAACCTTTAAGTGTGCAAGTAGGGGTTAGTTGCAGGAGAAAGAAGACTGTTCATAAGAGCCTTCTGAGGTGATGGGCTCTAGAGGCATTCAGCATGGGCAGCTGGGAGAGCTCAGAATTTGCTGTGTACTCTGACTGTGGATGGCTGATCCTGACTACAGAAGACCCTTTGTCCACTCACACAAAGTATGATGCTCTTACCTTGCAAGGGGCCAGAAGAAGAACATGAAGCGAGAGCCCCTGCATTCCATCTGGTGAGGGAACTTCCCATAGCCACACAATAATTCAAGGACCAATGGCTGTTTAAGAGATTCACAAAGCATATAGCCTATTTATGTTGCCCTTGGTTACCCCCCAGAGGTAGAAGGTAAGTTCCTGTCTTAGTCTATTACTGTGAAGAGACACCATGACCATGGCAACTTTTATAAAAGAAACATTAAATTGGGGATTATTTACAGTTTCAGACGTTTAGTGGTCATCATAGTGGGGAGCATGGCGGCATGTACGCAGACATGGTGGCATGTATGCAGACATGATCTTGAAGAAATACCTGAGAGTTCCACATCTGAATATGAAAGCAGCAGGAAGAGACAATGGGACTGACTTAACTTTTGGAAACTCAAAGCCCACCCCCACCCCCAGTGACACATTTCCCCCAACAAGGCCATACATACTCCAATAAGGCCACACTTCCTAATTCCTTTCAAATAGTGCCACACCAAGCATTCAAATATATGAGCCTATGGGGACCATTCTTATTCAGTCTACCACAGCCCCTATTGCTAAAGATGCTATGTACCTGAAAAATAGGGCCCAGAGTCCCCTGAATTGGAAATTGCCTAAATGCCCTCTCCCTGAGAACTACCTTTCATGAGATCAGACGGCATCATGCAAGCTTTCAAAGGAGGGAGGCAACCAGCAGCCCCACACAGCTTCGATGCCTATGAAGCATATCAGTGACCAGCATGGCATGGTAACCTTATGGATACAATAGTGGCACACACATATGGGCAGTAACCAGTTGCTCTCTTCTTGGACTTAAGACCTGCTTGCTCAATAGGAGGGATACCATGACCAGTACTGGAAACCTAACTACTAGACCATGAAGTCTAGTTAAAGTCTAGTGAAGTCATGGTTATTGGAGGAGAATCTACAACCCCTAATTTATTAAACCAGCATATTTCCTAGCAATGATCTATAAACATTTGTCCTTATACCCATAGATAGGTGTAACCAATAGATAGAGACCACTACCAAAAACACAACCAATGGTATATCTCAGCAGATACATCTACAAAATTACCTCATACCTAAGATTCGGGAAACATCTTGGGAGAAGGAGAATACCCAGAAGATCAGGGAGTTTGCTATGAGATGGTGTCTCCTAGTAACATCTGAATCTCCACCCATAAAGTCTCAACAATATGACTGCTCAAATGTGAGCCAAGCAGGGAAGGCATCAGTGGGCATTCCAGTCTGCACAGGAGAAAATCCCACAAGGCCTCAACCCTACACACAGAACTCCAGGCAACTGAGTAAAGCTGGGAGCAGGGGAGATGCCCCTCCCCAGGGAAAAACACAGCAATCGGTTGTCCAATATTAAATGATCATCCCTGAAAAATACATACAAATAATGGAAATGGACTCAACAGGTTATATTTGAGAGATATACATATACATATGTGTATATATGGGTATGTATATCTATTCACACTCACAAATAAATATTTGCATGCAATAACAATTGATGACATAAGGAGACTGGGGAACCATATCTGGAAGGGCTTGGGAGGAGGAACGGGAAAGCAGAAAGTTTGTAATTAAAATACAATCCCAAAAACAAATGAACGAATGAACAAAAAATAATTCAGGGCCCGTATCCTCAAGGATCCTTTTCCTCAGACCTCCTTCCCCTCTCCCTCATGCCTGCCCCCATGTGCTTTCTACTTGTGAGCTTTGGGGCAGTGGAGGCTGCTCTCTGTCCCTGACCTTCTTGGTAGCAGTAATAATTAGGAACAGCCCAGAGACCTCTCCCCAGCATAAGCATCTCAAGGGGGCTAGGACTAGGGCATGGGCTGGGAGCTATGGGGATAGAACAAAGGGCTGAAGTGAACAGGCAGAAGATGAAGCAATGAGGCCCCAGAAGGCCCTGACCCAGCCTTGATGTCCCAGCATGGGGTTTGGCCTCCCATCTGTGGTCAAGGGGCGGGTGCCAGACGGGCACGGCTTGCTCCGGTGAGAGCCAGCAGCTGCCAGCCAACTTTCCGTGACATCAGAGTCCAGTTGAGCCAGGGCTGTGGGGGTGGGGAGGTAGCTCCACACCCCCGTTCCTCCTGCCTACTAAGAACCCTGGGCCAGGATGAGATGACCCTGGGTGCAGCGGTATGTCCTTATGGATACCCACCACCAGCCCAAAATCCAGACACTCGCTAATTATTAAAGGGCAGATAGCTCCAACTTCCAACAATGGAGGGATGGCTGTTACTCTATATTTGCCTGTATGGTGGAGAATCATTTTCCCATGACACTCACAAGCTCTTAACAGAGACTCCAGTGTTATGTGAAGGAAGAGCTAGGCAGAGAGGGTGGACATGTAAAATCTCATGCACCCATAATTCATACTCAGTTTGCGAGTGAGTTTCTTTAAGATCCCTTCAAGGAAGCTGCCGAGCTGGCTGCCCCTCCAGCCCCACCTCTCACATACAGCCAAAAAGGCCACTGTTAAAGGCTGAACACGTTGTGGCCTCTTGCTAGCCTGGTTATCTTATTTCTGGAAGTCTCCCCTCGCTCTTACACACTCCATCTCCAACATCCTTCAGGCTGCACAGAGGTGGAACTTTCTCATGTTCATAGGCCTCATTACAGCACATGATCCAAGTCAGGATTTGAACTCACAGCCACAGTGCTGCAGAGCCATACTCTTTGTATTGTTGAACTCAGGTTGTCAGGCTTGGTGGCAAACACATTTGTGGCTGAGCCAACTTGTCACCCAGAGCCCACATTCTTAACCACTTCTACAAGAACATGGGAACAAGAGAGATGGGCAGAAAACAGCGGTGGCCTGGACCCAGGGGACTCTGGGGGATGGGCGGAGGCTTAATGATCTTATTGTTTTCTCTAGCTCTGCCAGCTTTTCTCCAATGCACATGTATTTGATTTACAATCAGAGAAAACAAACAGTACAATATTTTTTTAAATAAAAGGTCAGCAAACAGCCCTGATGGAACTCATGCTCTTCCAGAACCCTACCAGCCCCCTACCTCCACGTATGAGAAGTCAGTGGCCAAGCCCACCCATCTTTTGGCTGCTGGAAGAGATGGCTCCATCCCATTCTCAGAAGCTCTCATTGGCAAGGAGGGAATCCTGGGCCACCTGCAGGGCCCCTCCTCCCTCCCACTGTTTCTCAAATGGAAATAGAGAGCAGGCCTTCCAGGTCACCTCTGCTGTCACCAAGCCAGCTCTCCATCCAGCCCAGCCTCACTGCCTATGACTCCCCAAACCTGAGACCAGCCGCACAGCCCACCCCAAAGATCTTCACGTGATTCCATTTTGCATTATGCATCCCAAATGGTCTACTCCTCACTGGCGAGGCTTGTAGCAAATTACCGATGGTAAAAACAGGAGGCCCTGGGTTTGGAAGCCAGATGCAGCCTTTACTTTTACTGATGGTGGGTCTGGAAATTAGCAATAGGCAGCATGAGCATAGGAGCCAGGACAGGTCTCCTTTTGCTTTCTCTTTCCAAACACATGTTGAGCATCTCCCGGGTGCTGGGCATAACATCTGGGGAGCAGGAATGGGCAATGTTGACAGTCACTGGGCATTCAGAACTGGCATAAGCCAGAGAGAAGAGAAAGAAGTGAGACAGAACAGAGGGATGGGGCAGTGGAGGATGGCCTCCCTGGGACCCCAGAAGCAGGAGGAGACAGAATGGAGATTTTAAAGGGACTATCCCATTAATACTGGGATAGTTCGCCCTAGACCCTAAAAAGATACTGATGTGCTCAGGAAACCAAGACAACCCAATCCACTTAGACTACCTGTTAGTGACCATTAAGTAGCCTGAAAATATCAATGAGGAGGGAGGGGCAGGTGTGCTGGGACCCCTGGAGATTGTGCACTCCTCTGTGGGGAGCCTAGCATGATCGCCTAAGCTAGACATCGAAAGCCATGACTCAGAATGGTCAGACTCTAGAGAAAAACTTAGTAACTCTACAGCTGGGCACTGGCTCTTCCTAGTAGTACAGACCAGGAATGAGAAACCACAGCAGGCCAATGACCACCCATGGGTGGCTTCATGTGGTAAGTTCAGAGTGGGCTATGATATAGATGTCAGAATAAGTGACCCACGGGGATAATGCAATCTCATAGATGGTCCTCATGATACAAATGCAAGTTCCAAGATAATAAATACACTGTAATGTCGCAGCCACATGGACCTTACTTCTTCTGTATGATGTAGGTGTGCACGCGTAGTAGCACACATACAGAGGTCAGAGGACAACTCGCAGGGGTCGGTTCTTTCCATCCATGGTGTGAGTCCAAGGTCTTCACAAGCGTCTTTCTCTGCTAAGCCATGCTCAGTGCATTTTACAGACACAAGAACTGAAGCTGGGAGTTTTGGACGCATCCAGGTATGGATGACAATGCTGAAGATGGCTGGATTTATGTCTCCCTCACCACCATAAAATTGCCAGATTGCAGTCCTGGGGCTAGTACACCTAGGCTGTAGTTCCATCTATCTCCTCGGTCACCCATGGGCTTGATGTTTTTTATCCACCTACTTTTTTAGCTTGGGTGTTCTCTCCCCTTGGTCACCTCGTCTTCCACTTTGGAAAATCAAACAGATTCACATCCACCCAAAATTTAAGGAGAGCAAGAGCTTCTAAAGAAGCAGTTGGACTGAGCTGAAGCTCCAGGGGGAGACAAGAGCCTCCCTACCCGCACCTCCTTTCTAAAAGGACTATGGTGTGTAGAGAACGCGTGACAGTTAGGCTGGACCGAGGGCGAGGAGGAACAAGGAACAAAAGGGACCCATCTTCTCAGGCAGCCATCATAGCCACTCTGAAGTTCTGGCAATGTCTTTAATACCATTTTACAGATTGGGAGACTGAGGTTAAAAGACACAGGGCGAACTCACTGTCCCTGTGTCTGGAGACCTTGACTGGCTTTTCAGCCTTAATGCAGTGGCTACTCTCAGACCCAGCAGATCAGGAAGTGAGGCTTCTGTCCTTTTTCTTATGAGAGAACCCTAAGTGCCCTGCCTTGTGATGGACAGGAATGACGAGGATGGACCCTTTTCTGTAGCATTAAATGTGAGTTCCCAGGGGGATCACAGTTGGCCCCATCATGGGCCATACCTCAGGTTCCCTCCTTTGCTCACTGTCAACTATAAAAGTAACAAGAAAGGGGGTTCCCTGCTCCCCTAAAGTTCTCCCCACCCCCTGCTTTCCTTCTGTCTCTCCCACGCTCTGGATCCTCAGACACTGTTGCAGTGGCAGGCTCTGCTCAGGCACACTAAAAGACACCCCACTAGTACCCCAAAGGTAGAACATATATGTCAGCTCAGTCCAGGGTCAGCAGCCCAGTAGCCCCCAAATGTTGGTGGGTCATGCATATGCAGATGGTGATCTCCAAGGTATCACCTCTACCCTCCCCCAGACCCAAACACTCGAGAATGACATAGCTTTCCTCCAACTCCTTTAGGAGAGACAGCCTGGGCCCCCTCCAGCCAGCTGCGTGTGGTAAATGCTTGTGCAACTTGGCAAGGCAGCAGCAGGCCAGTACTGTTCCCGTGGTGGATCTGAGCTTGGAGCAGCTGAGCCTTGCCAAGAAAGCAAGCTTTGCCTACAGAAGCCAAGAGCTGGAGGCTGAGGAGGGGTGGCCCAAGCGGGCGGCTCCTACCCTGAGCTGCTCTTAGGCCGGATGGTGGGGAAGGGTCTCCTACCCATTTGGGGTCACAGTCCCCCATTGCTGGATGACATTTCAAAGCTGAGACTGGGAGGGGGAGGTGCCCTTGCTGGGACTGCTTCATTAGCGGTTTGCATTGTGGAAATCTCTTCATAGAAGCCAGGATTGCAGCAACATGGGCCTTTCATCCAGGGTGGGCATGGGGACTGTGGCCAGGAGCCCCCGACAGAGAATAAGCTGTACCTCCAAAGCTTCTTGTCCTTTCAGATGTGGGTCCTCTCATGCCCCATAGAAAGTCTCCTCTACCTAGACCACCAGCTCAGGATCAGAAGGCCCCTGAGAAGACGCTGTCTCCTCTCCATGTCCACCTGTCTTCTTCAGTTTCTCAGGAATAAACTCCAAAATGGTGGCCTTTGTGGGCCCTGGAGAACTGAGTGCACCAGGCATGACCTTTGACCTGTTGGTCTCAGAAGCACTGTTCTCTGTGGAAACCACTGTACTGCTTCCACTCCCTCAGCCAGAAGGATGGGGTAAAGCTTGGCAATGACTTTCCTGGGTCCCCTGAGCTATAGACACCCCTCAGGTGACAACTTGGAGGGAAGCTGGTCCTGGGGTGGCTGCCCTGGGGCTCTCTCCTTGTCAGATGCTTTTCCTTCTTGTCCCAGACCATTTCCATCACCCAGGTTGCTCTGGCATTGCTAGCTATGCCTGCACTGACTGTCTTTTCTCTCCCTAAGTGTTCTCTGTCCTCCTTGATGGCCACATGACTTGCCTCAAGGCATCCTGGCTGACCTTTCCAAACTGTAATCTGGTGGTGACCTCACCCACAGTGGGTACTGCTATAGACACACAAACCCACATGTGGTGCTCCCGCATCACTGGGGTGCTAGGAGAGATGGGCCTTGAGGTTGATTAGGGTTAGATGAGGTCATAAGGATGGGCCCATGGTGGGAAGATTAATGCCCTTATGAAGAGAGGCCATCATTCCTTCTGTGACATGCCATCAATGACATAAGACTTCTTCCAGTTTCCACTGTTTTCTGAGTGCCAAGTGGGACTCTCACCTTGAACTCACCAGTCTTTGTGGGGAACATAACAGATTCAAATGACATCACAGGCTGAGATGACCCACATATCTGCCAACCATTGCTCTCCCTGACATGTTCTTGGTTCCAGCTCTGTGGGCTATGGATGTGTCACTCTCATGCTGCTAACATCCTGCTCTTGACAGATGCTTCTAAAGCGAAGCTAAGTGATTTCCAGCCCTGGTCTTCAGCCCCCATTGAGATACCATGCCTCCTGCATGAGACCTGAGGACTTCGTGCTGGCCACCTCTCACCAGGGATAAGAGGTCTCTTCTAATATTACACAACCCAGGACAGTGTCTTGCTCACAGTCTCATGCTGGTCCCGAGATAATGTGTGGTGCTGGAGCTCTCCTGTGGCATTGGCTGCACAGCATCAAGTAAATCAACCGCTTGAGGGGATCTGGGACCTTCCGTTTAACAGCATGGGGTATCTGAGGGTTATCACCATGAAATTTCAGAACACACTGGGTGAAGAGACTTTGAAATAATTTTGAAATAGATCAGCATGGGGAAAAACAGAATTGAGTCAAACTGTTCTGAAGAGCAGCCCAAATCTCTATAAAACACCAGAGAAGTGATCAAGAAACTCTTGGAAAGGTTATTTTCAACCTAGTGTTAAAGACCTCTCCAGGTTGGCAGTATGGAGATGAGCCAAGAACCTTTTTTTTTTTTTTTTGATGTTCAAATCCTTTAAGACTTTCTGCCATGCAACCTTTCTGAAAAACCCACTGAAGGATGTGCTCTACAAAAGCAGGACACAAACCAGGACTGTGCAGATCATAGCCTGTGGGTCAAACAAAGCCCAAAAATTGTTTTATCAACAACGTTTTGCTAGAACATACCTGTGCCCCTTAGTTTGTATTTTGAAAATGGCTGCTTTCCCACTCCAACAATTATTTCCAGAGACCACAAGACCAGTGGCCCCCAATACTTACTATCTGACCCTTTGCAAAAAATACCATAAGAGATCAACATGAACCAAGAAAACAGGACTAGATGGGAGATGGAAGATTCTAGAACATAAGCTATGCCCCCCAAATTTACAAATAACCAACTGAGGCATGAGATGGTGGATCTCCAGGTGCTCATCTCTTAATGAATTTTAAATGGTCAATAATAGAACAGTATTTTTTTTCTAGGTTTTTTTTTTTTAAAGAACTATTTATTCACACCAGGAGAGGGCATTGGATCCCATTACAGATGGTTGTGAGTCACCATGTAGTTGCAGGGAATTGAACTCAGGACTTCTAGAAGAGCATTCAGTGCTCTTAACTGCTGAGCCATTTCTCCAGCCCAAAACACTACTTCTTAACAGGAGTTCTGAGGGAGAAATTGATACTGAACACAAGGCACAGTGAAGGGGTTGCCGGATCATCAAGGAGAAGCAGGAAGCTCCCACAGAAAAGCCGACTGCTCTGTTACCTTTGAAGACTGGCTTACCTTCCAACAGTGTTTTCAGTCATGGTCCTAGAGAACTGAAAAATACATTCCATTAAAGATTAGATTATCTGGGGACTGAAGAGGTGGCCCAGCGGCTAAGAGCACTGACAGCCTTCCAGAAGATCCACCTTTGATTCTGAGAACCCACATGGTGGCTTACAACCATGTGTAACTCCATTTCTAAGGGATCTTTTCCACTCTTCTGGCCTCCTCCATGTGTACACATGTGGATCACAGACATGCATACAGGGGAAACACCCATACACATAAAATGCAAATTTTAAGTTTTACAAAATTGGACAACCATTCAGACAGTGAAGCAGAACACAAAGACCCCATGTGCACACACACACAAACATGGAAAAATAACTCTCAGGCTGAGAAGATGGCTCTATGGGTCATAGATGTGCTGCATAAACCTGGGTTCCAGAGTTCCGATCTATAGCACCTATATAAAAAGTCAGGTATGGTTGCACATGCCTATAACCCCAGGGCTGCTAGCCTAATTCTAGGTTCAGTGTGAGACCCTGTTTCAAAAGAGTAAGGCAGAGAGTACTAGAGCAGGTCAGATGTCCTCCTCTGGCCTCTGCACATGCACACAGGGGTGCACATATATGCACACACCTGCCTGCACACACACATGCATACCATACAACACATATACACATATGTACACAAACCAGACAAAAAAATATATAAATATACACATATACCACACACATATGCACACATTTGCACAAACTGCATGTACATATTGTACATACACATATGTACACACATATGCATATATACCACACAAATACATACACCACACACATCACACAGATACATGTATATGTATACACCACACACATATGTACGCATTCATATGCACTTCACCAAAATACACAGTGAGCTCGCTCACCATAGAAGGACCATGGGTAACATTCAAACAGAAAAGTCAATTAATAAAGTAGATAACATGTCTCCAAATGTTATATCACTCTTCACTGTCAAATGCCACATATGGTGGTGCATGCCTGTAATCTCAGAGATGGAGGCAAGAAGATTGCAAGTTCAAGACCAGCTTGGGTTCCATGGAGAGCTCTTGTCTCAGATGAAACAAAGCACCGTGAAGAGAAGAAATCGGGACTGGACGTGGCTGCATGGCTCTGCTCAAGATGCCCACCAAGTGGGTTTGAGGGAGAGACGATTTTGAATTTAGCCCTTCATAGAAAGAATCACCTGTGCTGGGGTGGGTGTGTGATAAAAAAGGGAACCATTCGGAGAGGGCAACTACATAGGTACGGACATCGGTGAGCAGCTGAGTGTGGAATTTGGGAGTGACAGAAAGGCCTGAGGCAAATGGAGATCAAAGAGGGAGATCTGTGCGATTTAGCAAAGAGACTTGAGGAGACACATGAGCAGTGTCAGCTTATGAACAGTGTGGAGCCCAGAAGGGACCGCAGAGCTGGTGAGGTCTTCTCAGAGATACTGTGAGAAGGCCAGGGGCTAGAGTAGCTCAGATAGCAGGGAACATCAGGAGGACCCTATAGGGAGCCAGAGGATGAAGTTCCAGGCCCACAGCCCTATTAGATAGAAAGCAGAGGGACTTGCCTCTGACATGGTGTCATCTGTCACTTTCCCTGAACTCCTGGTCCACTTTCAAAGCAATTGCCCTTCTCCTCTCCATCTCTCATGTCACTCCCTAAACACTGCTCTCAGAAATGTAATGTCAGAAATGTAATTAGAAACACAGCTCACCAAGGGACCAACCTCTCCATCCCTCCCTTTGTCTGACAACCTTCACTGTAGAGCTCGGGCCTCCCAGAGGGGCTGTAATACCAGCATTCCTGAGAATCTACCGTCCTGTCCCCTTCACTCATACCCAAGTCTCCAGCCTGAGTCCTCAGCCCCATTTGCAAGCTGGACACTGCCCACTTAGAAGGGCAGCCTGCCATTTAGAGAGAAGAGACTTCAGGGGATGTGCATAGCTTCATCACCGCTGACTGGGCGACTCCTGCCTTCTTCTGTAACACCTTCTTATGCCAATCCCACCAAGTCTAGGAGGGGCTTAAAGGCTGTCTGACAAGAATAATTAAGAAAGTCCAGTTTTTGTTCTGTATTTAAAGGTGGACTCCCAATTGTATTTTATACTATTGTGTAAATGTGGGTCAGAAGTTTCCCGTATGTCTAAGAAGACTTTCTTATCTATTCAGTCCACAGGAATTTTTCCTATCCCTGAACTCAGACTCTTTTTTAATGAAACAGTATCTATATAATTCTTACACAATTGATTTGCACTGCCTGTCCCTCCACAAATGTCAGTAAAGATAGAATGAAACGAATCCTGATTTCTCGATGAAACTTTTAAAAAACTTCCAATACAGGGAGCACAGCTTGTACTTTACAGTACTTCCCAGTTGAATTAGAAGACTGAGGTTCAAATCTGACCTTCGTCACACTCTGGCAGTGACCCTGGGAAAGCCTCTCTCTTCTGTGCTTGTTCTGTCAAAGGCATAGAAGTGCACCATTCACTTCCTGGTTTTTGCAGGCAGTGACCATCAGGGGCTTTGTAAATTATCAAAGGCTCACCAGACGCTAACTGGCTCATTATGATTAGCTAACCAACATTCAGGTTGTCGAGCACTTAAAGCATTTATATAAAGAGCTTCCAACCACCTTAGGGCTGAGATTTCACCACACAGCCTGCCCTGGCCTCCCACTCGCTCACACCACCCAAGGAGAGTGGTCCAGAAAGAGGGAAGAGTTGGGGAAACCGAGGTCCTCAGGGAGTCCTTTGGCCTTGGCCATGGGGCGGAGCTGGGAGTGGTACCCAGACATCCCGACTGCCCAGGCGGGGCCAGCAGGGAAAGGGCTGCTTGATGTGGCTTAGGCATTGTTCCGCCTGGGCTTCTGTTGTCTGGGGCTTTGTGTTTGGGTCCTTGTTCTTTTCTGTGATCCCTTTAGCAGGGGTGAGGAGGCCTGGGCAGTCAGTAGCATTATTTAGGGACTGTTTGGGGTCTCTGAAAGCCCCATCCAGGTCATGCTGACTACTCTCTGAACAGGGCAGGGCATAGTCGGGGTGGTGGTGAAGATTTTGTCTGGAAACCTCCCAGAGAATAACCCCTTCTCCAGAGAGGCCACTTCAAGACCCAGGGGCTTCGTGGATTATCAATAACCAGTGCATATATCCTGAGAGTGGAGCCTGTTGCCAGCTTCTAGTTCCAAATCATTTCTTTAAAAGCTGTGTTAATTCCTGTTGTGTGGATTTTAGAGTTAGATTTGAACAAAAAAATTAAAGAAAAAACTCAAACCTCCCAGCATGTGCTTGTGAATTGGGAGACTTCTCAGGCCCTGCATGTGATATTCTGACTGTCCACAGCAGGCTACTGAGTCAGGGTTTATTTGTATTGTATGAGTATAATCTTTGTGTTTCCCACCTTCCTGTTTTATGTGGAGGAGGCTTTGCCAAGGAGATTCTGTGTCTTTCTATCACTAGAATCTTAATTCCTTTGGAGGCCTGAACTCAGAGGGTTGAGAAGAGATGGGGAGAGATAGGAAGCAAGCAGTGAGGCGGGAGGGAGGCTCTTAGGTCTGGATTAGAACTCATCTTGCCTGGACCATGCAAGCCTTCCTTTACCGTAGCTCCCGTAGGACGCCCATCCTTTGCTATTCTTCCTCTTACCACAGTGCCTAGCTGTCTGAGGTGAATGAACACTGAGCTCATAGCCAGGCCTTTAGTCACATACCCCAAGTGGCTGCTGTTGCCCTACTCAGCTAAGGACCCAAGAAGTAAAACATTTCTTTCAGATCAACTAGCAGGAGTGATCTAGCAAGAAGGCTCTACTGGTAATCATGCTGGTGGCCAAGCCTGACACTCTGAATCTGATCACAGGGACCCCCATGATAAAAGGAAAGAGCCCATTCCTGGATGTTACTCTGTGATTCCCACATACACAACATAACATGTGTCCACAGCAAATCAATAAGTCAACATGAACACACTAGGATGCAGTGGTGATGGTTTGGTCGTGTGTCCTAAAACAAAAACTTTAAACACAATGAAGTGAACTTGAAGTTTGTTAACATAACTATCTCTTTGGACTTTGTCCTACACAACAATAGCTACAAAATTGGAGGTTGGAGTTATGTTCCTCCAAGTTTGTTTAAATCCAGGCATAAACTGGTTTTCTATACTCATCCGTGTGTCATTCAGTGTTGTCTATACAGTCACTGGTGATTGGTTCCCCATCCCACAGCCAGCATCCCCTGGACTATCTTAGTCACTCCAGAGACTCCAGTCACTCAGAACTGGGCCTTCCACGTTCTTCCCACGCCTCTACCTTTGAGTGAGCACTGCCCCATAGCCCTATGGCAGCCAACCAATCAGAACCCAAGCTGCTCCCTGGGCTCTGTGGAGGTGGCTACGTTGTCCACCACTTAGACTTTCTTAAAATCTGGGTCATAAATAAAGTAAATAAATCTTTAAAAAAATTCCAGTCACATTAGCTTTCTTAATGCTGAGACAAAATAGTTGACACGAACTATTTAAAGGAGAAAAGGCTCATTTTAGCCCGTGGCTTCACAGATTTGAGTCCTTCACTGCAGGAAGGATATGATGGAGCATGGTAACTCACTTCCTGGTAGAAGGAGAGAGGAAGGAAAGGAGGAAGGGAGAGGGGAGAGTATACTTGCTTAGCTGGCTTCTTTCTCTCCCTCTTTTACTACATCCAGCCCCAGCGGAGCCTTTGAGATATTTGGGGTGGTGCTGGCCACATTCAGCAACCAGCTTCCCACTTACTGGAAACACAGGTCTGTCCCATGGAGTGTTTGCTTATCTCCCTGATGCTTCTCAATCTAGTGAACTTGAACTTGACTTGACAAGATTAATCCTCCTGATCCTTCCCCAATCCCACATCTGGCAGGTGTCAGATCTCTTCCCCTAAATAAGCCTCGTTTGTAAAACCGAACTGTGTGTGTATGTGTGTACTCACACACACATGTGTATGCTCCTATGTGCATGCCACAATGACCACATGGAGGTCAGAGAATTTGCTAGACTCTATTCTCTCCTTCCACTATGTTGGTCCTGGGAATTGAACTCACCTTTTCATGCAAGAACCTTTACCTGGTGAGCCATATCTCTGGTCCCAGAATTGAAGTTTTTTGGAAGTACCCTTGGTCACACCTCCCTTGGGCAGAGCCCTGATCTTTCCCTGCCCGCCTCTCTCAGGGCTCTCTCTCTCACACACACACATGACAGGTGGGAAGGCCACAGAGGGCTTCCCTGTTTGGAAGAAGAAAAGAAGGATAACCTTGCTTCAGTTTCAAATCTGTGTGTTCCAGGAGGCACAGAGGAGGAACAGTCAGGAGCTGACAGATGGGCCTCATCCCTACCCACCAAACACCAGCACAGGGCCCATTCCTGTCCCCAGGGCACCTTGAGACCAGCCACAAGCTTTGCAGTAGGGAGTCTGGCTTTCCTCTCCAGGAAATGAAATGACCTCCTTTCTCTTCCCACCCTGGTCTTTTCCTGAGCCCTGCTCTAAGCCCCCTACCATAGGAAACAGGATTTACAAGCCAGCTGCTGTAATCCCTTCAAAATGAGCTTTGGGGCCATAGGGACTCTCGGGGCGTTTCATTTATTCAAAACAATATTCCTGGCTCAAAAGCTAAGATTTCACCATTCTCAGGGGGAGTCTTGGGAGACAGAGGGTGGCCCAGGGACCTGGGGTTCTCTTGGGTGTGAGAGGACACACCCCTCATTTTTTCCATGCTTCCTGACCTAGCTTCTCAGGATAGGCTGTCTGTCCTGAGTGCAGCCCTCTTTCTTGTATAACCACCCAGAAAAAAACAAAACAAAACAGTCCTTTCTCCAAACAACTTCTTCCGCTTCTAAAAAGGAAGCTTCAGCTAAAGGTATCACTCATAGGCTGTGCTTGCCTAGCATGTCCACGGCCCCAGGTTCCACCCTCAACAGCTTCTTCTCCCTAAAAGGAGAAAGTTCAAATAGAAAGACAGACTTGTCCCAGGAATTCACTTACTGAATTGGGTTCCAAGGGGTTAATAACCAACACAATGTCCTTTCTCAACAGTCTCCCTGACAGCAGCATGGGAGGGGTGAATCCTGAAGTGACTTAGTCTCCAGGAAAGGCAGATGAGGAGGGACAGGTGCAGAAAGGTGCCTGGGGACCCGGGAAGGGGTTGGCCACTTAAAACAAACACCATGAAGCCTCTCTCAGTGTCTGTGGAGCAGTTTCCTGGGAAGTTAAACTCCGGGTCAGACCTGAGCTCACCAGGCTGTCCCAGTGTTTAGCTACATTAAGAAAACTCACTAGGTAGGGCCGCCACCAGTTCAACTCAATTTGCCTGAGACTTCCCTGGTTTTAGTGCCTCCTAGGAGACTCCTCAGTCACAAGTAACCAGAGGTGATTGGTCACCTTAAGCCACATCCACTGCACCATGGCCCTGCCTTCCTTAATACTCTCATCTATACCCACCACAGGGATGATTGACAGGTTTGAGTAAGGGGATCTGTAGCTGGTTTTATGTTTGCTGGTTGATGTATGTGTTTGTATGTGTGTGTATGTGGGGAGCATACATGTGCTTGCACATATGTGTAGAATCCAGAGGTCAACTTCAGGTCTCTTTCCTTCCTGTATTTTTGAGACAAGGTCTCTTGCTGACCTAGAACTCATCAATTTGGCAAGACTGGTTAGCCAGTGGGTGGCAGGGATTACCAGTATACACCACATGCCTGACTTTTTATGTGGGTTCTGTGAATCAAGCTCTTGTATTCATACTTAACACAGCACTTTGCCAGCTGAGCTATCTCCCCAAAGCAGTCATGGACAAGGCATTGCCTAAGGGGACCCAGCCGTGTTCTAATAAAACGTTATGCAGAAAGATGGGTGGATTGCAAGTTGCTGACCTCTGGGAAAGACCACGCCATGACCTTCCTCCCACATGGTCATCCTCATCACCTCTACCTTGGCCAGTGACAAGAACAAGAACACAGAGATAACTTGGGACTGCCAGCATGCACACAGCTGGATTTCTCCACATCCCTTACATGACACAAGGACCCTAGGGCAAATATGCTGGATCCATCACCAAAAAGAGTCAGGCTCTCTTCAAGCCACACAGGGCCTTCTAGGCTCCTAAGGATACCATACTCTCTGTGTCTATCACATCCCAAACCCAGATAGGTCAGAAGGGATGGATTCTGGTATGGTTTTCTCAAAGAGGAGGAGACCTAGCAGCCTCTCCCCAAAGCCTCACTTACTCTCTTTAGATAAATCTGTACTGCCTACTAGGCCCACCTCCTATATCTAGGAAGATGGAGGCTGAGCTTGAGTCTGTCCCTCTTCCACATACACCCCAGATCACAATAGATGGGGATCTGAGGATAGAGAAGCTTTGACATAGTCACATGGCGAGAGAGAGGTGAGGCCTTCATCATCATCCCGTCAAAGGTCTCATTAGCAGGCACAAAGTGGTGAATCAGGTCTGGGGAGTTCCTGTCTGTCTGCCTAGTGTGGGGCTCACATACTCCTCAGCCCTCAAGGGACAGAAAAGGCTCAGGAGTTAGACTGGGGGTTATTTGTCCTTGTGTCCTGATTTCACTCAGGAGACAACTTCTTATCCTATGTATGTTGCATCTCTTGTGGTCCTATGGTCTGCCCTGTTGCATCTCTTGTGGTCCTATGGTCTGCCCTGTTGGCACCTGCACAATCCAGTTTTGCTATTTATCAATCCCAGTGAGCACTGGAGCTAACAGAAACATTAGTCCCGATTGCTACCCATCCACCTCTCCTTGCTAAAATGTCTACAGTAGGCATAGGTGGAGGGTTAGAGCTGAGGCAGTCAAGACAGCCATACCTTGGGATACCTCGTTGAGAAAGGAAAAAGATTGTCCATAGTATTAGCTGTATAGAGAAACAAGTAGAAGCTCTGTCTTTGAAGATTGTGACCTGTGGTCATCCTGTCCAAGCCTGAAGTCTTCCCCACTCATCCAGAGACTATTGGAGGGATAGAGGAAGGTTCTGCTTCAGCCATGGAAAGAAGACAGACAGTAAGACCATGCCAGCCTGCTGAGAGGGGAAGAGGCCACCAGAACAGAGAACCTGCATGTCAGGCATGACAATGAACAGGCAGCACAGGTTTGCAGCTGTCCCTTCACAGGTGACCTGTGAGCATGTGATTGTCCCTGCAAACCCAGTTCTCATTCTTCCCAGATATGGTGGACTATCAGGCTAGTGTGTGTGTGTGTGTGTGTGTGTGTGTGTGTGTGTGTGT
>NW_021604757.1:914432-926932 GCF_004785775.1 Grammomys surdaster | reverse complement strand
GATCCATAGTGAGCCAGGGCCGATTCAAACAGCATACAATTCTGAAAGAAGAAGCTGACCAAGGACTCCCATCTTTAAGCTGGCTCTGAGAATCTCAGGGACAAGGTCTTACACGGCCCTTGGGAGCTCACTTGTCCCCTGACCAGCTTTATCTTGGGCCTGGGTCCCTCCTTGGTTTGAAGCATCCCGATGTGCTCATGTGAAAGTAAAAGCTAGGCTGAGCACAAGCAGACTGTTCCTGATGGGGGCCTATGGTGCTTCAGACCCCCCCTCTGTGTGTCCAGAGCCTCTTCACAGAGCTGTGAACCAGACTAAATCTGACCAGCACCATTATTGACCCACCAGGACCTAGTAGACATAAGACTTGCGGTTTCTCAGCTTGAAGGGAAAAAAGGAAAGTTCCAGGGCCTACCCTGGGGTCCTCTGACCACCACAGGACAATCAAGGACCATTTCACTCCAGAAAGCTCCTCAAAGCTTGCAAACAACCGGAACCTGCTGATCCTGTGCTCACCCTCCTGGGCCTTCCTGTGGCAGCCACTGACAGTGGGGACACGGTGGTGGCCAGCTTTTCTCCTTCCTGCCAAGGATAGCTGGCAGATTCCTCATAACTTAGACTCTCAGCCCGTGGCCCTTTTCTTAACATCATAAATTTAAAAATGTTCTTTTATTGAGAGAAAGAGAGGAGGGGTGGGAGAGGAGTGGGGGGGAGGGGTGACTATAAACAAAGAATAAGAGTTGTTTAATGGACAGCGTAATGAGGCCTCGAGGAACGAGCCTGGCATTGATTTCCCTGACATTTCACCTATTAAATTAAGAGCTTCATAAGGAAGAGCTCGGATTTTCCTCCTCCTTCTTCTTTTCAATCAATTAAGATTCTTTACTGAAGAACAAAGCTGCTATTGTCTGCGCTCGGAGGAGCCAAGTGGCTCTCGAGGAGGCAGGGAGCCTGGGGGTACAAGGTATCTCTTGATTTGGGAGACCTGGTGACAAGGTCCAAGTCAAGACCCAACTCCATGAGCCTTTTCTAGAGGGATGTGTTGGGCTACCTGGTTCTGACCCCTCAAATCAAGGCTAGATCCAGGACAAGTAGGGGAATCCTTTGAGCATCACTTGTGCAGTGAGAATTCAGACAGGTCTGCTGTGTGGAGAGCCTCTGATCACAGGTCTTGACACCTAGTGCTGTCAAGTGAGTAGTGGGGTCTATTTAACAGATAAGGAAACCAAGGTGCCCAGAGATTAATGCTTTTGCTAGAGATGATGTCTTATGTTTCTATGGCAAAGTCAGAACCCTCCCCTGGTCCTCCAGTTCCTGAAACCCACAGATTATGCTGTGTCAGCACTGTCCCTGGTCCTGGGCAGAGTGCATTGCTATGGCAATGATGGGCTGCAAAAAGCTGCCATGGCTTCACTGTCCAACCAACTGCCCCATCCGTTTCCATATAAATCTTGCTCCTAACTCATCCTCAAATAGGTGTGAATACTCACTAACACACCCTGTCAGAAACGAAACAGAAAATGGAAGTCACAGGGTCACTGTAGAGGGATTACCCACCTGTGAGAGCTCATGAACCCTGTCCTGATGTCACATGGGGCTTGGCTGTGTATGCCCCTTTAAACTCATCAGGAGAAAGTAGAGACCCCATTGCAGGCACCATCTGTGGTAACGGCGTCCCCATTTTTCTTCCAGGAACTGTCCAGCCTCCAGTCTGAGCTGAGGAAGTGGACAGTTCTCTGTCTGATACATCTTGGCCCCTTGGGAGGGAAGCCATAAACTTGAACACTTGCATCAGCCACAGACCCTCAGACATAACTGCAGTCACAGTGCAGCAGGAACAGTTCTGAATGGCAGGTGGCCCTGGACTGAATTAGACTTGGCCTATGAACACCAAACTGAATGAACCAGATGAGACCTGGGCATGGAATCCAGACAAAAATATCAGTGCCTTTGTGAGTTTGGCTACACTGACAGGGGCAGCGTATCTCCTCCTCAGGACCCTCAGCACATCCTCATACACATACACATCCTCGATTTGTAGTGATTCATTGCTACGTGAAGAGGAAAGCACTCACTCTGTGGGGGAAAGCAAACTGGAGAAGTGGGAAGAGACAAAGAAACCAGCTCCGAATGAGCCAGTGAAGTCTCCTTTTCGCTCCAGCTAGGTTATATTCAGTTGCTGCCACTTGCCTGGATGAGTTGCAGGGACACATCTCAGGCTCTCAGCTAATCGAGGGTTGCATTCTGTTCTTGACAGCAGGCACCCGCCCTGAAGGACCAGACACTGTCTGTCTCCAGGTTCTGATGTGCTCAGAGCTCTCTGTGTAGCCCCATCCTCCCAGGGCTGCTTTCCGCATCCTACACACCTGGCTGTGGTGCGCAGAACACAGACAGGCTGTGAAGGGACCCAGAGACTAGGAAAGCCAAGCCAGGGCAAGAAATAGCCAGATCTGACTACTTCTGGGAAATGTTTTTGTTTAAACAATTATAAAATCATAAAATATCAACAGCTATTTTTATTTATTTCTCCAACTGTGACCTTTGCCAAAGGATGGGCTTTCCAGCCATTAACTTCACTTGCTTCTTTATTCATAACAGAGAGTCTGAAAGGCAAATATTGGAGTAGCCTGGGGCATGGGGCTAAGAGGAAGCACAGACCAGCTCCAGGGAAGAGAGGATGTGACCCTCATCTTCCCCCTGCCCCCAGTGCCCTGCCAGACACATAAGATACACGGAATCCAGGAATCTAGGTCTCCAGTCTCCATAACACAGCTCCTGCCTCAGTGTGCATAGATGTTGCCTATGGGCAGCCCTCTTCCCTCATTCCCTCACAGCCTGCTTCTGCTTCCTGTTACTCGAACATGGCCTCAGCACAACTCCAAGGCATAGCTGGATCTAACCCAGCTACAGTAGTGTCTCGCTGTCTGTAGGGCATGTAGACATAAACTCAGTTCCAGCAACAAGATAGAAGAAATCCTCCCTGGGGATCCCAAGAAGGGTGACTACAGGGTGACAGACAAGAAAGACATGTCTCTCTTCTTTCACTGCCGTGTCTGTCTAAGGTGCTTAGACATGGCTAACCCCCAGCTGACAGCGTGAGAGGACTCATCTAGAAAGGAAGCCACTGACACTCTCTCTGAGGATGCACAACTTGCTCACTGGACCCCAAACCTTGTCTTACCTCAGGACCTTTGCACATGAGCATGCAGTTTCTCTTGAGATGACCATTCCCCCTGAGCTTACCTGGCCTGAGCCTCTATACCTAACTAAAGTCTCTGCTTTAATGTCTGCCCCTTGATGTGCCTAGCCCTGCAGAGACTTGATACACCAGGATGGTGGGGGCATATCTATTGGGACACCACCCTCTCAGAGGAGAAGGATGAGGAGGGACTGTGGGGAGGTGTGGGAGGGGGGCAGCAATCGGGGTGTAAAGTGGATAAATTAATTAATTAAAAACCGTCTGCTCCTTGGAAGGATTTCTCTGACTCCTCACTTCTCCGCATGCTAGCTCCATTGTTTTTGTTGTTGCTTGAGATTCGTTTTTGTTTGGTTGGTAAGTTTGTTGTTGTTGTTGTTGTTTTGCTTGAGGGGTTGGTGTTTTTGTTTGTTTGTTGATTTGGTTGGTTGGTTGGTTGGTTGGTTTTGGTGAGGGGTCTTAATTGCATAATGTTTTACAGTTGAGCGTGGCCTGATGATGTCACTACATTCTGAGAAATGTGTGATTTAGTGATTTTTACATTGCACAAACACCACAGGGAAAAGCTGGCACAACCTAACTGGTACAAAGGTACAGCCCAACCACACCCAGGAGATGTGGAAAGTAGTGTCATCTATGTGGTCTGCTATGTGTCTGCTATTGGCCAGGTCTCTGTTACATGGCACACAGCTGGCATACATCCCTACACTGTGTGTTTAATATCTTCATGCACTGTATTTGTATATAATGTAAATCATATACATATAATCTCATATATCATTAGATAGTATATTATATATATACACATATACATATATATGCTTTACCATATGCACAACCCATGTGTATATACATACACACAGCCATCATTCATATATATACTCATATGAATATATATGAATGATGGATGAATATGTATATATATACATATATATATACACACACACATACACACAATATATACACACACATATACACACACACATGCACACACATATCAGCACGTAGTTGTATTTTATCAGTGTTTCACACAAATGTATTGGTTTCTAGAAAGCAGGAGCTTTGCTTCTAACTGTATCAGCAGCTCACATGAGCATGCATGCCCAGTGATATATGAAGGACTGTACAGGACTGTATAGGCAAGAAGGAATTCCTTTATTTCTGTGACGTCATAGACTTCTCAGTAGCAGCTCCTGTTGCTAGTGGAACCGTGTATTCATCCTTTAGCAAGTGTGAAGCTAGCAGTATGGGGTTCTGGCTCCTGGTACTGTCAAGCTTTTCGCCATGTCCTCGCTTCAGATGAATCTTGCTGCTGGCCTCCAATGGGTCAAGCTTGGTAACAGTTCCCATTCCTGTTCCTGAGCACTACAGCAGAGAAACTGGAAACATGGGCTTAGTGCCAACAACCCTGGGGCTTATCCTGTCCCTCTCTAGCTGACAATCTAGTTCCTCAAGCTGCCCTTCGGGGAGAGAACTGTAACCTACCCCTCTTGTACACTCACAAACGTTCAGTAACAGAACAGCAGGGCTGCAAGGTTGTATGGATTGAGGTCAAAGCTCCAACATGAATGGCGTACTAATTCTGTCTCCTAAGTCTCTGATCCATCACAAACAGACCATGATACTGGCCTTGATTGGTTAAATGAGGTGTGTACCATTGCTTAGCCCTGTGAGAGATACATATCAGTTATCTAGAGAAACAGCCATAAGGCTTCCCTTCCACTTTGTTTTAACCACAAGACCATGTAGCCACTGGGGGAGCAGGCAGAAGAGGTATACAGGGGTCGCTTTCTGCAGGGCAGGTGAAAGTGGTTCATTTCTGACCTTCCCCAAGTGGGACCAGCTTCCGTCACTGTATCCCATAAACATCTTATTGAGATCTAGAGCAAACGTACCCCCTTGGTACTGACCTTCCAAAATCTTAGTCCCATGTCTGACCCTTTCACCACCCACAGGAAGTAACTTAGGCCTTGGGTTCATCCCTCCACCAGGCTGGATTTCAACTGAAGGCATTAGGCCTGCTAATCGCCTGTAATCACCTTGTTTGAATTAGCATAGCAAGAGCTTCCGACTGAACGGTCTGTGATTCCTAATAACCCTTGGTGGTTTTAATTATGGCCCCTGGAATGCACGGCCCCTGGCCCCAGCTTTATTAGGGAAAAGTCCTGGAAACCGCAGGATGGGCGTGATTCCTGACTTCCCCTCACAGACACAGAGTGAGGAGAGGGCATCTGGCCACTCCGTGCACCTCTTATGTCTCCTTTGGTTCTATTTTTAAACTCATCACAGGACAGAGAAGCGGAACCTGCCCCACCCACCCCCACCCCTGCGTTGGTCTGTCTGCTTCCAGAGACCAGTGAAGTACCCCCTATCCTTTCCCTCTTGGCTTCAGAGCCTGCTGTCTTCTTCGGATTGAGACTGGATCCCCTCAGCATGTGCCAAAGCTGGTGGCTTTCTTATGGGCATCTCCCAACTTAACAAACCTCACAGAAAGCTGGGAGCTGGCTCAAGGGCACTCGGCAGAGCCGTGCATCTCTACTTTGAAGGTACAGACCATGTCCAGATTCGCGGTTGGATTCAGTGGCTCTGGGATGGAGCTAGTCACCCTCATTTTCTAATCAGCGATCAGACTGTGACTGGAGTAGCAAGCTGCCACAGTGCCTGAAGACAGCAAAAGCACCAGCATGCTCCTCCGTCCCACCTGGCTCAAGCTGGGTCCGGTGCTAATCTTGCTCCTACCTCATCCCTAGGCAACAGTACACACCCGGACAGAGCCACGGGTGTCCCAAGAACCTCACCTGGGGAGGTACCGGATGGATCCTAGCTCAACCATGAACAGGGGAAGGTTGGCGTGTGGAGGCCCCTGACAGGCTCCAAGCTTGGGACTGTGGGAGGAGACAGATGGGGAAACAGGGGCTGTCCTAGTAGAGACAGACCCAGCATTCCCTGCTCTGGCCTGTCCTGGCTAATGACCTTGTGTTCTCTCCTCCATGCACAAGGTTTTAACTTCTTGGCAGAGGCTGCCATCCCTCATAGTTCAGCCCTGAGGAAGGAGTAAGTGAGGGCTCATGTCCAGCAGTGCATCCATACAAGAGGCTGAAGTAAACACCTGCTGGAAAGACACGTGGGAACACTTGACTACCATTCCTGTACCTGGCGACCCTCTCACCCCTCCCTCCAGGGGTTCTGTGAGGACCCTTTCTCTGAGAATTCATTTTTTGATGCTGTTACAGACCTGAATGTGTAGGCATAATTGAGACCGAGTCTCCATGGTCCAGGACAAGTACTAACCCATCTGTGTTGCTTGAGTGAGTCTTGTCAAGTTGGAACCCACCCCAACTCTGAACTACCTACCTCTAGTCAGAAAGGGTGGCATGTGAACCTGTGGTTTCATAGCCAACTTGTTTCTAATTAATACAAAAACACTTATTAAGCACAAACCCAGTAGGATGCAGGCCTTGTGGCAGGTGCTAGGTGCTGAGTGTCAAGTGTTAGACGCTGGGTGCTGAGACCAGGAGAAAGTAGAAATGGTTCATTCATATATCCAGCAGCTCGCAGTTTGGGCTCATGGGTTCATGAGTAGCATAAGGTTTTGGCCTAGATAAAGTCAGGAAGTTGGAGGGCCCAAACAATCCTGGAAAGTGACACCTGGAAGCCACTTTGTCCCAAGATGACACTTGGCTCTATAGAGAATGGCTAGCAGGAGTTGTCCTCTATGTAGGTGTCAGGCCTCTTATCCCTAGCCTTGGGGAGTACCCAGACAGGGACAGAGCTTCACTGTTCCTGAGGCAAGGCTGACCCTCTGACCTCAGGGCCAAGGAGAATGCTGTCCACCCAGAGTTAGCTGCAGCTGCCCAGCTGTGGCCCACCCCACTGTAAGGTCCCAATTAGCTCATTTCCCTGGCCCTGTGGGCCATGCAGCTCCTTCACCTCTGCCCTGCCCCATCGCACTCCAGTTAGCAGTTCAAGGTTCATCGTGGTGTTACAGTGGGACAAGGACAAGCCCAACCCCCCACGACATTAAATGAAACCATCCCTTCATGGTAGCTCTGATCTGGACACTTCAATGTCCTTGTGTATCCAGCCTGATTCTCTGCCCTGTGGGGTCAGGCTAGGGACTCAGTGGCCCAGCTTCAAACTCACTGTGTGACCCGGAGCCAGTGAGTTACCCTTTCTGACCCTGTGTCCTTTCCACGGTGGAAACTCTGACATCTGTTTCTCTTGGCAGTTACGGGGATTTGGTGAGGCATGAGGACCCAGGGCCTGTGCAGGGCAATCACTCAGCTCCAGACTATCTACACATTTCTCAGAGAAGCAACTGCACAAGGGCGGATTCAGGAACTCCTCTGCAGTGTACATGCAGTCTTTGGCTAGAATCAGGACGCGGGGCAAGGAGACGCTGTGTCTCACATGGCTCAGAATCTGTCATATGTGCTCTGTTGCTTGTCCTAGGCACAGAGTTCTCCGGGAGGCAAAGGGGCCTCTTATCTCATTGAGGACAGGCATCCAAGGAAGGTGCAATAAACGATGCTCTAAGTACCCAAGTGGACCCTGGGAGCATTGTAAGAGGAGTGGATGAGACCCTGGCTGTCTGGGAGTTCTAGTAGGGGAGGAGTGATGTCAAACACTACACACAAGCAGACACAGATGGGCTTGGGACTGAGGGGAGAGGACATCAAGCCCAACAGAGACAACTGGCCCAGCTGGAGGGCTAGGGGGAGGCAGCAAGACTTCTAGGAGAGCTAATGTTTGAGAGTCCCACCTTCATTCTCACACCTAGGGCTCAGCATAACAGCTGGGCTGGTTTAGGCTCAACAGACTTTCCTGTGGATCGATTCACTTCATAGCCCAGAACCCCACAAGAAAGGATTGTGATGATCTCAGAGTTAACACTTGCGCAAATGGAGATGCACATGTATGAGGCCATTTCTCCAGGTCCCCTGGGGGAGCTGTAGCTGTGCTTGGAGATGAGATGCGAACCCAGGAAGGCCTACATCCTCTTTCCCAGGCAGGCTGAGCCTCTGATTTCCCACAGTATGCTGCTTCCTGTCTGCCCAAACCTAACTGAGGTGAGGGTGAGAGAAGAAGGTGGCCTTCCTCTCTTTCATTAGGTAACAGAATGGATTGATTTGATTCCTTATGTAAGGCAGTACTGGGGAAAGCATTCAGTGAGGCCAAGCACACGCCATGCCACGCACATGGTGGACCTGAATGTGTCCAACCAAAAGGATCCTAGAGAAAAAGTCACCTATAAAGAACTATTCTGCTCATCTGATGGACACAGTGTTTTAATGGAGTCCGCATTGAAAGGAGAGGTGAGAATTCAGATTAAGGTCAGAAGCATGTTTTAACCTGTGTGTGTGCATGTGATATGTGTGTATGTGTGTGTGAAATGTTGTATGTATGTGTGTATGAGAGATGTGTTGAAGTATGGAGGTCAGAGAATAACTTGCAGGACTCACTTCTCTTCTACTATACGAGATCCAGGGATGGAACTCAGGTGTCCAGGATCGGTGGCAGGCATTTTTACCCACTGAGCAACCTGGCTGCTCCCAGGAAACATTTTGTCATTTTAATAACCACTGCTCTGACTGTAAGACCGTTCTGAGTCTGTGTGATAGGTGCAGGGAAGATGGACAGAGAGGAGATGTTTGTCCTCAAGAAGGTCACATTCCTAGGTAAAGAGACAAGGCACAGAGTTTGCAGAGTCAAATGAAACCGTCAGAGATAAGAGGCAATTCGGTTAAAAGATGTCACTCCGTTGCTTATCAGTCTAGAGCTGCTGCCCAAGCTGATGGCTTAAGGCTGAAGTCATCACTGGCCTCCAGGGAGCAGGAAGGGAAGGCTTTTCCCTGGAAGGAAGGAGGTAGCTGGATCATGAAAATGGGGAAATTTGATTAGACAGGGATGGAGCTGGTGGCAGCGGAAGGGCCTGTAGCCTTCTGCCGCCCTTGAAACCAATTCCTTTGGCGCAGGGAGCAACTCATATCAGCTCTCCCAAGAGCAAGAGTTTTTTATTAAGGAAAAAAAAACATCTAATTTGGGGTCACTGGGTGAAGTGAAGCCTAAGAAGGGGATGAGTTTCCTGGTCTGGCTCCCCAAAATTGCTTGTCCACCTAGAAAGTGACAGACACATTTGAATATCAACAGAGTGACCACTATTGGCAGAAAGGAGGAGCAGACCCCTTGGCTTGCCATGGAGAGAATTTTCCATCTTCTTAATATTCTCCAGAAGGCCTGGTCACATGGGATAGAGGTTCCATAATAGGCCCAGAAGACTCCAGGGGGACTTTTCCACTTGGAAGAGCTAAAAAACCAAGAAGGTGGGGAGCGATGTGGTCCCTTCCCATGGAGTGT
Organism: Grammomys surdaster; assembly: GCF_004785775.1. NCBI lineage: Eukaryota > Metazoa > Chordata > Mammalia > Rodentia > Muridae > Grammomys > Grammomys surdaster. The sequence goes on along the minus strand of NW_021604757.1, from coordinate 917,382 downwards.
GTGCATCCCATCCTGGCATCTAAGAGTCACTAAGGCTGTGTGTGACTCTTGTAATGGCTGGACCCCTCCAAGGGTGCTTAGTACCTAGGTCACTCAGCCAAGGTGATTTTCCTTCCACGAAGGTCACTAACTCAAGCTCTGGTGCTTGCCCCTCTCTGCAACCTGGCATGAAGGACAGAGGTGAATTTCCCCCACCTAAGAGGCTTCCTTACCACACAGAGAACTGGAGACAGTTCTACCCTGCCTGTCCCATCTCTGTGGGCATCAGCCCCAGTGAGGCGGCGGGCCGGCACGCACAGAGCAGCATTTAAGTGAAATGCTCACATATCAGTTTTGATTTCAACTGGAATCGCCTCCCTCGGCTGCATTTCAAAAGACAGCGTTACTAATGAGAAACACGCAAGCTCCAGAAATGAAGTTAACTTCTTAAAAAAAAAAGAAGAAGAAGAAAAAGTAGGGAGGGGAGCTTTTCTGTGGCTCTGTTGATATATATTGGAACCACATTGTCTTCGGCAAGAACAGCCGTTCTGCTTCTGAGCAGGAATACGGGCGGCCTTGTGCACTGGAAGACGTGGGGAGCCAGCGGCCAGGCCTGTCATATCTCTCTAGACTTGGAAGGCTTTTTGTTTTGTAGTTGAGGTTTTTTTTTGGGGGGTGGGGTGCTGAGCGTTTGCAACCTCCCTATAAAACAGAGGAAGAGGAAGGAGGGATAAAGTGGGCAGAAATGGATTTTTGATTGTGAAGTGACCAACTGGGCTTTTAAAGCAGTTATCACGTGCTAACTACTTTCCGGAGGAGCAGGAGGTGTGAACAGGAAGACAGATTTGGCTTTCCAGTCTTTCCTGACACTGGCTTCCATTCCTTGGTTCTGTGCACCTGAGGGCTCTTGAGACACCCTCTTAGGCCCTGGGAAGACCAGAGAAATCCTCTGTGCTCAGTCCAAATATGGTGCCTGATTTTGGGTTGCTTTGTTACCTGGGAGATTGTTACTTAGGAGATACTCAGTCCAGGGAGCTCTAGCATCTAACTTTCTTCTAACACCCTATGACAGCATCTTTCAGCAGATGACCTTCCTCATGGGACACTCACTGTCAGGGTGTCACTGTCAGGGCAGTGGGGAACCATCTTCTGGTTTCTCATCTAGATGCTTCACCCTCTACTTGAGTCCAAGCTGAGCAGAACCAGGCTTAGAGGAAGACTGCCTTCGTGATTCCGGAGGTGCCTGAAGCAGGAGACCTTATCCCAGTATTCGAGAGCATCTCCGAGGCCTTTTATAAGAAACAGGATGTCGATGTCACTGTTCACAGATGCAACGTGAAGATAATGTCCTGCTCCACTGGTCTCTGCTCAGTGCCTCCACTCAGGGCTCTACTCTGTACCTCTCTCACGATGTCCAGATTTTAAGAGTTTCTGGGCACCTAGCAGGAAGTCTCTCTGGCCTCTGTCACAAAGGAAGTCTTCTCTTACTATCAGAAAGGGAGACTCTAAAGCCTCAACCGTTCTGAGCCTGGATTCCCCAGCTGTGAACTCGAGGTGTGTCCTTAGCAGGGGTGCTGGGAAGGCAAACTTGGGTTCTCACTGCCTCTAATCAGAAGACAAACTATTCAGGATACTTAGTGTGTATCTGAAGAGATAAGTTAGAAAATTTCCCCAAACTCATGCCAACCTGGCCACCTTGGTGGGTCTTGTGTTCCAGATATCGAGCAAATATCATCTCGGGATAAACTGGGAAGCCCTGCAGCAACCCGTGTGGAAGGCTGAGGACACCAGGATGCTTGGGCCTCAAGACCTCAAGACCACAGCTGTCCCACGGGGCTTCTTCCCAGAGTTGAGGTCTTGAGGTCTGCCACTCCCAAGAAGCCTGAGTCAACAAGGTCTGGATTAGATACCTCCTCAGCAGCTGTCCCCTGCCTGGCCCCTCTGCATCTAGGGACTTGTTTCCAGTCAAAGCCAGACCCTGACCCAACAAGCCCCCACCCTTGCAGTCACCTTGAACGCCAAATGTTTTTTTCATTAGCGTTCGACTCCTCTGCTCCCCTACCAGCCCCCCAAAGAGGCCCTGAAGCTTGTGCTTCCTCTTGCTGTCTCTGCAACCTTATAATATCCCCAGGCAGCTGGAAGGGGGAGGCAGTGATCTCAGCCGACAGCCATGCACAATGGCCCGCCACCCACCGGACTCTCCCCTGTCAAGTTCCCTGCCTTCCTTTCGCCCACAGTGGGACAGCATGATCCTCCCAAGGCCTTTATCCCAGGACAAGCTCCAACCCCGGAAAAGCAAGAAGCCCTTGTGTTTGCCAGATTCACTCTGAGATGTGTCCTCATCCCCATCTGATAGATGGGGAAACCGAGGGACACACTTGGCTCCTTCTCCCCTGAGTGCAGAGGGGACAGCTGCTGGCCCAGAGGCTCCAGAGCCTTCCTGCCTCCTGTGTTCCTCACCAGCAACTCCAGCTGTGCTGATCCAGCGTTTCTCCCGCCTCTGCCTCCCCTCTGCATTCTCCATTCTGTCCCTTAAAAGTGCTGATGTGAGCCACAGGGGAAGCTTCACTCTGGAGGAAACTGACAAGCCAGTGACCCTCGCCTTACAGAGAAACACATGTGATTAGGAAGATGGGGCTAATTTGGCTTTTGAGCGGTTCACATCTTAGTTCAGGTTCCGGCTCTGCTGCTTGCTGGCTATGCAGCCCTCCACAGGCCCTTCTCTATGTGTTGGCATCTTCTTCCTGCAAAGAGGGCTGACTCTTAAGGAAAGTGCCTATGGCCAAGGATTTGGGGAGGATCGGGAGTTGGGAGTGCTTGGGGAAGGCTTGCTATGGTGTAAAAGGAGAGGAGCTGTGTGTGTGTGTGTGTGAGAGAGAGAGAGAGAGAGAGAGAGAGAGAGAGAGAGACAGACAGACAGACAGACAGACACAGACACAGACACAGACACAGACACAGACACAGACACAGA
>NW_021604757.1:892857-914422 GCF_004785775.1 Grammomys surdaster | reverse complement strand
ACAGACACAGACACAGACACAGACACAGACACAGACACAGACACAGAGAGATTATGGGCACACTTACGGCATGGCACACATATGGAACTCGGAGGACAATGTTGGTGTTGGTCCTTAACTTCTGCCTTATTTGAGACAGTGTTTCTTGTTATCCATTGCTGTATATGCCAGGCTCACTGGCCCTCGGGTTTTTGGAGATTCTCATGTCTATGAGAATCTTGGCATATGAGAGCCGGGTTAACAAATAGGCTCTACCACACCCAGCTTTGTGTAGGTTCTGTGGATTCAACGTTGGGTCTTCCTGCTTATGATGAGAGCGTTTTACACACAGAGCCATCTCCCCAACCTCATTTTAAAAGACTCAGTCTTCTGCTTAATAACATGAGAGTTAGAAGTAATGGACATATGGACTGCTACACAGTCCCTCATGTGCAGTAAAGCATAGTATGTAGTACCAGTTAGAAAAGGAATCTTTCATTCTCCTGACACTTGGTGTGGATGGACATCAGTGCCCACAGGGTTCTTCCCAATGTAAGAGGAAGCTCATCTGGTGCCACAGATGATGTCCAACACCAAACCACAAGCAGCACCAGCTGCTTCCATTAAAGCCCAGTTAACTGGGGCTGGAGAGATGGCTCAGAGGTTGAGGGCACAGGCTGCTCTTCTAGAGGTACTGAGTTCAATTCTCAGCAACTACATGGTGGCTCACAATCATCTGTAATGGGGTCTGGCACCCTCTTCTGGTGTGCAAGCATATATGCAGGCAGAACACAAACAAAATCAGTTAATGGGCTGCAGAGACAGTTCAGGGGTTAAGAACTTCTACAGTCCTTGTTCAGTCCCCAGCACCTACACCATAGGTCACAAACACCTGTAATTCTAGCTCCAAGGGATCCCATACCTCTGGCCCTTGCCAAACCTACACAGAGACAAGTAATTAAAAATAATAAAAATAATTTTTTAAAAAAGTGAAATTTAGATTTCGATTGTACCATGTGGCTAGTAGCCAACATGGCTTGTGGTTCTGTGACCAGACAACACAGTCAGTCTCCAAGCACTGGCTAAAACACTAAATTTGCAACTCAGTTGTCTAAGTCTTGTGATTCTAGGAAAGTTCCCCACATTTCATTTGCCTCTGTTTCTCCATCTGCAAAATAGGAGCAATGAAACACATGCTCTCTAAGAGTTGTTAAGAAGATTTAATAAATCAGTATCAGCAACGCATTTCCCCAGCATGTAGCAGATTTCAAACTGTTTAGTAAATATAATAAGATTATATATTTTGTGACATTTGGCATGTGTATAAAGTCAGGAACAATGCTTGTCCCCACCCTTACCACACCTCTTACCATATCCTAGATTCTAAACTAGATAAGTTACCATGAGTTAAGGAAGGATAGAGGGACATCTGTCAGATATCAGAGGTCTGAAAGACAGTAAACTGAACCCCAGATCTTCCACATAGCTGCCTGGTGGTCAAGGTGAGAAGAAAAGCAGCAGGTGGTTCCACTCTTGTCTGGTGATAAGATGAGAGCCTCTGTTCTCTCTCACTCAAGATCTGATTCAAAGCAAGATTTCAATACATATGCGCTTCAAGGCAGATTTTGCAAAGTTCTGTGATGAACCCTGACCTGGAAAATTCCTACATGTTTAAGTTGCTACCCACATTTGAGACACAAATCCCCCTGGGGTGAGCCTTTTCTCTTCCCATGTTGTCTGCTTCAAACACGGTCTGTGTTCTACAGCCGCAGGATATTCTAATGACTCCAGAAGTGTCTCCACCTGGCCTCGACCCTCTCCCCTCAGCCCCTCTTTCAGGAAACTAGCACCATGTGCTCCAGCTCTCTGTACCTGGCTGAGGACTCGCCTAGGGGCTTGTACATCTTCTTCGTCACAGGCCCCGTTATGTGGCCCAGCTCACAGACAGGCAGATGAAGCCACAGACAATAGATTTCATCTTCCACAGCTGAGAGCAGAGCAGCCCCCGGCTTTGCTCAAGCCTTGTTGGCCATCTGCTTGAGTGTGAGCCCTGAGCTGTGGGTAAGATGGGTGGAAAGGAGCCTGGGAAGGCACAGGATGTGGCTGCTAGCAAGAGTGGCCTCCGTCTAATGCCATCCCACCTGGCAACACAGGACATCTGCCAGCCTGCCTGTCTCACCAAAACCACATCTTCTTCCCAGTCGCCCATCCCCATCCCATGGGCTGGAGCTGGAAGGGTGTCAGTCTATGGAGGCAGGTACAAGACCTGGGTCCAGAAGCAAGTGTGTAGGGATCGAGTTTGAGAGACCCCATAGAAATGGCTTGGCCCAGGTGCCACTATGACATGGACTCAGCCACACTCAGCCACAGGTGAGCAGTCCTCCTGGGTCCCCGGCCTCCCTGGGCTCATCCCTGTGGCTGCAGCTAAGCTCCATCCAACAGGAGGAGACAGTGCATAGTGACAAGCCAGGCTGGAAAGGTAACTGTAGAAGTTCAAAAACTCTTCAAGGCCTCAAAGCAAGGAAACCATGATGCTGAGGCTGAGTGGAGAGGAGAGGATCAATGTGACTCAGGACTCTGGGGATGCACTGGAGCTTGCTGAAGGCCTAATCCCAGCATGACAGATGAGACTATATTTGGAGACCGACCCCTTTAAAGGGACAATTCATATCATTGGTGTTTTAATTAAAAGAGTATGTAGAAGAGCCAGCTGTAGAGCACACTGGTGAGCCCAGCACTGGGAAGGTTGGGGAAGGAGGATTGGGAGTTCAGGGCCAGTCTTGGCTACAGTACAGCCCCCTTCAAACAAACAAACAAACAAACAAACAAACAAACAAACGGGACCCGTATAGGCACCGAGGAGTGGCCAGGTGATATTAGGGCAGACATCTTCTGCAAGAAGACAGGACTTGAAGCCAACACCACTATTCCCTGGATCCTGGACTTCCAGCTTCTAGAACTTGAGTTTCTGTGACTAAAGGCCCAGGTACTGGTGTCAAGTGAGATAGTCTATGCTTATTTCCAAGACCTGACCCACACCTCCACACCAAGTCTGTCCATGACTAGGATGTGAGGAATGTGAATGCATGCTGAGGGCACTCACACCTCACTGTGGTGCTCCCGTCTTAGCCAGGTGTGGCTGCACAGTTTTCCAGTGAGGATCGTGAGGACACTTCTGGAGAGCAGTTCCTCAGAGCTGAGATAAAAAACTGAGTTAAATAATGTGATCTCCCAGCTGAGAGGACCATAAAATGGACTCCACCTATGTAGCAGTAGCTGGGGAGAGTAGTTTCAGCCAGACATTTCAGTATGACTTGGAACACAAATGGGAATCTGGATGGGTTGGCAACACGTGTGCCCAAGCACACAAGCATGTGTGTAGCTTCTTTAGGCAGAAGACACCAACATTGGCTGAGTGGTCATGAGGCTACAGAGTCAATGGGAGGATGCCTGGGTAGGTATCCATGAGCTCTGGGCAGTCACTAGGGCCCTTCTGCAGGCTCCCAGAGATGAAATCAAAGAACTTTCAAATAAGAAAGGATGAAAGAAAAGGTGTCAGAAAGTTAAGATTAAAGATAGCAAGGTAGGCAGGCACAAGACCCAGCAGATAAAGTAGTGTCCCATTCTCAGCTCAGAATTTCCCTAGAATTCTCCAGCAGCCCCAAAGTCTTGCAACCCCTTACCCTAAGTGCTAAGTAGACCAGTACCAGTGTGCACTTTGCTCCAGGCCTCACACCCCTGGAGCAGAGAGCTCTTCCTGTTATAAGGATAAACTGATCACAGGGTGCCAGGGATCATTTGCCCTAGAATGCATAGTATGTCTACAGCCACAAAGCGTCTCAACCCCTGACATCCGGGGCTGGAGTCTCCTTTCAAGCCACTCTCCTGCACCCAGGGAGAGATTATTATGGATGCTACATGGGCCCTTGATCACATAATTCATAAGTAACGTAAGCACCCAGGTGACCAACCCATCACTCTCACGGGATGGTCCCAGCATGCTTCTAGGGTCTCCCCTCCCAGGGGAAGTGCTGAGAAGAGAGCTCATTTGCCTAATGAATGCATACTTCTTACATTAATCTAGCCCAGGGAAGCAGCTAACCATACGATGCGAAGCCTGAGACTTATTAAGTGATAAAATAAGTGGAGAGGGTATGTGTGATGCCCACGTGATGGTCGAGTTGTGTGTGTACACATATGAATGTGTCAGTATGGGGACATCCCATTCATTCCTCTCTCAGTAACAGGATTGTGACATTTTTGGAGGCACAACATCCCACACAGCAGATAGGTAGGCAACGCCATCCATGGTCAGCTCTGATGTAAACAGGTCCAAGGAGAAAGCAGTGTGCTCCAGTTTTTACCTCCTCATCACGTGTGTCTGTCAATGATGCTTTCTTCAACGGACAGTATTCTGGCTCCTCCCACCTTCCAATGTGGTCTCTATACCAGCAGCTTTCCAGGAAACCACAGGCCTGCAGTGCTCAGTGGGGACTGCTGGGACATCTAGCTTCATAAACTGGCCAGCTACTGGGTTCACTGCCCCTCTACTATGCAGGTGACCATTGCTGGACTAGCCAGCCCCTGTTGGCTGTATGCCACTCAGGTCAATTCCCTTTAAAATGCATACACATTCTATGGCTTCTTTTTTTCTAGACAGCCCCAACTTATACAATGCTCTCTGAAGACCCTTGGGCCCTTTCCCAGTGGAGCACCCCACGCACTGATTCTAGAGGGAACCAATGTAATGACTTCCCACCCACCCACCTACTACTTGTCAGAACAAGCTCTGGGCAACATGTGACACGGACCTGACCAATCAGAGCATCACATTTCCGGAATCGCTTAGACTGCTACAGGGTTGGCCTGTGCCCAAACAGGGCAGAGCCGCAGAACTGGCTGAGACACTCATGTCTTGTTCCTGTGCTGTGGGGAGAGTATGAAGTAGGAGAACCCAACTGGAGATAGTGGGCAGTCACCAAGGCAAGAGAACGGGAAGAGCTGAGTCCCAGAGGCCACTGGATCCTCGGTACAGACGAAGCCTAGGAGCCAGTGAAATCCTTTCTTTGGGCTGCTTTGTTACAGAAGAAACTGATGGGCACATGTATACACACCAAAATCCAAGACCAAATTCAATTACACTCATCCCATTGAAAAGAGCTTTGAAGCGCTTTCTTTGTTCTTAAGATTCAAAAATGTGAACAGTCCTCGCAACCCCAACTCCAGATGATCCTGCAGCTTCCGAAGCTTAATCTGCCCCTTGGGCTTCAGGCACTTTGCGCGGCCGTTTCCTCATGTTTAAACTGCCTTTCTCCTGTCTCTGTCTTTACCTCTTCAGCGACACTTTCCCAGACCTCCTCACCAAGGCCTTTCTGCCCAGTTGTTTGCCTTCGTCATTTTCTTATCTAAAATACAAGCAACTTTTTACCGTCTTGCAAAGACTCTGTATCTATTCCCCAAGAGCTCATGAGAGACATCTGCATTAGTTCACTGTTGCACCTAAAACAGGCCCTGACCCTCAGGGTGGAAAGCTGGTCAATACGGCAGGAGCCTGGGGAGATCAGACACAATAACTTTTTTCTTCTAATGCTCTCCTCTTTCAGAGGTGCCCGCTTCTTTAGGAAGCAGAAAAAAACAAAAGGCTTATTTTTAAAGAATGAAAAATAATGCTATACAAGAAAGACCCTTGTGGCATTCTGTATGTAGAGGGTGAGAGGGAGGAGGAGAGAGGAAGAGGGAGAGAAAGAAGGAGAGAAAATGAATTCATTGAGTGGACAGAGTCATTCTTCCCTAAGTTCTGTTCCCGGGAATTTTTCAGGAGACCCCAGTGCAGGACCATATCTCTGCAGGACCTCCTTCAGACAGTAACATAAAGTAGTCAATCAGCACAGACTTCTAGAAAGACTCAAAAGGAGGTTAGCTTCCTGCCTAGGGATTTCCCGGAGGCTGGAGCACCTGACGTGATTTTTCTGTGTGTGAACAGGAAGTCGTGTCTTCAGTGAATAAAATAATTCTGGAATCATCTGATCATGGAGGGAAACTGGGTAATCTCTGGAGCTTCTGGGTATGTGGTAGGGGGCGGGGAATGGAGGAGGGTGCCAGGATGTGCAGGTGCTTAGGCTGGATGACAAAAGGCCAGCACTGGGGTCCTCATGGCTCATGTGCTCTTTGATTTGATGTATGAATGTGTGCGTGTGTATGTATATGTATGTGTAGGTATATGTGTATGAGTGTGTATTGTGTGTGAGAGTATGTGTGTGTATGTGTGTGAGAGTATGTGTGTATGTGTGTGTGTATGTGTGTGCATGTGTGTGTGCATGTGTGTGTGTGCAAGTGTGTGTATGTATATGTGTGAGAGAGAGTGTGTGTGCAAGTGTGTGTATGTATATGTGTGAGAGCATGTGTGTGTGTGCAAATGTGTGTGTGTATGTATATATGTGTGAGTGTGTATGTGAGTATATATGTGTGTGAAAGAGTGTGTGTGTGTGTGTGTGTGTGTGTGTGTGTGTGTGCATGGACACGTGAAAACATGTGTGCCCATTTGGTCTTTATGCACGTGTGTACATGTGTGTGGAGGCCAGATGTGAACAGCAGCTGTCTTCCATGATCAGCCTCTGCCTTGTTCTTTGAGACAGCATCTCTTACTGAACTGGAGCTCCAGTGATTTGCCTTCTGCATGCCAGTGCTGGGGTGACAGACATGAGCCACTATGCCTGACTATTGTGCAGGTATTGGACACTGAACTCAGATCCTCATGCTTCCTTACCGACTGAGTCACATGTTAAATGCCACACTCTTGCTCTGCAATCTTGTGCAAGTTCTTCTGGCTCTCTGGACCTTGATTTCACTGTGTACCAAAGAGTGTGTACTGGGGCGGGGAGTGAACTTGTAGCTCAGTAGTGGAGCTCTTGCCTAGCATGCTGGCACACCCCAGAAGCTCCAGATGCTCCATCTCCAGCAACAAAGGAGGATGATGTGAAGACAAGAAAGGTAAGAGGGAGGGAAGGAGAGAAGGGAGGGGGGAAAGGAGGCAAGGAATTCGGGAGAGGAAGGGAGTTGAGGGCAGATGTGTCGGAGCTCAGCAGTGTCGCACACCTGCAGGTTTCTCTCCATGTGCTTTAGTCTGCGTGAGCTCTTCTCTCACACTTGCATTCACGAATGAGCAAACACACACACACATACTTGTGCAACAAGCTATGCAGCAGCACAGAACACTGCAGAGACTCTGGGGCATGCATTTCTGCAGTCTGACAGACTCCAAATGCACTCCTGGCTCTTCCTGGCCCGGAGTGCTCACTCTGTTTTGATGGGAATGCAGTCTCCCCAGGATCGCCTTTTATCCCGCTCACTACTTACTAGCCTGTGTAAAGGCTTAAACCTGCCATTGTACCCAGGATACAATGTATCTGTGCCCAGCACACCCTGGACCATGAGCTCATGGTTCTAGAGGGGAAAACATTAAGGCAACCGTAGCTCAGATGACTGTGATTCTGGTAGAGTCTTCCCAGAATCCCCTTCCATGACTGGCCCGAACTAGGCAAGCTAGAAGCATTTAGCCAAACACCTAACGGGTAAGGAAGCTTGGGGGAAGAAACCTTGAGGGAAGAGAACAGATACAGCATATGCAAAGGCCCTGTGCCTGAAGCTTGCACCTTTGAGAGCAGAAAGGGCAAGTTGGTAGAAGCAAATATAAGGGACAATTGAGAGAGGTGAAAAGAGTGGGGTGGCAGGGTGGGGAGGGGACATTACCCTGGGGCTCAGGTAACCAAGCGGCCTCTGAAGGTGATTTAAAGAAATGTGAAGACCTCAACAGGTATAAACCTGGGACTGGCGCACAGACATGCATCAGCATTTATCGAGCTCCTGTTGTATACAATCATACTCCTCCATCCTGAGGATAAACAGTTTAAAAAACAGACACAATCCAGTGCCTCTCTTAGTATTTACGTCCATTGACATGACATGACACAAGATGAGAGAGTTATCGCATGGAGGCACAAGCAGATCCAGGCTCTGGTGGAGCTAGGGACTGACAGGGCTGTGTCAGAGAGGTGGCCTTTGCCACAGCCGAGGTAGCCTACTCCCAGCAGCCCCTCACACATGGCCAGGGTTCTCCCCAACAAACTGTCAGCCCAGTCTAGTGTGACAGTCAGCCATTTGTATCTCCAGGTCCATAGCCATTACCAGGGATTTCTACTGTCTCTGTTCCAGATGAAGAATGGTTCCCAAAAGATTCAAGGTCACATCCTGAGGAGATGGCTCAGTGGGGAAAGTACTGGCCCTCCATGCATGGGGAGGTTCCTGGGGTTCACCCGCCAGTCAGCCTAGCTTACTGGTGAGCTCCAGGCTAATGAGAGACTTGTCTCAAAAAACAAGATGGACAGCATCCTGAGAAATGACACTCCAATCTGACCTTGATACTTCCTGAAAACACACACACACCCGAGCGCACACATGTGCAGTGGCACTCACATGAACATACACACAAACAGACCCATTCACAAAGACTCAGAGTCATTGAATATCACAGAAGCCAGAGAACAGCAGTCATCTTTGTGCTGATCTGTGAACATGTTTAGCAGCAGAAGCCACGGTTCTCCACAGAGCCTGAGATCTGCCATTTTGTCCCAGCTCAATGTGACCTTAAGAATGTTAAATGGCTTCTCTTAGCCTCAGTCTCCTCATCTATAAAATGGACACTGTACTGCTAAGGGTAATATTGCCACTCCCAGAGTGACAGTGAAGATTAAGTGGTCAGAACAGAAAAGTAGATCAAGGCCAAGATTATTTACAGACTCAAATTCAAAGCCACTAGACTAACACTAGAGGGACAGTGTCACTGGGGGATTTAAACTGTGGCTGGAAGTCCAGAACATGTGGGCCCTCTACCAAGGCCTCAAGTTCCAGCATGCTGGTCCAAAATTAAACCCTAGAGTCTGAGAATGCCTCGTGACAGGAAGGCCAGGCTGCTCTCGTTCTGTAAGGATGGAAATGGACTTGGTCAGGAGGTGACAGGCCTCAGCAGGCCAGGGAACACCCTGGGGAGGTGACCAAAGGCTAGCATCCCTTGAAGGACAACTGAACCCAAAGGGAAGGACTCCTTCTGGGGTAATTCAGGGCAGGGCAAGCCTCCATCTCAGAGCCCAGATGTGGGGAGCAGAGTCATGTAATGAGGCTGCTTGCTGATGAGAATTGTGGGCGTTGGAGCCAGGCCCTGTCAAACTCCGGGAGATCGGCATGTACAAGGTACAGCCCTTTTCTGTTCTGTTCAAGGACACTGATGAACTCTGGCCTCCTTTGTGGTTCTGTGGTGCCATGGCCGCTTTCAGCCTCAGAGTAGCCTTAGAGAGAGCCCAGAAATGGGCCCAGAGAGGCAGAGGCTTTGCCCCAGGTTGCACAGTGGGTGTATGGCAAGCGCAGACCTCCAAGCCGTGGCTCTCCCATCAGTCACCCACCTCAACACCTCCATGATATCTGTGAAGGTAGGATGTGGGTCTACTGTATGATGAGATGTTTAAGGGGAAGAAAGCACCCACTCCCAAACAGCCCCATGTCCACTTCTCAGGCCTCAGCCACTCTTTCGAAGGCCTTGGCTGGGGACCAGCCACACACAAAGAGGCACACTCCTGACTGCCCCTCACTCACTCAGCCAGCAGGGACCAAGCATAGGGTCTGCTCAGAGTCTCTTGGCTACTGCTGCCATTAACATTCAAATCAATCATGACTTAAAACCACAGTGATTTTTCAGAAATCTGATGAGCATACATGCCTTGTTACTTAGAGGCTACCAACCTCAGCCAGAGCATGAAAAACACCCCAGGGTCCACATCCAAACATTTGCTTCCAGGACAGTGTGGGGCCAGACACAGCTTCGGCCTCCAAGCTCTTCCTTTGGATGTGACATGAGGTATGGAATGGGAACAAGGCCTCTTGCAGCTCAGGATCCTGTGATAGATTCTGAGTGGAAACGGGGCTGAGTTTCTCCCAAGGAGGGCTGGAACTGGGGAACTACCTTCCCTGCCCGGCATGGAGTCAGTCTCCAAGAAGCTCAGTGGGTGACATGGAGCCTGGGCCACCATCCACAGGCCCTGTTTCCTGTCTTCCTGCAGCCAAGGCTTTTCCCCTGTGGGTAGATGGGAAGTGCAGTGCTGAGAGTCTCCCTGGGGAAGTATGAAGTATCTCTGGTAGAATTCTGAGTGGTCTGGGAGTCAGGATGGGTCATGGATGCCTGCCTGGGGTCATGGATGCCTGCATGGGAGAGGTCCAGCCAGGACCACAGATGCATCTGAGGTTCCTGATGGATGGTGACGAGAGTATAACCACTCAGCCAGGGAGTGAGTCTGTCTGCCAGTCACACTGAGCTGTGCTTGGGTACAGGACGAGAGAAGCAGAGCAGAAACCAAAGCCACTGGATACGGCGGCCCTTACTGTCCCAGGGGCTAAAGACCTTACAGGTGCATCCTGGTGTGTGGAAATGTCAGATTGCAGGATTCACTGAATTTTCCAAAATTAAGGCATCTGCCTCATTTACCCACCCCTGAGCTCCTGGCTGAAAGCTGTGTGTGCCCAGCTCCTAAGGAAGGAGATTGGTCAGGGCCTTTCCCTTCCTTGAGGACAAGTCAGGGGCTGGAGCTTCGTGGGAGGAGTAGGCACTAGGGATTGGAGAAGCCCCGAGGAAGAATCCCCAGTGAGGCACAAACCCACCTTCCAGGCTTCTGTGATGGAGAAAAGATAATGGAGGCCCAGATCCATTAGGACTCTGTGAGGTAATGGAGCTGGCAACCCATACCCAAGCACCAGCCAGCTTAGACCTTCTCAGTCCAGGCTCAACCTTTCCCTGGGACAATGAACCATTCTCTGGTGAGAAAACCTTACAGAAAGCCTCTGGTGTAGAGCAAGCAGCATAGAGCAGGCTGCTGAGATCCAGAGTCAGCCAAAGTAAAGTCCTCACTATTCTTGTGTGGCTTTTGGCACATGGCTTAATTTCTCAGGTCTCAGTGTGTCTGTCTGTACAACAGGCTGAACGGAGTACATTTTGCAGTGGACTCTCTGAATAATTTACGTGCTGCCTGGAGTCTTTAGCAGCCCCATACTACCTAGAAATGCACAACGTGCGGAACTCTGAAGAAGCAGGGTCCCTCACACTTTTAGGGTACATCTTCTGGTGACCACTTTCTGCTGGTCGAGTCTCTCCACAGGAAACACTTGTATGGACTGTAGAGTCCCAGGACAGTTCCACTTTCAAAGCTTCCTCAATCCAAATGTCAACACCAATCGAAACAATATGTTTATTTCAGACCTCCTGACAGACCCGATTAATTTGCACAGGCTGGAAGCCCATTCTGGACTTGTAATGTCTCAGTTTTACAGATGAGACAGGGAGAGAGGAGAGCCAGAGCCTCCTGTGCTTCCTTGACTTGGGAAGTTCTGCGGGGAGAAGACTCCTCGGCAGGTGTGAGGATAGGTGGGCCTGTACACAGTTATGGCCTAACTGCTGGGAACAGCACCCTGGGGTCTCTCCCCTCTGTATCTCTATACTTCACGGGTATCTTCTCTCTCTGCTTTTGTGGGTCACACCTTTCTCTGCCTGGTGGGATTAGTTGATCCAGCAGGTAGGTGTGGGGGTAAGCATCAGCCAGGCAGAAAAAAATCCAATAGATGAAATTTCTCTGGAGTTGTTGGGTTCATGTGGGCTCCAGATGAGCTGGGACCTGGCCGTGTGGCTGGGAGGAGAGACAGACAGACAGTGATGTCTTTAGTCCAGGCGCAGGGCCTGGCTGGCTGGTGGAGAACCCAGCCTAGCCCCAGACTTCCTGGCATGTGCAAGACATTAAGTTGGCACCCTGGGCCATCTGGAGTCTTCCATCTCAACAAGGTAGGCATGGCCATAGTATTGTCATGGTCCTCGTGTTGCTAATGAGGAAACTGAGGATGGCCTGAGGTCAGCACGCGTGTGGCAGTTCACATTTGGAAGCAGTGCGTCTGAACGTCTCAAGCTTGCCTGGCTCCCAGACTCAAGCTTCAACAGAGAAGTTCAGTTCCCTATTTAAGCCGAAGGGGCAGCCAGTTCCCCTTGGTGGCAGCAGAGGGGATGTAGCAGCCTAGATTTCACTCTTGTATTGTGCTATCCAACCTGACCTAGCTGGAAAATTATACTGCCACTTCACTAAAGCAACATCCTATGGCTATCACGAGATCCATCAAACATGTACCCAAGCTACACAGTCGTCTAAGCTTCTCTTCCTAACTGCAAGCCCCACCAAGCCACTTCTACCCATTCTCTGTCTTGCAATTCTCCTCTTGTTGCCTCCTAGAAGCCTTCTGTGACTTCCCTGTGCTTTCCCCCTGCTAAGTCCTTCTCTATCTGGTGTCCTGCCTTATAAAGGAATGGAATTTTCTGAAAATACACTTGAGAGTTTGAATTGCCAGAGTCCCTTGGGAAAAATCCATATTGAAGGAATAAATTGAGGAAAAAGATTTGTTATCACCCTATGGCCCCATTTTTGAGATAATAAACTGAGTCTCAGAAACATGTCCCACCCTGGTCTAGGTCCCATAGCTAGCTCACAGACCAGGTCTATTTGACTCCCAAAGGACATTCAGAGTCAGGAATGATTGGCTGGCCTCTTCGGCCACCTTGGGAAAACCAGAGAAGGCTGACCTGTCACATGTCCAAGGCACCCAAAAGAGAAGGCAGAAACACTGTGAATGTTGTATCCTGGATGGGTCAGCAGATCGGGTGCCCACGGGAGTCCTGCAGTCACTGGATCAGGCTAGATGCAGATCTGACTTTAATGGAGGCAACAGTGACATGCAGTCACTAGGTCCATTCACTGTGAAAACATCTCCAGAGTGTGAGTCTCTTACCAGGTATCCACAACACTTCCGTCATTAAAAATGAGTTTAGGGACAGGAAGTTAGCTCAGTAGACAACCATGTGCTTAGCATGTGCTCTGTCTGTATCACCCACAAAACAACAATAAACAAATACAAATAGTGTCTTTAAACCCACACATCCAGTAAGCATCAGTTCATGTTCAATAATACCCCTTTGTAGGTTGCTTTTCCAAATGCCTGGAGTTCTCCTTCATGCAGTCTCCTGGACCACACTTACTTAAAAGATGGCTCCCAGCTAGATATCATTGGCTTTTCTGCTCCTTTGGAAAGGTTCAGAAGTGGTATGGCTGTGTCACATGGGTGGCCGTGTCTACAGGAGCTTCAGAAGTAGAGACTTGCCTCTGTCCTTGAGCCAAACCAGGTAGCAGGCAGGAGGCCACAGGAGCCACATGGGCTACATGGATTTTCGTAACTGCAGACTAAAATGAGACAGAGCCTGTAACAAAAAAACAAATTTGACAGGGAACCAGAGCTCTGTCTCTGGTGAGCCCACCTCAAGCAAAATGAGAAGGTGGCCTTTCTTATCATCAGAATGGGTCCTTGGCTGAGGAAGATTGCTTTTCTTATCTTGAATTTCCTGGTGATGTCATCAGTTTCATTCTTGTGGGTGAGGCTCAGTGAGAATCAGTGGCGCCCCATGCAGACTGGGTTTCTTGGGGACTTTAAATTCATGGCAGATGCTCTGAATCCCAAGATTCCCCCTTCCTGGGGCTGTTCTAGTGTTGATAACCCTGAAAGTAGGATCTTGGGGAAGCTGCGGCCATGGTGTAGAGAGGAACTAAGGCCTCAGAGGACACACTGTCCTTCCAGAATCCCTCTAGAATCCGGGGATCAGAGTCTATATATCACTAGCTTGTCCTGGGCCCCAAACACCAAGGGACAGGAAGAAAATGTTACTAGCACCGATCCACCTTGTCCACTTAGGACACGCCTGCCTCAAGTATCCCATCCCCAACACCAGGCTGAGCCAAGAGACACTAAGCCGTGTCTCCCTAGGAAAGAGAGCCTAGCACAGTAGACATGAAGGTTTGGCCAGGTGGGGGATGGGCAGCTTTCCATTCAAGTATACTGTCACAGGAGCAGAGGGTCCTGGACTGTTGGCAGCTGCTGCCAGCTTATCTCATTAATGTGTTCTTTGCCTCTTCACCAACTGCTCACAGCATCCTCTCCCACCAGAAGAAGGCTCTACAGGTCACTGGAGAAAATAATGGGTTGGATGTTCCACTGCCCATGAGACCTACCAAGGGGAGAGAGGTTCCTGAAGGCAGAGAATTGCCAGATCCACCTACCCCACAGGAAGACCCCAAACCCAGTTCTAAGCCCACCGGACAGCCTCTCCTGTCCAGCCTCTTTGGGAGTCTCCACTCACAGGCAAAGGCAGAGAGCTGGAAGGTGACTTCTTAAAAAGTGGGGCTCTCTCCCTCTCATGCTTCCCTGACACCTAAAGCAGCTGTCTGCTGGGCAACACAAGCCAGCAGAGCAGCCTTTGTCATTCCTCAGGACTGGTGCATTTGAGTAAGATAGGTCCTGTGCCTCAATGGGAGACAGCAGTCAGGACCACAACCCACCTTTCTCAGGCACCAAGTTTCCATGTCCTGTGACTATTGGAATCAGGAAAGGGACTTCTTCCTGAAATACATCCCATCCTCAGAGAAGGTTTTGACACCAGCAACATCCTGTTTTGTGTACCTCAGAGACTCTGCTTTTGCATCAATGGGGTCTTCCAACGAAGGTTCCAGAACTCAGAGTGCTCCTACAGAGCCTTGCTGAGTGAATGAATCTCTCAGAAGAGCAGTGCAGGTCCCGAAGTTTCTTGCAATAACACTTCCCTAGCCTCCACCCTGTGCACCCCGCTCAGCCTGAGAATATTTCACATTCTTCCAAATTGAAGTGGTCAGTCCCTATTTCAGCTAAAATGCAACTTAAGACTCATCTGCCTAAGCCACCACTTCCACTCCTGGCCGGTGAGAAAGCAGATTCAGCCACCCGCTGGCTTTCAACGGTGTCTTGCATTGCTGGATGTAAGTACTATTAAAAATTACCCAAAATAATTCTTTTAATGCTGCCTAGTTGCTGCTTTTTTTTGTAACTGAGCAAAGTTGAGTTCAGGTCTAGGGAGACACAAGGAAAGGGACTCCAGCCTGGCTATCAACCATCACAGCAGATGTGTGTGGTTCTGTGGCCGAACATGAATGGAAAAACACTTGGCTGTGGAGTGGGGTCTTGGGTCTGCTCTAAGATGCATACACAATTTATAATGACGCGTTTGATTAATGGTGAATGAGCATGGAATTTGGAGGGCCAGCCCATGTGACGGCCACATTAACACCAGATGAAATTGTCATGTGGGGTGGTGGGACAAAAAAAAAAAAAAAAAGAGCCGAGTGATGGTGTCTGTCTGTGCAGCCAGCCACAGGCAGCATAGGAGATGGAAAGCAACCTTTCAACAATTGTGTGTGTGTGTGTGTGTGGTGCATGCAAAGAACAGATGTTGACATGTGTCTAGTATCTTCCTCAATCTCTCTCCCCCTTGTTTTTGAGGCAGGACCTCTCACTGACCCTGGAGCTTAGCCAGTCAGCTGGTCTGATTGGTCGGTGAGCCCCAGAGATCTGCACCTCTCTGCCTTCCCAGTGCCGGGATCCTGAGACACATTGCTGCTGCTTCCAATGTTTTACATGGGTGCTGGGAACCCATGATTGGGTCCCGGTACTTGTGTGACAAGTATCTTAACAATGGGACCATCTTCCTCCCCGGCCCTTTCTATTATTTCTTTCTTTGTGAGTAAGAAGGAGAAGAAGAATCCACATATGCCAAAACAAGATGATAGTAAAGAGTGAGGCCCCCTTGCCTGGTCCTCACAGGCCAATGAGCCCATAAACACAAGAGGGATCAAGCTGGGAACGTGGTGTTTTGTGATTCTCTGATATGCTCGCTCAGCCACTGCCATGGAGCTGGCTTTAAAAGGAGAGAGCATCTAAAGCAGCTGGATGTTTCAGGCAATGCAAAAAAGCACAGTCACTGTGACTGGTGATGGCAGGGCAGCAGGCGGCAGCCTGCCCTGTGACGGGCGGGCCCAACACAGCCTGCCAGCCAGAGGTCAGCATTTTCAACCCCTGAGCCTTGCTGAGTGCTGTGTTTCCCACTCCAGCCCCTTCCAGTCTTATTGAAAACATTATCTTTTCCATCAATATTACCTGTAAGTTCTTTATTAGCAAACTCCCTGGCCAAAGTTGACATATTTACAACATGCCGTAAACTTTACGTATCTGCGACAATATTAAAGTCGAGCAGGAGACAGCCCCCACTCAGTGACCACGACAAATCACCGCATCTTAAAATGATCAAGTTGAGGGCTAATCGTCCTGACGAGAAGGACTCCCATCCTATCTACCAGCCAGAAGGAGCATTAAGGAAGATGGGAAAAGTATGTTTGAGGATTGAAAACATAAGAATACGTATTTTTAAAGGTTGGGTGAGGGGAGAAGAAAGGACCGTTGAAGCGATAAGGCTGCCTAGGCTGCAGCCGAAACCCGATCTTGGGATGGAATGGTTAACGCTTGGGGTTGTTTGGAGAGAATTGCTCCAAGCTGTTTTCATTAAGAATGTATAGATTTAAGGTAAGAAGCTCTGTGTAGGCTGCACAGGTCATAGTCACTTTGGAAATGAGCCCCTTACACCGTTTCAGCTGAAGGTAGGGACCAGATTTTGCTCTTCTCTGACTGAGAACTCAAGGCCTCCATGAGAAAGTGTGTTAGAGAAATACTCATGGGCCTCTTCTTTTCATCCCCCTGCCAGCATCTTCTACCTTGGGCTGTGGTTTTCTTGTGGCTTTCTTTTCTTTCTTTTTTCAATCTTTCTCTCCTCTTTTTTTTTTTTTGCATTTGAGCCAACAAAGTGTTTCTACATGACTCCTGCCTGCCCGTAGCCCACCATTCCTCGGGGGTGGTTGCAGGGAAGTGCCGGTTTTGTAAGAATGTTCTCTTTTCTCCCTCAGGGAGAGGACAATATGTATGTCTATGTGCATCTATAATGGGATCTGGAGTTTCTCCCCAACCCCAAGAACAACTTAGGCAAGAACCCCAATCTCCAAACATCCTGAACTTTTTTTCCTTCAATAAAACAGGGAATCATTTTATATTTACTTGGAAAAAATCAAATCAGTGGTCTCTGGTGAAATATTCAGTTTAGGGTTGTTATTTTGTAGTTCTAGAGAGGGAAGGAAGGACCTACTGGAGGCTCCTGACTTTTTAAAAGGAGATTCTCTCCCTCAAAACCCTGGGCTTTAACCATTTCTGTCAAGGGGAGGGAGGGAGGGAGGGAGGGAGGGAGGGAGGGAGGGAGGGAGAGAGAGAGAGAGAGAGAGAGAGAGAGAGAGAGAGAGAGAGAGAGAGAGAGAGAATTTCCATTTCTGGGAAAGCATAAATATGATTTCAGAAGAAAATATTAAAGATATTTTGGGAAGACAATGAAGACAATTCTGTCTTAGACACTGTTTTAAAAGGGGGGGGGTCGGACTCTGCATTTGAACTTTCTAGACTTAGGAAAGTTAGATTAATAACCAGCCTCCCTGGGGCTGCTCATTTGCAGGGCTCTGATCTGCCATCAGCATTTTTAAACCTCTTCGAAATATCTGCCCTCTTGTCTAGCTTGAGAAATGGGTGGTCACATGCCATCACCACTTATTTTAAAAGCAGGGAAAATAGAATATTTTTAAAAATCTGTCTTTAGGTGAAACCTTTTAGTAAAGACGTCTCTGTTAAGAGCTGTTTAAAGACAGTGGTTAGAAAAGATTAAGACACAAGTTGGTGACAATCCGATATCATCAGACTCTGGGGCTCCTTCATCCAGAGAGCCATCAAAGCAACCCCTGTGTTAACACACTTTCTCTAGATCTTTCCTATGCGGCTTCAGTTTCATTTTTATCAACAATGACAGTCACAATCTCCAAATATTTGTGCCAGGGGCAGGAAAGGGATACATGCCCAAAAATACTCTCCAGATTACATACTGATGTCAACACCAAACGTAAGAGCTGGTATGATTTTGTGGTTTCTCTTTTGTGAAAACATTTCTTCCATAGATTGTGTGTGTCTGCGTGTGTGTGTGTGTGTGTGTGTGTGTGTCTGTGTGTGCCTGCGTGTCTGTGTGTGTCTGCGTGTCGTCTGTGTGTCCAGGCACATCCATAGGATCACTTCTCTCTTGCAGTACCGGGCACCATATCTTTTGGCTCCTCCATCGGCTGTATTCTTTAATTTGTTCTTTCAACCTCTGTAGAAACACACTATCCTTTTTCTTCGGTTGATCTGCACTGGAAATGAATCCCACAACTCGAGAGTCCCGGCGTGTCCTATCCCATAACAACACAAGATGTGCAAAATGTGCTTAGGATTGAAAATCGCATTTTGAAAATCCAAGTGTCTCTCTTTCTAGACTTTGGCTAATCGGCTTATTAAACAAATCCAGGTATTGCTGAATCATCTCTAGGGGTTTAAAAAAATGATAGAATAATTATTTAAAAAAAAGAGTATGTTGTACTATTTATTACATTTCATTAGGTAAACCTCAAAAAAATAAACATTTTCTCCCCTCTGCTCACCCACTGCCTGTTTCAAATTTTAATGCGATGATATGGATTTTTTTTCTGGGATCTCCAATATTTATATTTCAGAACTTAAATATCTTTATTTAAACCATACAGTATCATTCTCCAAAACCCTGGATTTTTAATATTTTGGAGACTGAAATCTGGCACGTTTGAAGCTTGGCCTCCCCGCAGAAGTCTCTCGTTATCCGAAATAGAAAAACAAAGGAGGGACGGACGGATCCTAAGCCGCCCCGCGCTGGCTGCTAGCACAGCACACACACCACGGCGACCTCCTTCCTTCCCTGCCCCAGGGACAATTACTCTCTTAATAATAAATAGGGAAAACGTAAAATGTTTTCTTTAAATTAAAAATCGAAACGAATTGTTTTAATGAATATCTCTGGTTATGAGGGTAACACACGCCTTCGTGTGTATACTTTCTGAAGAAAAATTTCCTGCGCGGTTTTCCCTCCAAGATCAAAAGGAACTAATTAACTTTTCTATAAGGTAAACAAAACCTTAACTTGAAATATCCCCATGAAGTCTGTGGGAAGTGAGCTTTGGGGTGTGTGGAATAGGGAGGGGGAGGGGGAGGAGAAATACCGACCCAACAAGAGGGAGCAAGGGTTTAATTTTCTATTCAAATCTTCTTGTGCATAGGCAACATTGGAGAGTCCTTCCCCCCCAGTCAACCTTCTTCGTTCTCCCCTTTCCCCAAGTGATATTAAAATCAAAAGTGGAAACACTGCCAAGTTCAAGCCCCAAGTCATATTAATAGGGCATTATTCTGCAGCTAGCGAATGTCTTCTTTTCTGAGCCCCTTTAAGAAGAGCTGTGAGTATGTGTGTGGATGAGCTTAGGGAAGAGTGTGGGAAAGGGAAGGAGCTGGGAGGGAGGAGGGAGAAGACTTTTAAGAGGGCAGACAGCGGCTATCCCAGCCCCAGCCTGTTACTAGGGTCAAGGGGCCAGCCACAGCTCAGCCCCAGGACTTGGCTCATTTTTTTCAGGTTTCTGGGACTGATGCCCAGGAAGAGGAAGCAACCCACAGGGATGGTGAGGGTCTTGGGGGATTTGCTTCTCTTGAGTCCTAACCCTTGGGTGGGAAGGCAATGAGAGCCCTGCCTGTCCCTCCCAGAAGGAGCAGCTGCCACCAAGGCCAGTCCCTCCCAGGACAGGGAGTTCTTGGCCTGTTGGGGCAGCAGTGCGGCATGGGGCCAAGGCCCTCTCACAGAGCCTCTTCTGCTCCGGTCAGTGTGGACAGGCTATCTGCCTAGAGGATAGATGTGGGAGGAGGGCAGCTGGTTGAGAGGAGAAGCTCCCAGGCCAGGGGACAAAAGCAGGGCACTGTTATAGGACCAGACACCCTGCCCACACTCTGCCTGCCCTCAGTCTTCAGCCTCCTTGCTCTCCCCAAAGCATAGGCTTAAGTCACATGACATAGCCTGGCAGATACCCTCTGAGGGTACAGCACTACTAATAGCAGCTGATAAGGATTTAATATCCCGGAATGCCCAGGCTCTGTTCTTGCTGAGAGCATAATCACATCGGGTGCTGCTACTAACTGCATTTAGAGGGAACTGAGGCAGAGAGTCAAAACAATCTGCCCAAGAGTACCCAGCTACTCACAGGCAAGGTCACTAAGCTACTAACCTGTCAAGGGATACCAAGTGAGCTCTTTGAGAGAGTCTCAGCTCACCCCAGTGACACAGGTTGGCCTGCTTAAATGCTCAGGCCTGTGCTGTGTCACGATGAGAGCCAGATAAGGGACTCACATGAGTCCACACACTCTTCCAGCCAACACCCAAGCCTGCGACTATTCCTGTCACCTGTTGGGGGCCAGAGGCTCCCCTGCAAATCATCTGTCTGAGTTACATGACATCCTGTCTTTGGAAGGATAGAAGGGTGGGCTTGTATTGACAATGTGCATCGCCAGTGTCCACATTGCCAAAGTACCCTTTGGCAGTGACCAGCTCCATCCTGGACAGAATGCCAAGGCCAATGCAAAAACAAAATTTAAATGCCCTAAATCGATCCCTTTTGTTTTGGATAATAATTAAATCTTCACAAGAAAAGAAGGGAGGGTGGACTTAGCAATAATTACTATGCTAGATTCAGGAGCGAGCCCAGCAGTGGCTTCCCCTGGAGCCCACATCACCACATCCTGGCTGTGTGAGCGTGAGCAGGTTGCTTCATCTCTCTGATTTGTTTGTTCTTCTGTTAAAGAGACAATATCAGCCACCTCTGATGAAATAAAGAATGCTCAGATCCTAGTGGTCAGTCCTTGAAGACATTTAAAAAAAACCAAAAACCAAAAAACTGTCCAGTCTTCTCCACCCTAACTCTTAACTGCCTCCTATTGACTGACTGCATTGTTTAAGCTTTCTCCTATTGGAAATATTTAATTATTATGAGAATTGTTGCGAACAAATCCCACACACTTTTGAATAATCCAGGTCACCCCCTGCTTCTTGTGGCATGCAGACCCTGTCTCCTTAGACCTAGCTTTGGCTTTGTTATTCTAGTGGAAAATTCCCTGCCTACAGAGACAACAACTGTTCCCACAAAGGGCTCTGTCCTGAGGTCCCCACATGGTCAATTCTGTCAGCAGACACTTGTTGAGAGCCTGCTGCATGCTTGTTACTGAGCAGATGCTGGGAAGCCACGTGTGAACGGGGCAAAGATGCGTGTTCTGGAAAAGCCTGGGTGGCAAGGTGGGTTGACTGAACTGACAATTTCCTCAGTGAATCTGGGCACTCAGCATTTCAGCAAGCCTGCCTCACTGCCTGGCTGGCCTTCGACAAATCCCATTGTCCCACTAAGGCTCCAATTCCCAATAAGCTACAGAAGACTCCATGGGACAGGCTCTGGCTGGAAGTACAGTGGCCCTAGAGACACCAAGGACACGGCTTTGATGGTGAAGAGAACTGAACCTGTGGTGACCTAGGCTCCTGCTGGAGAGATGTATCATCCATGAGAGGCTGGGTGTTCATGGGACATGCTGGCACTCCCTAGGCATTTTGTCTACTCTGTTCAAGAATATATATATATGGAGAGAGAGAGGAAGAGAGAGAGAGAGAGAGAGAGAGAGAGAGAGAGAGAGAGAG
>NW_021604757.1:892104-892847 GCF_004785775.1 Grammomys surdaster | reverse complement strand
AGAGAGAGAGAGAGAGAGAGAGAGAGAGAGAGAGAGAGAGAGTAGAGGAGTCTCAAAACCCAGTTATCATTCTTGAAAACTGTTTCATTCTGTATCTCTCCTGAGCTGGCTGGAAGACACGCTCTCAAAGTCCACGTTCAATAGGCCTTCCAGGGGCCGTTAGAGTTAGAGTTAGATGAGACCATGAAGGTATTAGGAGCTTTGTAAGAATGAGCAGTCATTCCAGCTATAGTCTGCTCTGTCTTGTCACAGACATCCTCCATCATGTTACAGTGCAACCAGAAAGCCCTCCTGGGTCACCAATGCCATGCCATAAACACCACAGCCTCTAGATTATGAACTGAACAGCATTCTCTACTTTCCAAATTCTCCAGGCTGTGGTACTCAGTCACAGCAACAGAAGGCAGAGACAGTAGGAGTCTGGGCTAGCCCTGATCCTGATCCTGATCCTGTTTGCATAGGAAGGCACCTGAAGGCTCCACCCATCCAGAAGTCTGACCCTTTCTGCCCTCCCTAGTTCTCTCCTGTTCTATTTAGGTGTCAGTGTGCCTGCTAGCTTTGGCTTGTGGTCTAGCCAGAGAATATGCATCTCCCAGCAACAAAACCTATGCGCCTATATCCAGGGTTCCAGTGACTTGTAATGCAATGAGTTCCATGCAGAAGTTTAAGCACAACCATGTTGCCCCATACCTGCACACATACATATGTATGAGCCTGCACACCTGCCACGGAGATAGTGCAGA
>NW_021604757.1:880558-891704 GCF_004785775.1 Grammomys surdaster | reverse complement strand
GTGTGTGTGTGTGTTCGTGCATGTGCCCCCATCTGTTATGGATATGATATGAACATTCAATGTGTGGAGAGAGACAGATGCATATGTTTTATATAAAAGGTCAGGATCAGTTTATGAGAGTATGTATCCACACATAACTTTATTTCCAGTTGGCATCAGGCAGGCAGCTGGCATCTGGTGTGAAGTAACCTCACTGAACTAGTGGAAGTGTATCGTCTGCGTGTGTCCCTAGTGAAAAATAGAATTGGAATTTCTTTCTCCATTTCTTTAAAATGTTGAAAATACATCTTGTGGCACTTTTATGAAAGAATAGGGCTGAACCTGAGGCCCGGTGGGTAGAGGTTTTCCCACGTACTCACTGGATTCTGTCTCTGACGTGGCACAAACTGAGCTCAGTGGCATCCCTGCAACTCAGGACTCAGGAGGTGGAGGCACCAACCAGAGATTCTGTGAAGTGAGTTTGAGGCCAGCTTGGTATACAAGACACTCTCTTTCAAAAAAAAAAAAAAAAGACCATAGATTATATAAATTTGCCCTGCTGTCAACTTAATTAACTCAGAATTTCCAAAGATAATCATTAAAAACAGGGCATGGGCCTATCGGTCTCCCAGCTTTGGAGAATTGTTTGTTTTGGTTTTAATTTTTGGTGGCAGCAAGAGGTGTTTTTGTTTGTTTGCTTTTGGGGGAGAAGGAGTAGAAACAGGTTTTTTCTGTGTAGCTCTGCCTGTCCTGGAACTCACTCTGTAGACCAGACTGACCTCAAACTCAGAGGTCTGCCTGACTCTGTCTCCCAAGTGCCACCATTCCCAGAAAATTCAAGTATTTGAAGAATCAAGGCCAAATCCTGCTGCCATTTAGAGAAGTGTCTGTGTTAGAGGCATCATTTCAAGTGACCCTAAAACATCCTATGACCTGGGTGTGCAAGCTGATGCTGGAGGGTTGGGGAGAGGGTGGCAGTGGCCTGCCCAACAATCTGTTCATGAGTATCAGAGTGCCTTCAGTGGCTCTCAACAGCAGCAATACTGTACTGCCCAGCCTAGGAGTATAAACAAAAGCAGTGTGTTCTCAACAGGAATCCCCAGTCAGAATGACAATGTTCTCTTGCTGAAGACTGAGGCCTTCTCTGCCCCTTGCTATCCAACCACTTGTTAACCTGTAACTGCATCTTTCTAGCCTCTGCCTCCGTCCTCACTGGCTCTTCTCTCTACATCAGAGCTGACTCTGTGCAGTCTGAGCTCATATTAAGTCACATCTGCAAGGACTATCTCCATATGACTTCATGGTCTCGAGTTACAAGATAGACATGAATTTTAGAAGAGCACCATTTAATCCAGTTTAGTTGGGCTGAATAAACCAGGTCTTTAGGGGTCCAACTTCCCTGCATTCAGTATAGTCAAGACCCGAGTCCTCATTTTCAAGCCATGGATATCAAATCAACGTGCACCCTTGAGCTGTCCCTCCCTCTGTGTAGAGCACAAGTCACAGATTCCCCTGTCCCTGACTAAGAGCTGCATGGAGTGGGGGCGGGGGATGGGAGTGGGGGCTGGTGTTTATGTGTGTCAGAGCTCCAGCTGGGAACAAGGATGTAGGACGTGAAGCGAGTTGACACCGGTGTATCTCCTGAGATGTCACTGTATCCCTCTTGGCTACTGGTTTTCAGGCCCCTGGAAGCCCTATTCCCCACCCAGCATATTTCCTTTTCCCTTTGCAGCTGTGTCCTATCCTCAGATGCCCACTCCTCTCTGCTCAGGACCATACTTGGGGAACTGCAGAAGGGGGCCTTGTTATTTTTAGAGTCAGGGCATCAGACCTGACGGATAGTACAGACAGGCACTTCACCTACTTTTAGGGAACATTGGTGGCTCCCACCACTACTGGCTCTTAGGAAAGCACAAACAGAAAAAAAGCCGACATGACAGCCTAGAGAGTTAAAGTAGTGCTCTTTCTCCCTAAAAATGAGTCAATAATTGAACAGCTATTGTCCACTAGTGGGGCCATTCTGTCCCTGGGCTACCTGTAATGTCTGTGCCCCTGACACTTGTTCTTGCTGTCACTACTCTAGCCTTGTAGCTAGATGCTCTAGGGCTGACCCCTGGATCTGGCACTCACTCATTGTATGTCCTCCAGCCCCAGCTAGCCTCTGGTTCCCATCCTCTGTCAACACTCCATCATACAGTGAAAGAAAAGTAACCAAACTCCTGCAGTTATCTGCCCAGATCATGATGACACTCCCATGACTGAGTCCTTTTCCCTGTCCCAGATGCCATTATCCCTGGGCTCTGGCCTGCAGGCAGACTAGGGACTGAGATTGTTCAGAGCTATCATGGTTACCTGGTGGTGGGCTTGGACATGAAGAACCATATGCTCAGATCAGGATATGATACAGTCCCTGGACTACCACATGTAATGTATGTGACCTGGGCAAGCAGTTGACTTCAGACCTTCATTTTCCCATCCACAGAGTGGGCTCCTCCCTCCACAGACTGTGGTCCAGAGGGAAAGAGAAAACAGTTCTTGTTGTCATCTGTCACTGTCATGCTTCTTGCTGGGGCCTCCATTTCCCCATCTGTGAAGTGGGAAGAGAGCTGATTCCCCCATGGAGATCACTAAGGGAGTGGTTCCTGTTCACCTTAGAAGGGAGATGACAGGCGTCTCGTGTAATGTCTCCAGGGATGTGAGCTCTGGCTAGGAACTTAAGAGATGCTTTCCCCTTTCGCTCCTCTAGCCCTTTCTGCTCGGATGACTCAAGGCCCTGAGACTGGACTTGGTCTCCGGAAGGAACTGTGGAACGTGGGGGAGGAGAGGAAGTGGGCCTCCAAGAGGCCGGCGCTCATAAATTCATTGGCGAGTAATTTATGGCATCCCTGTGTAGCACCTAGTGCCTGCCCGTGTGAGAGGTTAATAGGAAGGTTAAGGGCCACAGGCCGGCTGATTTATGAGTCCGGCTAGTGCTTTCATCCTGGCTCCGGCTCTGGCTCCTGAGGCATCCTGGGGGAGAGGGAGGAGAAGAGTTGGTCAGGTGGAGGGGGCAGGGGTGGGAACGTGGGAGAAGGAGGGTCAGAGGAGAAGGCCATAAGAAACCAGAAACCTGTGGAGAGATGGGAAGGTGCTTGGGTGATATCTACATTCCTGGCCAGCGGCAGTGGGATTTGCCCACTTGGAGGCTGGATGCTCGTCTTACCTGTGACCCTCTTCAGTGGGTTTCTAGAGAGTTTTGTCCACTGGCAAGAACAGAAAGCAAAGGCACACAAGCTTATTCTATGGTAGAAGCTGTGGTTAATGCTTGCCAAGATTAAGGTGGCTGAGGACCGGCAGCAGTAGTATGGTGCGATGATTTGCAGCAAGGCGTGAGGGGAGAGCAATGGAGTCAGCCTCCTAGCTGGACAATTTCCTGGCTGCACCTTCTGAGTGCCTCATTCCTTACCTGTGATGGCCACACCGAGGGTCATTTCCTGTCTGAGGACATCTGCCATGCCCTCCCATCTGCTACCTGAGACACAGAAACGCCCAAGGCCTGAGAGGATCCTAAGGGTAGCCATTTAGAGCAATGCCAAAGAGCAGCAAGCAGCGGGAACAGCCAACAATCACCTCATGACACTGGGGAAAACAAAACAGAACAAAACAACAACAACAAATACCACAATGTGACCACCTGGGCTGGAACCCAAATGGATTCCTAAAAAAAAGTTTGTCAAATTCAAGAAGATGAAGTTCAAGGGAGACCAGAGCCGGAGATGACTTTGGTGACAACCTTCCTGCTAACTGGTGGACCTACAATTCCAAACACCAGACCTGGGAGCTCCAGCTGGGTCACAGGGATGATGGAGGGAGACCCCAGGTAGCCAGCAGGCTGGTACTCACAGAGTACTTCCCTGCCAGCAGCCTCAGCCTTGCTCACAGCTCGAGGCTGGGACCATGGGAAGCATGGCTAGCCGGTGTGAGCAGAGCAATGTGGGAAGCCTTTCTCACATCAGTTTTGTTGGCCTTTCTCTTTGTGTCTAGTGTCTCAACCAAGACCTGTGTACATGGCCGTTTTTTTCTCTGAGGGCCTTAGAGCCTCATGTTCTGGGAATCATGGTTCCAGTTTTATTCTGTTGCTGTGATCAAACACCCCAATACAGGACAACCTATGGGATGAAGGATTTATTTTAGCTTACAATTGCAGGTGCCAGTCCATCACTTTGGGAAGGCACAGAGAGAGGCAGGAGCTTGACATAGCCTCTCACATCACGCCTACAGTCAAGAGCAGAGAGAATGAATACACACATAGTATGCAGGTAGCTTTATTTTTACATGGTACAGTACTCTTAACTAGGGGACAGTGTCACCCACTCTCAAGCTGGATCTTCCAATATCAATTACATTAAGACAACCCCCCCCACACACACACAGATCTGCCCACAGGCCAACATCATCTAGGCAAATGCTCATTGAGACTCTCTTCTGAAGTGATTTTAGGTTGTGTCAAGTTGACAACTAAAGCCAGCCATTACAGACACGTAGGGGAAGACAATGGACAAGCCAGCACCACTGCCACTAGACATATTTCCAGAGCTTTCTACACTCTCTCTGAAACTATCTAGCCCTTCTGTCATTTTTCCTTCTGATTTCTGTCCCTTTACAAGCCAAATGTTCCCTGGGGCCACTTTGTGTACTTTCCCCATGGGAATCCACCCAAATCTTGCTCTACCTAAAGTGGGGTTAGAGTTGTGTTTCTTGAGTCAACACTTTGAGGTCCCTTGGTGCCACGCTAATCCAGCCTCAGAGAAAAACTGCAGTATAGATTCTGGGCTGGGAGATGAGACATCAAAGGCTCCTGTCAGTTCCTTTACCATATTCTCCCTTAAGAGGACTTTCTACATGAACACCTACAGTCATCAGCAGATAGATGTTCAGAGACTAACAGGCATGTATGTAAGTTAACCCCTGAAAGCCAAGCCAGCTCAAAGCCGTGCAGACACCTATAACCTAGGAAGCATCAGCCCAGCGTCCACAACGGGCTGAAGTTACACAGTTCACTGCAGTCCCAAGATCACCTTGTAGAACAGCCAGGCACACCTCTGAGCTCCATCCTCTGCTCCCGAGCCCCATGATAGCAGCTTCTTTCCCAGCCTTCACCGTCTTAGACTCCCACCCTGAGTTAGTTCATTGCTAGCTAAACGGGATTCAGAGTCAACATGCAAACAAACACCTGGGTTTGTCTGTGAAGACGTTTCTAAACTAGGTTCATTGAGGGGCAGAGATCTATACCAAATGTAGGCAACAGCATCCACAGACTGTGGACCCAGACTGAGTGAGACGAAAGTGAGCTGAGTCCCAGCATTCCTCCTCCCTGTTTCCGGACTGTGGATGCAATGGGACCAGCTGCCTCAAGCTTCTGCTGCCTTCCCCACAGGATGACAGGATGCTGTGTCCTCAGCCTGTGAGCCAGCAAGACCTTTTCTGAAGCTGCTCTGTCCGATATTTTGTCACAGCAATGAGAAATGACTAATGCACCCTGTGATATGGCCTGAACTTCTCTCTCCTGCACTGTCACATCCTTCCCACAGGCTCTGCAGCAGGTCCTACGGAGATGCATCCCTCTAGAATAGCTTCTCTACCTTTGCTTTCCTTCCACGATGACCCTGACCTATGATGGGTGACTGTGGGAAGTAGTGAGGCGATGTGATACTGGGCCTTGGTATGTCACACACACACATACCCCACATTGTATCACACACATTCATCACACACACACATACATCACACACCCTACATCATAACACACACAGAGAGAGACACACACACACCACACACCACACATCACACACACCCACAAAAGAATCTTGTGTTTCTCCGATAGTTCAGCTTGAAGCCAACCTTGCCAACTTCTGACCTTTAAGGCAACCACATCCTCTACCCTCCTTCTGGCCTCTAGACTTCAAGGTCTGATGAGGACAGAGTCCCTAGTAAGGGCATGATGTCCCTGGCTACTGGAGCCCAGACATTCACTCAGATTCCCTGGAATGCCATGTGCCTGTGAGGCTGGATGGGCACAGCCCAGCCAGCCAGATCAAGACTTGAATGCCTGCCCTAGGCAAGTGTTCAGTGTTTCTCAGCCTAGATCTCTTCAGTATAAAATGGTATACAATGACAAAACCCTACTTGCTATGCAGGAGGAAGAGGAGAAAGAGAGAGACAGGGAGAGGAGGAGAAAAGAAATGAAGAGAAGAAGAGGGGGCAGGAAGAGGAGGAGGAGGAGATTCTAAAAGATATGGTAGAGTCTGCAGATATCTGAGAAATGTTTCTTTAAACCACAGAAGGGCTGCCAGTTTCCAACAGGGAGTTTACCCTAAGAAAGGCAAGTATAGAGATGAGGCCTTGCGGGGCAGGTAGGAATGGTAGCACGTTGGAGTCCAGCTCTGCCCATTTTGACTGTGATCCTTTGTCAAGGGTTCCTGGCCTCTGGCCTGTCTCAGCTGCCTCATGTGGATAGTCTATGAATATTATCCACAATTCGGCCAGAAGCCAAGCCCTTCATAGGCCCTAGAGATGGAGCTCAAATACATGCAAGGTTCTGGGCATCCTCATAGGGGATGCGGTGGGTGACAGGCTGCATGCAGATGACCTAGATTCCTGAGGCTGGCAGGAGACAACATTCAGAAGTGAAGTGGCATCAGTAAATCCCTGAAATGGGTCGCCCCAATGAGGGACTCTCTGGAGCAGGCTCAGAGCTGGTTGTAGATTTTCACTTATGGTTACTAACTATTGATTGTTTTAACTGTGAGGAGACAAGGCTGAATGGGAAAGAGATTTGGGGAAGGGTGGGAGGTTCTTTGACACAGCAGACCTCGAAGCACTCGGGAGAGCCAGATGCCCGGGGGCTGGCGCAACTGGGGCAGAAGCCCGCCTCGCTGGGCAGCCATGCTGTTGCTGGAAGCTCCTGGGCCCTCTCCTCCCCCGCCGCATCAGGCTTTCATTTCCTTCGTGTGGAGGCTGAGCGCCAGCGCCCTGCTGCCGGCCTGGACCGCACATCAGAGATTGGGACCATTTGCTGAGGGTTTCACGGGGTGTAAAGTGCTCGGCACCCATTAAAGAAAGAGGGGTTGTGGGGTGGAGGCTGAGATCCTGCCTAAAAGGCTCAGAAACACTTCAGAAAGAGCCAAGAAGGGCCCTGATCCTGGCTTTGCCCTGGAACTATTTATCTCAGCTTTAAAATGCCATAGGCCGGGCTGAAAGCTTGTAAAACCAGAAAACTCAGAGCATCTCCCCATCGAGGAAGAGTGGAGGGTCTCCCTGGGAGCTCTGGGATGGGCAATGCAGCTTCCCACAAGCCCATCCATCTAGAGCCACTATTAGGCACTGCTTGTGTGCAGATCCTACAAGAGGCGGCTAAGCACCATATATATAGAGGCTGAGTATGGAAGAGAGGAGTACGGAAGAAATATTCTCAAGTACCAAGTACCCTCCATGAATCAGAACTTTTCACCTCCTCCTTCAACCTCATGACAACTCACCCAGGCCAGCCTCCTCCTCCTCTTCCTCCTCTTCTTCCTCCTCTTCCTCCTCCTCCTCCTCTTCTTCCTCCTCTCCCTCCTTCTCCTCCTCTTCCTCCTCTTCTTCTTTCTCCCCCTCTTCTTCCTCCCCCTCTTCTTCCTCCTCCTCTTCCTCCTCTTCTTCCTCCTCTTCTTCCTCCTCTTCTTCCTCCTCTTCTTCCTCCTCCTCCTTTGCTGTCAGATATGAAAACAGAAGATCTGAAAGCTTAAAGCAGAGTAGACCAGCTTGAGGGAAGCCAGTTCTCTCTTCTGGGGAAAGCCATACAGTGGCAATTTTAAAGGAAGCTTTCCCACCACACACCAAGCCTGCTAACCATGCCCAGGGATAAAGGTAGAGCTATGTGTTCAGGGTTCCTCCTGCACAAGCATGCACATGAACTTTCTTACATAAGCCTTCATCCTGAACCATCACCACAGAAAACAGATTCTGCGCTCTCCTAAAGTGGCACGGCACAGCCGTATCTGTTCCAGAGCCCATTCTCTGCCCCTGTGCCCCACAACTGATGCATCAAATGCTTACTTTCCTGTCAGAGGCCTTCTGCAGTTTTCAAAAGACTTTTTCAGGCCTGAGCCTTGGCTCAAGGCCCCATGGTAAGACTCTTGGTGTGGGGGAGGGCTATGAGATGAAAGGCAGGTAGGTTCTGGGGAGGTCCCTACAGAAGGATGGGAAAGCCAAGCTTCCCCCATTATGGGTCATGCTTTAGGACCCGTAATCCCACCAGCTCTCACTGTCTTTAAGACCCAGAGCAGCAACCCATATTCCCTTTCTACCAAGAAGCAAAGAAATGGAGCAAATTACCCAAATGGCAAGGAGGACCAAAGTACCTCTTCTTGTCAGTGTCCTCCATGCAAGACGAGATAATGGAACCTGTGTGTGACCTGTGAACTGCACTCCATCTGATTTTGAACTAATTGAAGCCCAGCTACTTTGT
The DNA here is from genome assembly GCF_004785775.1 of Grammomys surdaster. NCBI lineage: Eukaryota > Metazoa > Chordata > Mammalia > Rodentia > Muridae > Grammomys > Grammomys surdaster. The sequence continues at coordinate 883,237 of NW_021604757.1, read as the reverse complement.
GGTTGGTGTGTGTGTTGTACATCTTTGTACATGAGGAAGCCTGAAATTGATGTCTGAAGTCCTCCTCTATCGCTCTTCCACATTATTCACTGAAGCAGGGTCTCTCAATCAAACCCAGAGGCTGCAGATATGGTTGGTCATGATACCCAGCTTGCTCTAAGGATACTCTGTGTCCACCTTCCAAGGCTAGAATCACAGACAAGCCACCATGCTCACACAACATTTACGTTTTCTGGAGGTCCAAGCTTTAGTTCTCCAGTCCTCTTCTTTCCTGGAAAGCGCTTTAGCCACTGAGCCATCTTCTGGTCCTGGAGTCCCACAGAAAGGAGAAAGTAATTAACCATTTACAAAATAGTCGCCAACAGGTCCATAACTGAGAGATGGTGAAATGGAACTTTCCAGTCATTCTATTTCCTTCATCCGTCTTTCCATTCATTCATTCATTCACTCATTCACTCATTCACTCATTCACTCATTCACTCATTCACTCATTCAGGTCTGTTTGCTAGAGTGCGCTGCAGCACTCAGCAGTTTTACAGGTGATACGGTTAGGGGAGGAATCCCATCTAGGGTAGGACCTCGTAATTTCAGTAGAGAAAGCCCATGACAGACTTCCAGAAGATGAGGCAAGAGCTCCTCAGAATCTGGTGGGAAGAGTAGAGAGGGGCATTTCAAACAGAACACATGACATGGGCAAACGGGACATTCCAGGAACCCTCTGGGGATCCATATTGGCAGGCCCAGCCAGCACCTCACTACAGCCACTCCTAGAGCTAAGGTACAGCAGCGTCTGATAATGTGTCACCAGTCCCCCTCCCTTCCCAAGTGTTGGCTCCCCAGTTTGTGGGTCCTTTATTAAAAACACACAGGGGATGGCTAGCAAAGGAGGCAAAGCACTTTGGTCCCCTCTCCCCCCCCCCACTCCTCCCTGCCCTGAGCCCCTACTCTGGCTGGAACATAACCATCAAAATAAACATTAAATGCAAAATGCCAAAGCTGAGTTATTACTTGTGAGGGTTGGGGGGGATTTATAGCAACATTACAGTGTTTTGTTAAAAATCTCTTAATGCACCCAAATGGGAAGGTGTGTGTGTTTTTTATTAAAATGTTACACTCTATAAATCCGATCTGCAGGAAGGACACAGGTGGAGGCCCAGGGACGCAGCTGAGGAAGCTGTCGGTTCTATCTTTGGAGCCGTCCTGTCCCTTTGACTCTGCAAGTTGCCTCTCCCGAGCCAGTCTCTCTCTCCTCCTCCACACTGGCTCTCCTTCCCTGAAGGAAAAAAATATTTCTTTTTTTCCTTCACCATCCCAGAAGAGAAGCCACAGAGGGCGTGACAATCTTTGTGTCACTTCCCCATACCCTCGGGGTCTGTGGAAAAGTTGCAATTTTCTTAAAAGGCCTCTCTGAGTGGTGGAGCCCCCACGGTGCCCTTATGAAGTTTGTCTGCCGTGGGGTGAAATTTCCTGTGGGTCTGTTCTCACAATTTTAGATTCTGGCTGATGCTGCGTTTTTCAAGGGCTGCTTTGTGCAAACCCCGACCGGTTTGTCTCTAGTCTTCTGTTGTGGAATGCTGCTCCTCAAAATAGTGTATGATATCACGGGGGCAGAATGGCGGCTTCATTCCTTTTCCCTCTTTCACCGTGGATATCTGTGGTCTTCCCCAACCGGAGTTGTCCCTCCTGCACTAAGCATGGAACCTAAGACCTCCTGCATGTCAGGGAAGTGACTGCTGAGCTGTATTACAAAGCCCATGTCTTTTCTTAAAAGGAGAGAGTTGTAAAGCACTGGATTGACAAACAAGGGCCTTTGCTTTTCTTCTCACAGTTCAAAGAGTGATCTGAAAGATTCTTCAGTGGCATTAAAACCTTGATGTCTAAGGGCTAAGGATGTAGCTTGGTGGTAGAGCATTTGCCTTGAATGCTCAAGGTCCTGGGTTTAATCCCCAAGAAAAAAGGAAAAAAGAAAGACAAAAGGAGAGTTCTGGCCAGAGGTTGTCAGACCAAACAAAAATCTGAATAGTTCTGAGACTCCCTACAATGGTATATTATATACCTGTTAGGGGTTAAATGGATGGGAGAAAGAGTCCCCAAAATATATGTCCTGCCCTAAGCCCCAGTACCTGTGGGTGTGGGAAAAGACTGTTGGCAGCTGAATCAAATGAAGAGTCTCAGGATGAGGTAGACTGGGTGAGCCCTACTTCTGGGAGCCAAAGCCAGCCACTGCAGTAAGGAGCTCACCAGGGAAGCCCGGACCCAATAACGACTGGAAAAGGCAAAATTCTTTTCCAAGGCGTCTGGAGAAAGGGGTGCTCCTTCTGGACTTTTGGTGTCCAGAGATCTAAGAGATAAACTCTGGTCTTTGCAAAGCCCCTGCGTATGTTTGCTAAGAAAACTCTAGAAATCAACCCAACACCACCATGAAGGGAGAGCCTTGGGTTTCATGAAGTCTTTAGCAAGATTTGGACGTGTGAGAACAGATGGGTTTATAGAATCCCTCCTCCTACAGAAGGACTACTGCCCCATAACCCCAGCAAAATGTCACCAAAGGCCCCAGGTGTCTACCTTATAGTCCTGCCCTTCCATACTGTCCTGTCTTCCCTGCACACTGTCCGGCCCCTTCAACACTGTCCTGGGGGGGGGGGGGGGGGGGGGGGGGGGGGGGGGGGGGGGGGGGGG
>NW_021604757.1:811473-880458 GCF_004785775.1 Grammomys surdaster | reverse complement strand
GTCCCCCATCACTGTCCTGCCCCCCCCACTGTCCGGCCCCCAACACTCTCCTGCCCCCCCCAACACTGTCCTGCCCCTCACACTTACTCTGTGGGTCTTCATTACTTACTCTTGGTAGGTTTTCATTTTCCTCCTAGGCTCTGTCTGGCTCTGGCTCACATGACCTGTGGGATCAATTTTGTGGCTCATTTGGGCTGCTGTGTTCACAGGCTTCGAAAAGCTGCTCGGAAGGGTATGAAGCCTGGCTTCTGCAGTGTCTGCCTGCACAGTCACTTAGCTCTGAGGATGAGCAGCCCTTTAAAAGGAGAAGAGGTCCTGGGTTGCTGCTCTTTCTAGATTCAGAGCCATCCACAGAAGGGAAATCCCTCCATACTTTGTCTAAACTGAATTCATTTTGGTGGAGTTTTTAAAGTGATAGTTGAAAAAGTGTCCTACCCTGGAGCTAGGGGTAACCCTGCCCTACCTTGGAGCTGGGAGTGCTGGTGGGTAACCCTCCATTGAAGAGAGTGTGTGAGCCTGGACAAGTAGCTTCTCTTTGCTTCAACTTCTGGAAAATGGGAACATTATTTCTGTCTCCTAGGAAGGAATCTGGGATCTTCAGATGGAGAGGAAGTGAGGGCCCAGGCAGCTTCTGAATCCCCAGATCGGGTTGGGTTATTCTGACAGGCTACAACCCTGTCTGCCCAGGTGTTACCAAGAAGGCTCTGCTCTCTCAGCTCCCAGACAGCTCTGTGAGTCACCTGAGAAACTCAGAGAAGGCAGAGAAAGCGCCACCTCCTGGGGACCTCACAGCTAGGCTCCTCCCTGCCTCTCTCTTGAGCCTGGATGGAGCTTGGGGCTGTAGGTTTGACTATTTTCATTTCATCAGCTACCTTTCGGTTTCTCAAGTGTGTCCTCTGTGGTTCTGGGAACCTAGGGTCTCTAGCAGTAGTTTTCCCCAAGGACTAGGTAGAAGTGTGTGACCTCTGACGGTTCCCACTTAGATCTGCTGTCAGGACTTTTTTGATCCTGTTCTGGACAAAGGGTTAGAAAAGTGAGCTACAAGGCCAACTTCAGCTCAGCTTTGGCTACCAGGATGGTTTGGAGTAGCCAACTGTGTGCCCACAGGTCCTGTGGAAGTAGAGACCTCATACGGCGTGGGAGAACGGGGTAATCAAGCCAATGAGGTCCTCAGAGAGCATGCCAGTTGGGAGGAGATGGGCGATACTGTGGGCAGGTAGTGAGAGCAGAAGGCAGTGGCAATGTCATCCCCTGCCAGTTACTGAGCATCTACCATGAGCCAAGCACAGGGGTAAAGGCTGTTTGCAGTTGCTGCTATCCTGTTTCCAGTGCCTACTGATAGCAAAGAATTTATCCCAGCATTCTCTATGGCTCGGCCCTCCCCACCCCAACTCCAGTCCCTTTCTATCACAATCCTGGGGGTAATTTAGACGAGAATGTGCACCCGGCTGCCTCCTAGGACAGGTGCTGGGGTGGAGACTACTTGTCTTCCAGGGCAGGCAACTGGAGGAGAAAGAAGGGGGATTGGAGGAGGGAGAGCTGAGGACACACAACTCCCTCCCCAGTCCATGAGGTCCCTGCTAGGACAAAAGTATCAAGCGTGAGAATCAGGAGCCACAAGCTGAGAGCCAGCCTGGTGTATGGTTTGTGGAGTGACTTTGGGCAAAGGGATGGCCTCTCTGGACTCTGGCTCTACACCTCTAGGCAGTAGTACTTGGGGAGAATCAGAGACTGCCTCAATTCCAAACTGGGGTGACATGAGAAGCTAGTGAGTTTTAGAGACCCTCTTCCTCCCAGACACCAAGGACAGACACCAAGACACATAATTTACTCCCACCCTGCACCAACTGGCAGGAAGGGCCAGATCCAAGAGCTTGAATTCCTCAGGCCTTTACCCCCCTCTTTGCTTTGAAATCCTTACCCAGGACAGAGTTGTGGATAGAAAAGGAGGAAGAGAAGGACCCATTGTTTCCCAAGCACTTAAGGGACAGGAACCCCAGCAGATCACTTCAGGGTTCTGACATCTAGAATATCCAGGCCCCAGTGTATAAGTAGTTACTGCTGTTGAGGTGCTATCAAGTGAGATATTTTCCATTTAGCACTTCAATTGCTCTGAGATGGGTATAGTTTCATCTGCACTACACAGGAGGGAAACCAAGGCCCGCAGAGGTGGCCACTCAGCTGACTTTATGTATCACAGCCAATCAGCAATAGACCTGGGATGTAAATAACCCTGGATGGAAAGCTGAGGTGATGACCTTGGTGTGAATGGAAAGGCTGTTTTCTGCCTTTCCCATGGGCCTCCCCACTGTCACAAACACACCCTTCAGTCCAGCCCTGACTAGAAGCCCCCTCCCTACATCCATGAAGACAACACTGGGGCCCAGAGAGGCTTGGGACTGGAGTCAACACAGCTGCCACTGGCTGCTCACCAACTCTCCGCTCAGGGGGAGGGGGCAGGTGGACATACAAATGAGACCTTAGAAGAGAAGCCCTGAGAGGCCAGGGTGATGGAGAAGGGGCCATGGAGGGAAGCCGCAGGTCCTGCTCCATTCCTGGAGGAGAGCCCAGGAAGGTTTCACAACTCTCCTCTCTGGTGATTGGCTAAGAGAAGAGTTGGGGAAAGGAGTCACTTGGGATCCCTGCTAGGACCCCAAGTCACAGCCATCACTCTCCTGTTTCCAATGGAAACCTGACCCCCTCCCCCCATTGCCTCTCCTCTGATGTAGTTTGCTTTCTGGATAGGGAAGCTGATAAAGACCACTCTGTGCCAGAATGAGGTGCCCTTGACCTTGAAAGAGACTACCCCTCCCAGGTACACATTCTAGTAGACAGCTGGATGGGTAGGCCGCTCTGCAGTGTGAAGAGGGAAGCTCGAAGTCCTTTCTGAGGCAACAGTAGACTTTGGAGTTTAGAAAGAGCTCTGCTTTTTCCCAAGGGACCAGTTCTGCCCTTACTGGAGACCTCAACCTTCAGGGAACAAAGATTTTCTTGGAAACTCCAGAGAGCTCTGACACTGGAGCTTGTAAGGATGTAGGTCTGTCAGATCTCTCTGGCCATGAACCACCTTCTCCCTCCTTTCCTAGGCCTCCATCCCTCCAGGTGAAAACTGGGTTCCCATCTGCCTTCCTGTGCAAGACCAAGCTGTGCAAAGACAGATCCACCCATTACCCCAAACCCATTATCCCTAGGAAACTCTATGAAACCTCATGTCTGTCTCCGGGTACCTGGGAGATGTGTGCCCTGCATCCTCCATGGGGGAAAAAGCCCTAGGGGCTGAGGTCTGAACACCTCTAGGCCAGTGGTTGGCTAACACACATTGGGAAATGACTTGTGGATTTAATCACATTCTCAGAGGGAGCACCAACTGGCTGGCATGATGTTCTTAGCATGAGCATGCTTCCAGTCCAACGACTTCCCTCTGAGGTCAACAAGATTTAAGTTAGTGATCCTGTGGCAGAATGGAAACCCATTTTCCACAAGCTTTGGGCTTTCTGAGAGAATCCTTGATCTAGTCCAGACCATAACTCTTAGCTCAGCTCCACCCAGCCAGCGGGTAGGAATAGGGCTCCATTGTGCATCTGAGCTACATCTTAAAGGGAATCTGACCGCCTAGAAAAGCCCTTGCTACCCAGATCACCCAGAACAGAAAGGTAAGGGGCAGAGAACAATACAAACGAGCAATGTGCATATCTTACTTTGGGAGCTAGGTTTTAAGCCCTCTACTGCTGCAGGTTTGAACTTCTTCCACATGAGGAAAGCTTATGAGGTGCTGACATCTTATCCTTGCTCTGTGAAAATATGCTCTTGGCTCTCCTGAGTGACCTACAATGTTACAGCAAGGTACAGGGTAATGGTGAGGTCTCTTTGGGGGAAGAGTTTAGAGGGCTGGGTAGCTACAAATCTGGAATGGTTAAGCATCTCAGCTCCAGTGGGAGATCCAGGGTACTGGGCAAGCAATGCCTTGTTCTTGGGACTTTACTAAACCAGGGAGCTGCCAACCTGTCCAGAGCCTTCTCTTACAGGTCAACACCTAGACGACCTCACTGCTCCCCAGCTCCAGTGCAGAAACCTGGTGCTCTATCCCGGTGGAGAGAGCTTCGGTGGCTGGCGCTCTGCCTTTTCCCGGGGCTATGGCTGCCCCAGGCTGGGGGCCAAGGGGATGGCTGCTGGGGCACAACTGGAGAGGTGAGGTGGCCGCCTCCATGTTCCAGCAACCGTGTGACAGTAGGCGAAATTTGTTCTGAATCTCCATCTACTCTGGGTGGGGGACTCACTGGGTCAGCTTGCCTCAGATCTCGGTTGATAGGGAATTCGGCATGTGGGGGAGGGGGAAGAGTCCCCGTTGTCACTTCCATCGCACTGGATTGACACTGATTCTAATTCTGGGTGCTAGGAGCATTTCCTAGAGTCCTGAGTAGAGAAAAACCAGGGCCTTTCTGCTTGGCCTACCTTCCCAGGGCTCATCTCCAGAAATCAGCCCGCCTCTGGAGTCCCAAGTTCATATTCAAAATCCTCGAATTGAGCAATTGAGTACCTCTCTCAATCTTCTGCACCTCACTGCTCTGCACTGCGGGGAACTACAGAGATGCTGGTGAGGGAGAGAACTTGAGACCTGCAGTTAGCTGCCGTTGCTATGCCTGACTACCACGGGTTTGAGCGCCAAAGAGTCCCCACGATTTGTTAAGTCCCTTAGCCTCTGGGATCTGTATCTTAATGCCTTCTACCACCCAGGTGTCCACAGTGTCCTCCCGAAGCAACAAATTCTGAGAAACTTCATAGACTTCCCACAGTTCACAGAACAGCAGTTCCCACCAAGTTGGGAAAGCCTCCTTTGACTCAGATGGAAACTGAGGCTTGTGACAGTCAGGTGACTTCACCTGGCTGGATAGTGGCTTGCAAGCTGGGCTACAGAGTCCCTCCCATGGTTCCATTGCATGATCAGCCAAGCAGGAGAACAGTGGGAAACTGAAGACTTGGTGGCAGCCTGACCCAAAGAGACCCAGAATCTGCCCTTCCCTTTGAAAGGTGGGGGAGGCTGCTTTCCCTGGATCGGGGAGCCTCTCATCAACTCAGTTCTCCCTCTCACACACAGTTCTGCGCCCCCCCCCCAACCAGCTCCAACTCTGATCAACAACCCAACAGTGGCCCTCCTGCATCCTCCTCTCTGCATCTGTTCACTCGCTTGCCCAGTGGTCCGTTCAGCAGCAGCAGCAGCAGCAGCAGCAGCAGCAGCAGCAGCACAGAGGAGTCAGTGGACTCCCATTCTATCCAAAAGACACAACAAATAATCCATGCACATAAGAGATCATGTCAGGAGCATTCCAGGAAGGGAATCTCGTGCTAGAGTTGAGGGAGTAAGATTGCCTCTCCCTTCTCATGCAGAGTGTGTCCTACCCTAGTCATGACCAAGCTGCTACCTCCCTAGAATAGAGGGGCAGTTAGAGAATGAGCTGGGAAGGCGAGAGACTCAAGCACTGACCTGCACAGTTCCTGCTGCAGAAAAAAAAGGGGGGGGGATGTGTGCACTGAAGAGACACAACCTGGCATGTTAAGGAACCTCGGGAGAACTATAGAGCAACCCAGCGTCGTGGGTTACCATCTGTGAGAGAAATACTGCATCAAGGAGCAGAGTTTAGAGCCAGAGCCAGCCTCCATGGCTTCCACATGACCAGAAGGCTCCAAGTGTGTGTATCATGATCTCTCAGTGATGGTACTTAGACTTTCCCGTGGGACAGTCAAGATGACGAGATGTATGGATGGGTGAACAAGTAATCGAACAGAGAAGAGAGAGGAACCATCAGCTTCACTGGGGGTGAGGAGAGTTCCAAAGGAGGGGATCCACAGGGGTTGGCAGGAAGGTTCCTGGTGGCACCATCAAAGGACTTGCCCCAAACAGCATGACACACCTGCAGACTAATGTACAGACACTTCCCCACCTTGATACAAGCTCTGGTTCCTTGCATATCTATCTGTGATTGCATAGCTGTGATCCAGACAGTTGAAGGCCTTCAGGGTGAGACTCCAATAAATGCCACAGCAGGAGTGCTCAGGGTTCAAATTCCTAGGCAGACACCAGAAGGTTGAAGGAGGCAGGAATGAAGCAGGCAGCCCAAAGCTCAGGGCCTTCAGTGGTCAGCTTCCTGGGATGCATGCTGAGTACCCCAGGGTACAAGGGAGACAGTGTGCAACTGTAACTGGCCCCCACCTCACTGTTGAAATCCCTTGCTCACATCCCTCCCTTCCTAAGGCAGGAAGTGGATAGGAGGAGTGGGAAGGTGGCAGCCGGCATCTGGATGCTGAGGGCAGTTTCTGTGTTCCAGGGAGCGCTGTCACTCCTACTTGCTTGGAACTCCTGGGCAAAAACAGTCTGTATGCCTCTGGAAACTGCATGACGTTTTCATTCACTCGTTCAACACACAGTTTATGAGTATCTGTGCTGTGCCAAGACCTGTGGTGCACAAGACAGGCCTGGTCCCTGTTTTAAGAGAACTTACTGTTCTGGGCTGGAGTAGAGGGGAGTCCAGCCCAGAAAAAGGCTGTCCCGCTATTAAGTTTTGACACTTGATTTTGGAAAGAGGAGCCGGCTGAGCAGACAACTGGTTGTCCTCGGCTAAAGGGAACCATGGGTTCCTGGACCACTGCTGCTGTGTTGGAAGGCTGGGTGTAATGAAAGTTCTTCAGCCCCAACTCCAGTACTTTATTCTACAAATGCTTGTGGAGTGCCAAAACCAGGAGGCTGCTCTCCAGGAAGCACCAAGTAGTAGAGCTCTGAGCTTGAATAGTGGTTAAGGACCCCTGAGGTCAGGAATGGTAACGAGGCAGGTGAGTGTATAAACCCTGGCTAACAGGGCATGGGGTTCAGGGCTGAGCTCCAAATCATGAGCCAGACAAAAACACAAGAGTGATGGAAGATAAGCCACCTATGAGATTCCCCGGGTGGGAGGACTCCACGGGCTCTAGGACTGAAGGAAACTTTAACCTGGCAGAAACATTCAGGATTTCAGGATAACGGCAGATTTATCTACCCTTTTACTATCTGAAACTGAACAATGATTCGGGTTTGAGGGACTCAGTCTACTCACAGCAAAGTAGATATGGTAAGACAAGCACATGAGGTCAAATTGATGTGACTTCTGGCATAATAGACATTCAATAAACGTGAGAGACTCTCGAGAGGCTCTCGGGTGGTTAAAGTCTGTTGGCCAGAGAAACAGACACAGGTTTCTGACCAGCCATGGGGGGATGGGTGCCATAGTGGTCCAGCGCCCCTGGCTCTGAGGAATATCTTTATTAACGGGGCACTTCAAGGTAAGCCAGCGATGAAAACCAGATGTGGGATTCTGCAGTCTGCTTTGAGTACGGACTGGAGATAACAAGGGCTGAAGTGGTGTGGGAGATAGGTGAGATTGGAGGTAGAAGCTATGTTTTTTTTTCTGGGTGCTTCCAGTGCAGAGAGTGGATAGCTCATCCTCTGCTTGAGACCATTCAGGGACTCCCTACCTCCAATCTGCTCCAGCCTCCCCATTCCAGATTTCCCCCGCAGTTTAAGGAGGGATGCTCTAAAGAATCGCCCACCTGAGCTTTTTCTGCAGCTGGAAGCCTATAAGTTAGCTTTGAGGTCTCCTTTGTTAACCTTTGCTTCAACTTACCAAGTCGACACAGAAGGACTGCCTTCTACACGGGCTCCAATGAGGAACGATCAACTTTTCAGTGTTCCCTCTTACCTTGTGATTTTTCACCACGTGTCTTCACCTCTCTGTCTTCACCTCTCAGAGCCCCAGTTTGCTTACAGGAAAATGAGAGAGTCCAACCTCTCTCTATTAGTTGTGGGGTGCCACCGATGCTTAGTCCAGCACAGGAGCTTCTGACAGGCTGTGAAAGTTCTTTCCCCTTGCTATGTGAAGATCCAGATGTCCACATAAATCCCTGCTATGGGTGTGGTGATGCATGCCTATCATCCCAGCACTATGGGGACAGAAACAGGATCCTGAGTTCCAAGCTAGCCTGAGCTAACCAATGAGACCCTGTTTCAAAATCAGCAAAATTTGAGTCTTTTATTTTACAAGGGGGGATTGCGTGGGTGGACTTAGTGAAGAGAGAGCCTGACTTACCCAACAGGTGACAGGAAGGGCAGGAAGGATGGTCTCTTAAGGCTCCATTCTCAACCTGGCTTTGAGGGGTGGGGCAGCCATTCAAGAGACCAGAGGTCTTAGCCTAAGAAAGGGAGTCGAGGTGCTTGGCTCCAGAACTTGAAGCCAGGCCAGTCTAGGGTCCCTCCAGTGACTGAACGAATGCATAGCTCACTGCATCAGAGTCCAGAGTCCTTACAGGGCGAGGAAATAGTTAAGACGCCAAAGTGGATAGTCCGGACAATTTTGAGATCTGTTGTATGTGAACTACTGGGAATAATCGGGAATGGGAAGGCAGAATTGGAAACCCCAGCAAAGGTCCTGGCAAGCAAGCCCCGGGCCGCTCTGCCAAGTTCACCAAGAAGCATTCAAAGGATTCGCCAGGCCAGCGGCCCATCTGACTCCGAAAGTCAAAACCTCTTACAGTTCTTTAACCTGTCAATAAAATTTACATTCTCGCATACACTAGACCCTAGCTGAAACCATGCATCAATTTGCAGCCCAGCTTCGGAAGCCAAGGGATGGCCGCACCCCCCCCCCCCCAATCTAGCCTAAAATCCAAAAGGCCCCGAGGCTTCTCCGGGTCGAATCGCCTCTAGCCAGTGAGTGGCATCTCCAGCGAGAGGAAAGGAGGGGCCGGGGAGGGAGGACGGAGCGCTGGGAGAGGAGGGGAGGGAGGAGGGGAGCAGGAAGGAGCAAGTCAGGAAAAAAAAAATCACTTTTTTTCCTGCTTCAAAACCTTAAGAGGGTTTGGGAGATCTGGTGAACTTTCCGAAGCATCCGAATCTTTTTACGAAGCTCTTGGTTCTTTCTCTGGGCCAGCTACAGGGAGTGAAGGGGGAGGAGAAAGAGAAGAGGCGAGGAAGAGAAAGAGAGAAGAGAGGGAGAGAAAGGAAGAAAGAAGAAAGGAGAGAGAGAGAGAGAGAGAGAGAGAGAGAGAGAGAGAGAGAGAGAGAGAGAGAGAGAGAGAGAGAGCAGAGAGAGAGTGAGAGCAGAGAGCAGGCCGGGCACAGAGCACTGCCACCACCTCCTTGCCTCCCCAACTCCCAGCCAAGGCGCGCGGTGGCGTCCTCGCGCCCTCGCCGGCGCCCCCGCCCGTCGCCCGCGCAGGCCAGGCATGAACGCTGAGACTTGCGTCTCTTACTGCGAGTCGCCGGCCGCTGCCATGGACGCCTACTACAGCCCGGTGTCGCAGAGCCGGGAAGGTTCGTCGCCTTTTAGGGGATTCCCAGGAGGCGACAAGTTCGGTACAACTTTTCTGTCAGCCGCGGCCAAAGGACAGGGATTCGGGGACGCCAAGAGCCGGGCCCGCTACGGCGCGGGGCAGCAGGACCTGGCGGCACCGCTGGAGAGCAGCGCCGGGGCGCGGGGATCCTTTAACAAGTTCCAGCCGCAGCCGCCCACCCCGCAGCCGCCGCCCGCTCCGCCCGCGCCGCCTGCGCATCTCTACTTGCAGAGGGGCGCCTGCAAAACGCCCCCGGACGGCGGCCTCAAGCTCCAGGAGGGCAGCGGCGGCCACAACGCGGCCTTGCAGGTCCCCTGCTACGGTGAGTGCACGTGAGGGACACCGGGCCCGGGGACCCCGGGGTCCGCGGCTTCGCTAACCCCAAAACCCGCTGGGCTGGCGGGAGGCTGGAGGTGGAGGCTGGAGGAACTCCGGGTCTGCCCGGACGACCGAGTGCTTCGAGGGCTCGTTCTGCTGCGTCCCCAGCCCCGGCCCGGGCGCAGAGCACTCTGGCTTCCTGGGTTTCTCCTCTGTTCATCCAAACCTCTCGCTTTGCGCTGCCCCGCGGGGCCGGATTTGAAGCGGATGCTTCGTCCGGGTTCCCTGGCGGGCGGATGCTAGAAGCTTCTCCCGCTGGATTCGGCGCGCGGCTCTAGGGCCGCCGAGGTTTCACTCTCCCGCCCTGCCAGGCTCCGCGCACCGCAGGTAAGAAGCTGCAGGTGCTGAGCGCGTCGAGGAGTTCTGAGCGCAGTCTCGGGGTTCTGCATTAGAAGCCCTGACATCGCATCGTGTCGCGAAGCTCCTGCCCGAGAACCGGGCACCTCAGAAAACCCGAGTCCTGGCCAGGAGCACCGACCGCATAGGGGACCGCGGTCTGCGATGTCTGGAAGTAGCCGGCATCGGAAAAGCGCGGTTTAGTACTCAGCCGGTGGGAAAGCAGTAATTCTGAGATACAGCCAAAACAGGACTATGGGAAGAAGGAAAAAGTTGGTTACCGGTTTGGGCCTCAGGGAACCTGATCGAGATGGCCTAAATGACCTCCAAGGCCCCTTGAAGTAGCTGCAGGGTTCAGGCCAGAGTCCTTAGTGTCCGCTATCATTGTCGACGCGACAGCTGATAAAATTAGTTAGGAAACCAAAACCATCTAAGCGCCTAAACGTTCTCTTTTCCCATAGCATCGGAATTAGAGAATCCAAGCAAGGCTCAAAGGAGTGAGGAAGACCCTCTCCCCAAGGCCTTTGTCTTTAGGCTGGGCCCTAATGGGGTGGGCTGGTTCTTGACAGAGCAATGACTCTGGCTGTTCCACTCCAGGTAGGATATAGGCACTCTAAGGCACTAACCCTGGGGACACAGGTGAGACACGGTAGAGACCTTGATGGCCAGAATAACTCAGGAACACAGCCCAAGCTTTTAGTGTGCTGGGCAAACATGTTCCTTCATATTGAGCTTAATCACAGGTAGAGCTGGAACAAGCTTCCGGGGGACTGTAGACATAATCATCCTCTAACCTAAACTTGAATTCTACACACACACACACACACACACACACACACACTTACACACACTTTTATTGGCCAGCATGGTCACGTACCAAATGCATCCATTTATGTGGCTTCAAAAAAGCTACAGAGCTTCCAACTGACAGGACAGGGCGAAAAGCAGATCTAGAAAGTTCTGCTGACCCTTCTCTCCACCTCTGGCTAGAATGGGATCAGCACACAGAGACACTCCTTCCATGCCCGGCTCCACAACCCAGACCCTGTCACTCGTGGCTACCAGGTGAGAGCAGACAGCAGGCTCCGAGGGCCACAGAAGTAGCCCTGGAGACTGGAGGGGCAGGGTGCTCAGCTGATTTCTTCACCCCTGAATTGTGTTTTCGTAGTTTAAAGAACTCCATTAGCATGACCTCAGAGGAGGCCGAGATACTAGTCAAACATACAGTCAAACTGCTCTGAAGATCTTGGTCAGATCCTGGTGAGAAAGATGCCTTAGGGCCTCCCTGAGGTAAGAAAGAAGACTAGGCCCTTGATGGCCTGAGGGGACCTTCAGGATAGGATAGGCGTTATATCACCTGCATTCGGCCATTTGGCTGAGAAAGAGAGCAGCTACTTGACCTGAAACTGCCCCTAACCCACAGAGTGACCCCAGTATGAGTAACTCTACTAAATTCCTATTTCCTCACTGATACCAGGGCAGTAAAGGAGAGGTCGTAAATGCCAGTCCCCTCCCCCATGCAGCTCTCCTCCTACCCACTTCCGTCCCCTTCATTTCCATGCAGTTGGGGACCTCTAATTCTGAAGACTTGGCAAACTCCTGCCCTTGCTGGGAAGAGTCATAGAGGGCAGGTAGGGAAGAAAGTCGCCCTGGAACCTCCCAAAATGAGGCTGCGATGCTGCCTGGAGCGGAGGCAGTCCTACAGGAAACAGCCAACAAAGGCCAAATCACGGTCCCTGTCCCCTCTCAATACTAAAGGAGATATCAGAGCCACATAGGATGACGCACATTGAGTCCAAGAGAAGGAGAGGCAAGAGTCTGGCCCTTTAGGAAACAGCAGGGAGGTCTGTGCGGCTGGAGCTCTAACCTACAAGCAAACTGGGAAACCGAGCCAGGCATTTGAGAGTTGACAATTCTCTAACACCGTTATAAGGGTGTCTACTCAAAGCCGAGAGGACAAGGGCTTCAGGGAAAATCCTGAGATATTCCCAGGAGCTAGGCAAAGCGCCGAGGTAGAAATGGACAGAGGAATAGGCCCGGTCTCTGCGGCTCGGGATCTTCAGCACCGGCTGGTCCATCGATCCTTGCAACTTCTGCCAGCTCTGAGTCCGGACCCCAAAGCAGTTACAAGTGGAGGGGAGCCTCGGAAACTTCAGCCTCAGAATTACTTTGCGGTCCCTTGGGAGGAAGGTGCAGGCCTTGGGGGACTGCACTAAGGCTCAGCTGAGAGAATGAGTGCAGACCAGGCCAAAGTTTCCGAGACTCCTGAATTGGAGGCAAGGGAGAGTTCCTCCGTGGCTTCAGGCAGCCTTACAGGATCCCTAACCTCAGGTGCCCCACCTTTATTTACTCAAAGGGCAAAGCGAACATAGAGTCATACGAGTTTTTTTACGAAAGGGCCCCACGGAGAAGCCCAGGCCCACAGCGATCTAGACCCTGCCAGGCTCCCTGCGGTCCTTCAGTTTTCTGAAGTTCTGGTCCTCTCTCAAGGCGGCGGGCGAGCGCCCCCGGAACTGCTCACAAGGTAAAGACCCGCCGCTGTTGTGCGGTTCTAGGGGAAAAAAAAAAAACAGGATTCTGGGCGTTCACCTCCGCAATCATCCTCCTGCAGTCTTGCGGGTACCTCTGAGGTTGTGGCTCAGCCCTGCCACCTCCCGTTTCGCTTTCGATTCGGTGCACGCAGGTTTTCGTTGAGTGCAATTTGGGACCTCCAAGAGCCCATCCGGAAGGCAGCGCTCTGAGAGCCCAGGTTTTAGAGCGCTACGGCCAGGCTCGAGCCCGCGTGGCGCCGCCGAGGGCATGTTCTGATTTTTCGAATTAGACGAAATGTTAAACTCTAGAGGTATTTCTGTATTCCACACCCCAACTCCCCAGTACAGACACTACTCACAAACGATGACTTACTTGATTTAGTCAAGAAATCGGGATCTTTTGTAAATCCTTCTACCCCTAAAGATGGAGACTAGAGGCGTAGGTGGGCAAGGGAAGCAGCCTAAATCAATCCTCGGGGCCTTTGAGAGAGGATTAAGTCTCTTCATGAAAGCAGAGAGGCCCCGCCAGTTTTAGAGGGAATACAGGAAAATAATAGCTTTTAATTTTTTACTTTGTTAATTCCCATAGCCCCCGGTCTGCTTCAACAATCCGGGCACGTTTTTAACTAGGAAAACAGAAGGCTTGTATTAAAATTCTAATATTATTTTGAAATCAATGGATTCGGCATACATTTTTCTTTAATTTACACTTAGTGAGGTTCAAAGTCTTAAGTGGAAAAGTCTGGAAAACCGATAGGAACGTGCTTGCTCAAGTATGGCCCTATAGGTGTTGAATACGCTCACGAAAACTTTTGAGGGGGAAAAAACTCCTTTTTTTGAATTAAGAAATTTTCAGGAAAAATTTTCGAAGCACCGGGGGACCCCATTATGTTTCTCACAGCAATATGTCAAGGGTGACCTTGTAACTCCCGGGCGTTTGCGCAGTGCTGACCCTAAAAACGAGACTATAACCAGCTAAGCCTAGAACCTTCCTGGGCTATCCCGGAGCCATCAAAGCCTTCAGTTGCCCTTGAGGTTTCAGACGCGGAGGAAAGCAAATTCTGACACTCTGCATTAAATCTTGCTAATGTCCCATAGGGCTTTGGTTTCAGCGGCAGATAGACTTTTCTGGAGAGTGCTGTGATTCCGTTCGAGGGCGGGTTCTTCTGGAAGCGCTGCCCTCAGCGTGGCGTTTCGGTGGCCGGCTGAAAAACGAAATGGAAAACTTCCCTAGCAACTGGGAGGGAGGAGAGGTTGGCGTCCGGTGCGTTTGAACCGGGTTGGCTCTTGTCTGCTGATGCCCTGAACCTCAGTGCCTGAGACATTAGGCAGGGACAGTACAGGGAAAGCTAATTCCCAGAACCTCCCGCCGGCCTGGGATAAGGCGCTCCGGTGGTTGCGTGCTAACAGTGGAGAGAACTAAAGGACTGAGTCAGTAGGAAAGAGGTACTTAGGGAAAAAAGAAAGAAACTTCTGGAAAGGAGATCTTGGGCCCCTGGTTCTCCAGAGTCCTTAGTCTTGAATCCTTCTTGCTCAGGACGCCTGAGAGCATGAGCGCAGCCACAGGCTTGGGTGGTACATTTGGTCTAGAGTTGGCTTCTAGGTGCCACTCGAGAGTTCACTGATAACCGCGGGCCACTCTGGGCATAGCTTGACGTGGTGTGGTCCCCTCACCGAGGAGTCTGGCATGGTCGTCAGATCGGGAACCACGTCAGTGCTTGGATCCTGGCTATAAGTAGGTGATGATTCTCTCTAACGAAGTCAGAGTGGAAATCAACGATAACCCCTTGTTTAGATGCTAAGAGCCACCATCTCAGCACCACTAGACAAGTGGGGGTCATCAAGGAGATCCAGCAGCCCTTAACCAGGGTTTCTTCTCTGAGACCAGTTACCAGTGGCCCCCAGGGACCACACTTCTCTGCTGTAATTGTGTGAATGAGTGACACCCGCATCTCCATTAAAGGTGCTTCTGTTAGTTAATCTTTTAGAGATGTAGAGTAGCCTGGGGCGACAACCATTGAGCCACCGGGGAAATAGGAAGCCAGTCTTCCCGGGAAAGGCTACAAAAATGAAGTCGGGTTCAGATGCCTTCTGACTCTTCAGGATGGTGCTCACCAGTCGCATTGGACTCTTCCTCTCTGTTCCCAGCACATTCTGTAATTTTAGGGAAGACCCGTTTCTTCCCCACACTCACTCCCAGCCTTCGGCATCAAGGAAGAGAGAAGGAAGGGAAAATAGTTGAACACAGGCTCAGATGTTTGCAAAAGGTAGATCAGAGGCTTGAGGGGCAGCTTGGGCCACCGGGCGGGTCGTGGAATAGCAACCCGGACAGCCTTCGCTTCAGTTTCTCCTTGAGAGGTCACACCCAGAGTACTTCTAGAGAAGTGGGAGCCTTGAGGGTGAGAAGTGGCCCTGTCTGATGAGGTACCTACCTGTCCTTGAGACAGTGCTTGTGCTAGGAACTCACAGTTTCTACCGAAAGTCCGGTCACTGGCGCCGCGGTGTATTTCGAATAGAGAAGGAAGCGGATGGGCCCGCACCGTACCGCACCCGCCGCACATTGGATTTGTAAAGCGGATTCTCTTGGTGGAGGAAGATTTTCATCCTGCGTGAGGAGCCCGTGCACTGTCTAGAAAGCGGGACCGGGACTCTGTGCTACCGAGACTGTGATCCAGAAGGACCTGGAGTCCACGGAAGGTTTGAGTATGTGTGCAAACGGTTCTCCTGCATGGCCTTAGAGGATTCTGCTCCTGGCTTCTATTTTAACACAGAAACGGAGAGATCAGTAGACGATGCAAAGATTGTCTGAGAGGATCTGTGAGGGGACCCCCTCCTCTGCTTTCCCACTCCCACGCGTTTTTGTCTCAAAGGAGTCCAGATAGCTAGAGTGGGCAGATGTCTTCCCTGGAAACAGGAACCTGTTCTGAATGACCGGCAGTCCCAGGACAGAGCCCTGACAATCCTGGAAGGTGGGGCTGGATGAAAGGTTTGGGTTCCTTACTGGGGTTTAAATATAAAGGTAAGCTACTGTTCTCTGGTCCTCACGAGCACCAGGCTCAAGCCAAGGATGCAAGAATTCTGGCGGCTCCCAGTGCAGCCCTCCCTAATCTAATGTTCCATTTATACTCCCGTCTCTGTACTCAGCAATTGCCTACCAAAGGCAATAAGGACTTGGTGAACCAAGAGAATGTGGGCCTTCTGTGGCTCCAGCCTAATCTCTTCTGGTATATATCCTGGAGCTTGACTATAAGGATGAATGAAGAATTGGTGCTTCATTCAGAAAGTTGGGTGCTTCTGTGAAAGTCTGCCAGGACCTGTAGCTCTCTCCCTTCTGTGTGTGTGTGAATGTGAGCTGCCATGCCTCCTACCCATGGTTACTGGGTCCTCCTCCTCCTGCTGAGTGAGTCAGGCTATAATTGTGTGTATTAATTTTTGTGCACTCCTGTGTGAAAACTGTACATGACCCCAACCATTTTGTCACCCATGCATGGGAACTTGTGTACTTCCGTGTGTACAAAGATGAGTGCCCGTGTGTGGCTCTGAAAGCCCCTCCTAGTCTGTGTACAACCTAGTTTCCCCTTCAGAGGGCTGTGCCTGAGGCAGGCTAAGCGTCTGTGTGTCTCTGGCTCCAAGCCGCCCTCCTTCTGGCTGTCTATTGTAGCTTCCCTGAGGCTGACTCACAGACCAGCAGACTCTCCAGGTGGCAGGTCTCCAGCAAGCCCTGGAGTCCCAGATTGGGTCCATCCAGCCCACCTGCAGTGTTGTGAGACTTATCCCCGTCTCTGGATACTTGGATGTCCGTTTTGCTCTGCATGGCTCACTTTGTAAGACAAGCTATCCTGGCAACATCCTGATGTGTTTTTCAGACTTCTTTTAGTAGATGAGCAGAGAACCAGGAGATCAGGGGGCCCCAAGCCCAGGTTAAAAGGGGGCAAGAATACCTCTTACTGTTGGGTGGAGAGGCAGTGGGATCTGGGAACAATCTGGTTGGATCAACTGCTCTTTATACATGGAGGTATGGAAGCCACATTGCATGAGAACCCTGAGGCCAATGACCCATCTCCGCCTGTCTCATGTGACTGCCTCCCAGTGCTGGGGACCTTGGTGATTCCAGGAACCATTGTCCCTGAACACAGACTTAAGTGGGTCCTGGTATTCTTATGGGGTACTGCCCTATTTTGGAAGAAATAGCAGTCTTCTCCTGTACCAATGCCCTGTTTCACAAACTAGGATCTAGGATGCCTGATTCCACTTACTTATGGCTCATCAAACTGTTGCTGAGCCAGGCCCTGGGAGGCCTGAGAAGTGCTGGACCCTGCCTCTGCTTTCAGGTCCAGAGGCAGACAAGCAACTTCCAGTTCCCCTTGCCTGGCACCAGTGCTGGGCAGACGAAGCCTCCACTAAGCTGGCTCACAAACTGCAAGGGGAAAGATTCCCCTGGGTATAGAGCTAGTCTGAAGCCACCGCCCCAGCCTACCTGGGCTCCTTTCTCTAGTAAGGGAAGGGAACCAAGGAGTTTGAAGACATTTGCCAACTCTCTTCTTCCCTTTCTTTGTAGATCAAGAGGTCTGGGTGTAGGTGCTGACATTGCAGTGGAATTGACTGTGACCTTTAGCAACTTACTCTCTAGTGGCACTTAGTGACTTCATTTGTTGAACATGGCTATTTGGGACTTGATGACTAAGAGGGAAGACTTGTGAGCATGGAGAGTGAGCCTGTTATAGGTAGACCCTAAGCCCTCGCCCTTGGCACTCACGTCTTTTAGGGAGCTAGAATATTACAGGTGGTAATGGTGACAAAGTGTCAATAAGGTGCCATTTGTTTATTATTATTCCTGTGTTGGAGATCAAACTCAGGTCTCATGCATGGCAGGCAAGCACTACACCACTGCAGACTCTGATCAGATTTTAAGAGAGGAGAGGGGACTTTGAGGTTCCCCCCCCCAGGATATGTGAGCCTCCCTGATATCTAGAAGTTTTCCTGGTCCTGTCTCTGACTCCACCATTCAAACATCTCCAGTTCACATCTGAGCACTGAGCAGGGCTCAATGAGTCCTTTTGGTCTTTGTTTTTATGAAGGGACCCAGCCCCATGACAGACAGGACAAGCATGTGCATACCTCTGTGACACAGGTCCCCATGTCTGAAACCCCTTCATGGAATCTGATGGTTTTGAAATGAAAGCTTTGGTCCAGGTCTTGAGGCCAAGCATCCTTTAGAAACTTCAAGATCCTACCTCTCTGCTCACTGCATTGTGCTCACAGAAGAAGGTTGGGCCATCTGTGGCAGGGGAGAGTTTGGCAAGCCTTGCCTGGTATTTGCCCTCATTTTTCCTTCTATAGGAAATACTGAGTGCATCCTGTGTTCTATTTCATTGCAATCCCTATGTATGAGAGCAGTAGACCCGCCAGAGACCCATTAGACAGGGAGGAACATGTACAGGCTGGAGCAGATAGGAAGGGACAAATAAGTTCTTGACAGCCCCAAGACAAAACCTACAAAGCACCTTTTTCTAGGATGACCCCGATATACTTTAAGTCATTTCAAGCTTATCCCAGATGGCATGGACACAAAGGATGGGGTCTCTTTCAAAGAGGGGGCTCCTAAAGAGCTCTTTCTATCATGTCTGGGATGTCTGACCAAGACTGGATTTTGGCACTTGAGTGAGGTAGTGTTCCAGGCCTGACTTGGACCTCAGGCATGGCTTCTTCACCCATGCCTGGTAAGAACGGCATGGCACAGGTGCCTAATGGAGTGGGGATTATGTTGTAAAGTGCTGGTCAAGATGAAAGAGTTGAGAACAGTCAGAAGAATGGGCAGTGGGGGAGTGTCTAGTTGTCTTTCTTCCAGGAGATACAGGACTGTGTGAGGCTCTGTCTGTGTTGCTCCAGATCATTTCTCCAGAACCTAAAACAAGGCTTGGGATACACAGTAGGTGCTCCATCAGTGTTTGCTGGTGGATGACTGATATGGATATGGGTGTGAACATTTTCATTCCCTCTCCTCTCCACTCCCTCCTCTTTCTTTCCTCTGTGGAGATGGGGTGGCGGCCCACAGAGTGGACCTCTTCCACCCTTCTGGAAAAGGATTTCACTCTGCAAGGAGCCTGCGGCTTAGGAGCAGGGAGGTCGTGGATAGACAGCCATTTGTTTTGCAGAATTGCAGCAGTTTGGAGGAGATCCATCTATCCCAACTGTTCCCCCTTTAAGCTCATCTCCAAGACCACAGGCCTGGTGTCCAGCTGTCATGCCTGCCAGGGCTGACTCTAATCAGGTGGGTGCTCTCCCCCTTTCGAATCTCCTCAGACCTTGCCTGCAGTTAGCTCTAGCTCCTGCCTGACTCCAGCCACATCCCAGGACCTTTATTCCTTCCCGCTGCCTGCCTAGGGTCACTCAGAACCAGTTGAACCTATCTATTCATCTCTCCTTGGGATTCTGAGATTTGCCCGGCAAGGGGCAATGCTCTCTGTTTCCACACATTCTGTTCCTGGTTTCTCCTTGGGTACCTACTGAGGCAAGGCTTCCTCCCAGCCTATCCCTTCTGCTCCCTGTGTGACCCACAGCATTTTCATGGACATGTCCTAGATGCACAGATGTACAGGCACATGCACACACTCACACACTCATACCCCTAGCCTGGGTGTGTCAGCACTCAAGAATGGCTTCCACTATTCCAGACTGCTAGGTACTTGGGGGAGAATGCAGACAGGAACAGAGCAGAGCTCCCTTCTCCCTCAATAAAGAGGGAACAGGCTCACAGGAGGCATAGCCCTGGGAAGGTTTGGACAGATG
Source organism: Grammomys surdaster (assembly GCF_004785775.1). Classification (NCBI taxonomy): domain Eukaryota; kingdom Metazoa; phylum Chordata; class Mammalia; order Rodentia; family Muridae; genus Grammomys; species Grammomys surdaster. Next base: position 861,067 of record NW_021604757.1, on the reverse strand, counting down.
CTGTGGACAACACCCTGGTCAGACATCTCCCAGGGTCTGGCTGTGAATGAGATGATTCCAACCTCAGTCACCAGCCTCACTTGGATGAGCCACATGGGGAATCCCAAGAGAGGTAGCAGTGGTCTGGGGATTCCTAAGGACACCTGAACCAGTCCTCAGAGGCTGAATTCCTCAGTCAGCAGGAGGGGGCCGGAAATGGGCCTCTGTCACTAAGAAGCTGCCTGAGTCAAGGGTTTGGGTTAGTCAAAATCTGAATGTAGCATGCTGGCTGCTGGGAGTTGGAGCAGGGGCCAGCTGTGAGGACCTTCATTTCTGCTAAGGATTGGGGCTTAGGGGACCCCTGGAGGTTGCTGAGGGGGCTGTAAAGGCAAGCCCCTTGATGAGTGTTGTAGTGTTGCTTGGTGTGAGCTCTAAAAACAATTTCAGAAACTTTAACCATGGGGAGATTGTGTTTGTTTTCTTAATGGGAGTAAAATGTACAGGCATGACACAAGTCTGTGCATGGTGGCTCAGGCCTATAAACCCAGCACATGATGGGGTGAGGCATGAGGCTTGCTGTGAGGATGAGGCTAGCCTAGGCTACATCAAGGAACTTCCTGAGTTCCATCAAAGTACTATGTGGTAGGAAACCTGTCCTCACTTTACAGATTCTGTGCAGGTGAGTTCCAGAACAGCCTACCTAGTGAGTTCCAGGACATCCTGGGCTACAGAAAAAGACACTTTTACACATGCATGCACATATTATATATAGCATTATTATGTATAGCACACCAAATTATATGTAGCATAAAATTAATTATTTTGACCATCTTTAAGTGTACAATTTAGTGACATTAAATATACCCAAAATGTTGTATAGCCATCTCCTCTATTTCCAGAACTTTCCTACTGTTTTAAATAGAATCTGTACCTGTTAAACAAAAGCTTACTTCATCTCTCCCCAGGCAGCTGTCACTTTGCTTTCTGCCTCTATAAATTTTTCCCTACTTTTATTTGAATTTGTCTGAATGTGTTCTTGGCCATCTGTGTAACTTTTCAGGAGAAATACCTATTCCAGATCCTTCTCCAATTTTTGAATATGTTTGTTTGAATGTTTTTGTTGTTAAGTGGAAAGATTCATTATTATTTATGCTGGTCGTGATTGAACACAGTGTCCCAGGCATGTGCCTTAACATTGATCCACACTCAAAGCCCATAGAAGAATCTTTAGGTATCTGGATAATAATCTCTTATCAGACAGATGGTTTGTAAATATTACAAAGCCTCTCCTCCTCCCATGGGCTGTCTTTGCCTTTGGAGTGGATGTTGTCCTTGGATAAATGAAAGTTTTTCATTTTGATAAATCTGGTTGACCATTTCCCCCTTTGTCACCTATTTTTGGTGTCACATCTACATTGATGGCACCTGTGTCCTGGATTTCCATTTCCTTCTATTACTGTTGGGACCCTTAGGTCTTTGATCTATTTTGTGCCCATCTTTGGGCACAGCATGAGATGAGCCGTTAGCTCCCTCTGTGCACAGACTTTCCCGATAGCACAGCAGAAAAGGCAGCACCTCTCCAAGGAGCAGTCTTGAGATTCTGGATGAGACCTGCTCACCCAGGGAACCTGAGAGCTTCTCTCTGGCATTTCTATCCTTTGGTATTGGTCCACTCCATCTGTCTGTCCCCAGCAGGGCTCTCTCATGTGAAGTTTGGAATTGTAGAATGCACAGGGAAACACACAGGCCACTCTGTATCTTTTCTTGCCTCCGGGTTAGTGATTGGCTAGCCACAGAGATTCAAGTCAGGGACACATTTGTTCCCCCAGGACGCAGAGCTGATAAGAGAGGGCAGAGCTGCAGGCCAGGGCTCCAGAGATGGCCCCTAAGCTCCTGGCTATTTGAGAGCCCCTGGGTTTCTCCAGCTAATTCTAATAAGGATGTAACCTCATGTTATTAACATGGCTCCAAAACCTTCTCCCTGTGTGCTGTGAGAATTCCCTGGAAGGAAGCCTGCGACCTGTCTGCTGCAGGCTCCATGCTGTCAGCTCTCTTGTGTAATATTTATTCCCAGAAAGAGGCATTTGCACTGCCTGTCCTCTGCCCAGTCATCAGTAAATCCACCAGGCCTTGAGTTCCAGGCACTGGGCCCAGGGGAAGAGGCTCCCTTGCCTAAGCATCAGCCCAAGTGATCAACCACAGTCTGCTGGGTCTGGTCTGCAGGCAGGTAGCACGTACAACTTCTAAAACCTTATTTTACTTGTGTGTGTGTATGTGTGTATACTTGCACACGTGTGTTTGTGTATGGTGTATATGTGATAGTGTGCATGCCACAGCATGTGTGTGGAAGTCCGATTTTTGCAAACATACATGTGTAATATGTGTTGACATGCGTGTGAACATCTGCGTACAGGTACTCATTTGAAAAATTGACGTCAGCTGTCTTCTCAATTGCTCCCCACTCTCTTGCAGAACCTGGGGCTCCCCAGTTTTGGCTAGTCCAGCTCGACTTTCCTGGAAGATCTGCTATCATAGGTGGCAGCTATGCCTACCCAGCTTTTACATGGGTTCTGGGGATCAGAACTCAGGCCCTTATATGCTTGAGAAGCAAGGGATTTAGCCACTTAGCCACCTCCCTTGTGAGATTTCTTTGAAAGCAAACATCTAATGGCCTTTTCTATCCCTTAGAAAATTAAATAGAGGCTTTGCAATGGATTCGGCCGTGACTCCTTCCTTCCCACCTAAGAGAGAAAAGCTCTTCCTGCACTTCCCGTTTATCAGTGATTCTGCATTCCAGAGAGGAAGCTGGTCACTGGTGAAAGAAGCAGTCTTCTTCTAGATTTGCATGACTCCTCCAAAGGCTGGAAACCCAGCGAACCAGAGTCTCTCGCTTCCATGGGTATTTAAAGTCAGATACAGGGCGGGGAAGGGCCATGGAGGCTGGTGTGACATCCTCCTTGCCCGCAGCAAGGGCTCCATCTGAGGGAGAAGCTGCCAGGAGTATACATAGCTCAGGATGATTCCATACCTAAGTATGGAAAACAAAAGGAATGGACAGCCAATGCCTGGCTTTTATGGCAGTCTCAAATGTTCTGAACATTTACAGCAGCTACAAATGTTTCACCTGTTACAGGACCCGCTACACAGATAAGAAATGAGCTCAGATTGAAGGAGACTCTGGGGGTCACATTGTGCAGGGCTTTAGGGTCCATACATGTCCCAACAGCTAAAGCTGGTGAGACTTGGACAGAAGAGAAGGCCCCTGGAAAGGGCTGGGAAGTGGGGGTGCTCCTGCCTCTGAGGGAATCTTTTCTTCCCTCTTGCAGCTGTGTGGACCCCCTAGTTAGAGTCTATTATGTGCCCTGGGAGATTTCTGGTGCCAAGGGACATGATCCATGCTTTCTGCCTCGTTTCCATTTCCTAGCCTTCTGGGATGTAGATTGCTCAGCCTCACTTCGCAGGCAAGGAAATGAAGGCACACAACTGTTGCTTCCCCAAAGATGCCCTGGGAGGCTGAGTGGAGGGATAGCCTGGGAGCATCTTTTTCTCCTCTGCCATTTTTCAGGTGAGGATAGTCAACATCTCTAGTATGGTGAGGCTAGCTAGACAGAGCTTCAAGCTGGCATCTTCAGCACATGGCAGCTTCAGCATCTTTATGCATAGGCCAATGTTGCCCTGTCAATCTGCTGTCACTGAGGTCGGGTGACTCTCCCTTATTCTACCAGCCTGTACCTCCCAGCAACCTTCCTTCTTGAAATGAACATTTGACACATTTCATTCCCACCCCCTGGAATTTTTGCCAGCTTGTTTAAGTACCCCAGAAATGGTAAGTGGTGTGGGGAGGGAACAAAGAACGGCAGAATTAGGAATAAACCTGTCCTACCTGGTCATGTCCTACCCCAGACCCTTCTCACCCCTTCATATTGAGCAGGGTTTAAGCTGCTCCATCTTGCCACAGTGTCCTGGAGGGGCCATCAGGGACGCAGGCTTTCTTTTGTTGTAAGAAGAAACACAGGATCTGGGTTATCAAGTTACTGGTATTTGGGGACATACTCAAAGTCAACATGGTTTAGAGGAATCAAAAGAAACAGTGAGCAGACCGACCACAGGGTTAGAAGCAAGAAGACATGAGTTCAAGTCCCATCCTTCTCTGTACTCTGCCACTCAAGCTGGCACACACGGAGCTTGGGTTTTAAGGCCTGGGCTAGGCAGTCTTTTTAGTGCTAAGTTCAAATATCTCCTTGACCTTTTCAACTGGAAGCAGCCAGCCCTTCTTTTTGTGGACCCTGGTGTCCAGGCACAACACAATGTTCACTTGGCTGGAATCTCCTGTGACAACTGGATGACACTTGTCCCATGTCTGTGCCTTCCATCAGGCTATGGCCCTGTGTGTTTGTGTGTGTGTGTACGTGTGTGTGTACATGTGTGTGGAGGCCAGAGGTCCAACTTTTGAGATGAGGTCTCTCAATAGGTTGTGAACACGATGATTTGGCTAGACTGGATGGCCAAAGAGCCCAGGTATCTCCTGTCTCCATCTCCCTCTCTGGTGTGTGTATGTGTGTGTGTGTGTGTGTGTGTGTCTGTGTCTGTGTCTGTGTCTGTGTCTGTGTCTGTGTCTGTGTCTATGTCTGTATGTCTCTGTGTGTGTCTGTGTGGATTCATACCATGGTATCTGTGTGGCAGTCAGGACAATGTTCGGGAGTTGTTTTTCTCTCCTTTAACTGTACAGGACCAGAGAATTGAACTTGGGTCATTAGACTCGGCAGCAAGCACCTGTACCCACTACACCATCTTGCCAGCCCAGAAAATGGAAATTCTGATAGATTCAGAGTGTTTTTTAAATTCTCAGTTGCAACAGATGCATGCCCTTTGCTCACAAACTTTGCTACAGGCCTAAAAGTCACTGTTGAAGGAAGTGCAGGCTCTGTGTGGGGCCCCTGAAGGGCTGGATGAGAGGGAGTCACAAAGGGCTGCATGAGGTATGCTCTGAAGCTGGCATTATGACTCGGCCAAGGACATGGGGACCAGGCATTGGAGGCTGAGGATGCTATGTCAGGGGACACTCACTACACTCCAGCCTAGGCCTTGTGTTGAGCAGTATAGAATGTGTTCTGTAGTGGAATCCTGGATAAGGCCATCTTCCTACTAGCCCTTATATATAAGTTTTCCATAAAAGCTTTCCATTTTGCGAAAGGTTCAGACTTAAGGAAAAGCTATGAAGTATAGTGGGAAAGCCCAGATGCCCCTCAGCTGATTCTCCACACATGGAAGTTTTACCACACCAGCTAAGTCATCCTCAACCTTCTGGGCCTTCCATAAATCAATAGGCACATGCTGATTGGCCTGCAGGTACACAGGGTATGCTATTATTTTTCTGTGAACTGTCTAAGCTGCCTATCTGTCTCTTTACTTCTAACTACTTTGGTGCACAGTTATAAAAGAAGACACAAGTCTATTCTTGAGGTCCCTGACAGTTGGTGACTCTGGTCTCATGCACAGGGAAGCCTACTCAGTGCCAGCACGGAGGTGGGTGTGATGGGTCCTTCATGAGGCAGCTGAGAGGGGCTGGCCTCCTGCACTTCCCAATCTGTTTCCCTTCTTCCTGGGCCTGGTCTCTGAATGTCTAGTCCTGTACCACCAGGCATCTGTCCCACTAAGGCAGCTGCTCAGTAGGATGCAGTGGAAATAGCCAGGTCAGGCCACTTTTCAAATAAGCCATTGTCTTCTCTGTCTCTGTTTCTGAAGTTGTGGAATGGGGTGTTTTTACACGGTGTCTGTAAAGAGGGAGTCACCAGGGCCGGTCCCAAGGACCATGTAGACTACAAAACATATTCCCTGTCCTCCATGGTGCTCTGTGCTACTTTCTCTCCCTTCCTTGACTCTGACAGCCCACTCCTCTAAACCAGGAAAGAGCTTCCCTTGTGAGAAGAGCCCAGAGAATACCTGCATGAGGTGGGGCTGCGGTTCCCCGACTCTATTAAGAACTCTCCGAAGGAGCTCACAGTCCAGGAGTGACAGCTCCGAGCCACAAGGTGGTGTGTTGAATAGTTCTGGCATAAGACAGTCATTCGGAAGTGAGTCAGATGTTTCCTGCATACCTACTGTGTGCCAATATAGCTGGAACCCAAGGGTTCCAGGTTCTTCAGGGAGGGAGACAGCCTCCAGGAAAAACAAAAACAAAAGCCCAGCCCTTTCATTCAGATGCTGTTGGTATTCAACAGGTCTCTGTCTGGTGCCTCATTTTGCCCACTGGGGTATTTTGAGACTGGCTCAAAGAGCTGTGCGTTAGGGAGGCAAGAGCTCTTCCAGGAGGCACTGGGACCTGCCTTGCCTGTCCCTGGGCCCCTCCCAGAGATGGCACCGCAGGTAAACAGTAGGGCTAAATACCTGCTGAACTGGTAGACTCTCCCAGGAACTTCTTCAAATCAGTTTAAGGGGTGCCCCACCCCCCCTTCACTTTGCCTCAGGCCCAGAAATACTTTATTGGAACTACAGTGCCTCTTAGTGGTAAGTGTGTGAAACTGCAGCCTTGCTCTTGCCCTCTAGGAGTTGGACCTACAGTCCTGACACAGAACCAGCACTGAGGGTGAGCAGCTGCTGGAGACCCTCCCAGGTGTTGGCTGCCCACAGGACCGGCCCCTCCACAGTGTCTTTTGTACTCCTAGTGGCGTGGATTCACTCAGAGTTGTAGGTCTGAGGAAACTGTTAGCCCAGAGGTTTGTTCAGACCAAAATAGCCACAGGACCGCCTTTGGTCCTTCATGTTTGCTTTATGGCTGGTTTCTTTGAGCTCCTTCTCGAAAGGTCTCTTCTACAGAAAAGGTCTCTATAGAGAGGGCAGCTGCAGAAGTGAGAACCCCAAATCTACCATGCAGCACGTGGTGGGGGTGGGGATGCTATTGTGTGGGGGGGTGAACAGGTCAAAGTCGGTAAAGCAAGAGGGGGTGATCTGGCCCACAAGTCCCTGAAAGCCACGGTGGGGTTGGCCAAGGTAGCAGAATGCAAACAACAGACTGTCACATTTGACTGTCAAATACTGAAGGAATCATTCCGTGTATTTCTTGTCAATTTTTGGAGTGTTTTACTGTTTGTTTTTGAGACAAGGTCTCTATACATAGCCCTGGCTGTCCTGGAACTCTCTCTGTAGACCAGGCTGCCTTGGAATTCAGAGATCTACTTGCCTCTGCTTCCCCAGTGCTGGGGTTAAAGGTGTGCACCACCATACTGAGCTTCTGGTGTTTTTAAAGTTTGTGTGTGTGTGTGTGTATCTGTGTGTGTGTGTGTGTGTGTGTGTGTGTGTGCATGTGAGAGCACGTCGGTACACAGCCACATGGGGAACAGAGGTTGTTAACCAGATGAGTGTGTTCTTTAATTGTTCTCTACCTTATTTCTTGAGGTGGTGTCTCTCACTGAACCTGGAGATCACTCATTGGCTAGGCTGGCTGGTCAGCAAACCCCAGAGATCCTTCCAGCTTCCCAGAGCTGAGATCAGAGGCCTGTGCCACTGCACCTGGCTCTTCATGTGAGTGCTGTGGACTGAACTCGGGTACTCTTATATTAAACGTTGGTATGTACTGTTTCAAGGAGTATCTCGTCGTACATGAGGCATCTGAATGAGGCCTCTGGGAGCTGGAGGGAACCTCTGCTGTGGGTTGTGGCGTGATGGGTGCCCATGTCTCAGACACCTTCTGTCTATACTCAAGGATAGAAGCCTACAGACCAAGACTCTTATGAAATCTGGACTGGGCTTGAGCACTGGCCGTCAGCCAGCAGTCGCAGAGGCCTTGGCTTGGAGTCCATTAGGGCCCGGTTAGAAGGTCAGTACCACCCCACCTGACAGTAACCACCCCATCATGACAGGAGCTTTACTCTGCAGCTGCCCTCTCCCATCCCACTCCATCCAGGCCTCTCACTCCCCATAACCCCACAGCACAGTGTCAGCTCCCTGTCAGCATAAGCTTCCCTGGGATTTCCAGTCTCTGATTGAGATAAGAGCTTATCCCAAAGAACAAATATGTAGAGCCAGCCAGGACAAAACAGGCCAACAAAAGGGGAAAGCTAGCCAACAGCCTCAAATTTCTACTTCTGGAAAGCTCCTAGCATTTTCTAAGGATAATCACTCCATGTTTACTTTCAACCCGAAACTTCATAGAAATGCCTGTCTTTCCGCTTCCCAAAGCCCTGTTCTATAACAGGGTTCAGACATTCATTCATCATGTGTTTACTGGGCGACTAATATGTTCCCAGTGCAATACTAAATGCTGGACAGAAGGGGTGAAGTAAGATCTGTGCTTTCTAATGGGGAGGAGGACAATAGGAATAAAGGAAAAATAATCAAACAGATAAATGCACAATAATTCATGTTAAATCCCAACAAAGATGCTGCACAGAATCCGAGTATGAGAATAATACCGTTTATGCTGGATATTTTGATTAATCTCCGCTTTCTACACAGTAGACAATGGCCTGATGAACTTTGTCTCTCATTCACTTCTTAGGTCCATTGTTAATTACTTCTCTAGGATAAGACCCTAGAAGTGGGACTTTGGGGTGAAAGTCTTTGAATGTTGAATGATGTTCAATGCCATTTTGTATTTTCTCTTTAATTACTTTTTTTTCACACCATAAAATAACATCATGTGAAATGAAGTTCGGTATAAATTTATAGTCTTTAATGCATCCCCATACAGATTTATGTACCCATTGACACTATCACAAAGGCACAGTCATATGGTTCTAGAACAGTCTCACATCATTGATATCTCTTTGTTGACAAACCTTCCTCCCCCCTGGCCCCTGGCAGCCAACCATCTGCCCTCTGTACCTCCATTTCTACCTTTCCCAAGCTCGCATGATAACTGGATGAGCCACACAGTATGTGTGCTCACAGGCTGGTTCTTTTACATGTGCAGTAAGCTTCCGAGACTCACCCACATTGTCGAGTCTGTGGTTCGTTTCTTTATTGAGTGTTATTGCACCACACGCTCCTCAGCCTGCTTGCCTATCGTCTCCTAAAGAACCTTTGCTGTGTTGTGCAGCTTTCTGGGACTGTTACAAAATGCCTGTGACAATCAATTTAAAAGAAAAAGGGTCTCACTGCTTTGGAGGTTCTATCCCTTTCCAGCATGCTTATTTATCTCTTGTCAAAATGAGATTTACTTGTCAGAGGTGAGCACCATTCTAGGTGCTGAGATGTTATTCTGTAGCGTGGGTTTGTATCACAGTTGGTTCCATTGCGTTGAGTCTGTGATGCTGTGGTTCATCGTGGCAGGAGCATGATGCAGAGGAGGAAGGAGGAGAGAGATTAGTGTCCTACATCCCCAGAGATCTAAGACCCACCCACACTCCTCCATAAACCCCAGCTTTTCTCACCTTCCAGCATTGTCAGTTGCTGAGGACCAAACCACATGACATGAGCAAGCTTTCAGGGACATTCAGAGCCAAACACAGCAGTAGTGATTTTTCTCTGGTTTGGGTCTCTGCCCCTCACAGATGGGTCTTTACTTCTTTGGGCTTTGCTGAGCTGAGGGCTTGCTGGGGCCAGGGCTAGGGTTAGTCTAATCACATAAGAAACTGCTGACACAGTTGCGACCACTGCATGCCACGGGTTCCTGTTTCTGTGTCTCTTTGTGTGGGTGCCCTGGGATCTCACCCCACTTTTCATTTGTGCTCAGTGGCAGTAACGGTGACCCTGCCTGTTCCCAGGTTTATTGGCTACCCGAGTGTCTTAGTTGAGTTTGCCTGTTCAAATAAACTGTGACTTTAAAAAATAGAGTTATTATGAACTAAACTCCACACCCAATTCAGATTTCACTGTTTCCCATGTGCTCATGTCCTGGGACCCACAATCTACTTAGTTCACCTGTTGCCTCCTCCTCCTCTGGTCTGTACCTCCTCATTCTTCATTAGGGCTCTCTGGCTGCCGAGTGCTTGGAATAAGGTGCCTTGTGTCTCCCACTGGCCTGAGCAATGGCTGGGACACTCTTCCCATCCTGGCTCACCGCCTCTTGAGTTCTGACACACATATGTGCTCCGTGTGCTCTTGCTGACATGCCGCCTGGGTACTTCTTCCCCTGCGGCATTATTTACCAAGCCGCCTGCTAAGCTGAAGACCTCTGGACAGAGCCCAGGGGCAGACGAGGTGGGCTGAGGATTTATGTGATCAATGGCTAACCTTTAGCCTCCACCCCAGCCCCCCAGGACTGTTTGGACAGCGGTGGGTTTAGTCAGTGCCCTTTAAATAGCATGAAAGGGCCCCATGCTGGCCTGTTTTGTTTAAGGAGATTACATCGGTGCTGTGCACTTCGCCACAGGGTGTGTGGGGCCGGCTCACCCGGGGAACAGAGCGAGCCGCATGTCCCCCACAAAGCAGATGTTTGGAGGGAAAATAGATGTAATCAAAACCACGGAGGATAAAATTACTCAGACCCTATAGCCATACACGCCGTATGCACTGCCGATGCTTAGCCACACACGTACAAACTCTACCCAGGTTCACACTCACCCATCCACACTGACACACAACTCTACACATGTCTGCATACTCACGACCCTTGCTCTAGGCGACTGGAAACAAGTTCCCCCACACCCATCCCCAGCTGCAGGCTGGTGGTGCCTGTACCCTGGGGGCTCACAGCCTCTGGCATAGATGGAGACACAAAGAGACTCCTGATGCCCTCTAGAAACAATCACAGTAAAAGAATGAAAGAAAGAGAGAGAAAGAGAGGGAGGAGAAGGAGGGAGGGAAAGAAGAAGAGAGGGAAGGAGGAAGGAAGGAAGGAAGGAAGGAAGGAAGGAAGGAAGGAAGGAAGGAAGAAGGAAGGCAGGCAGGCAGGCCTTGGAAATTTCTCGGGAGCTTTGGATGACCCTGGATGAGAGGATGTAGTGGGTAGACATTAAGGGAAGGAAGGTGGATTTCCCACATTTTCATTTCACAAGCTGAACCCCAGTGGCCAACACTGAGTGGGATCAGTTTGTGTCAGCTGGTTCCCAGCAGTGGTCTCTAGTCTACCCAGAAGCTCTTGCTTCTCGATCCCCACCTGTCAAAATTGGTCCACAGGAATCACACTGGCTTCAGATTGTTCTAGAGCCTTTGGCACACCGAAGGCAGCCCTTTCTGGAGCATTCATTCCTTTGGACATTCACTTATGTACTCCTTGTCTCCCTTTTCTGGGTAGCCTGGGATCTGATTGCTGGGCATGATGGTGTGTCCAAATGAAGGTGGATCTCTGTGAGTTTGAGGCCAGCTTGCTCTACACAGTGAGTTCTAAGCCATCAGGGGAAGGATAAATGGAAAGGGGAAGATTTAGTCAGGATAAGGCAGCCTCTACTGTCTTGACTTGGGACACACCCACAAAAGTCTCCTTGCATGATTTGGGAAGGAAGACATTCAGCCAGAGTGTCACTGATGGCTGAGATAAAGGCAGGCTTGCTGTTGGTGTCCTGGATTCAAGCAGGCCTCTGTTGCTGCTCAGCCTACTCCAGTACTGGGGTCACAGGGTGGTGGAGAAGGATTCCACAGCTGGACAAACTGGCCCTCCTGGAGGCCACATCTCTTGTGCAATGCAGTGGTTTGACACAGAGACAACTACCCTCTGGTAGGTGATGGATGATGGTTTAGACCAGCAGTTCTTAACCTATGGGTTGTGACCCTTTTGAGGGTCAAAAGATCATTTCACAGGGGTCACATATCAGATATCCTGCCTATCAGACATTTACATTATGATCCATGACAGTAGCAAAAATTACAGTTATGAAATAGCAAGGAAAATAATTTTATGGTTCGGGGGGTCACCACAACATGAAGACCTGTATTAAAGGGTCAGAGCATTTGGAAGGTGAGAACTACTGGTTTATATGCCGGCCCCCTCCCTGCTGGTCCTGCTTGCTATGTGAAGAGAAATGTCCCTTAAGGCCCATCCTGGCTTTTTTTTCCCACCCACTTTCCCTCAGTCACCTCCAGTTGTGTGAACCATCAGTCTTGGGAAGTGGCATGTGTGTGCTCAGCTCCCCTTGAGTACCTTGATTCACGCCTGGTCCACTCACCTGCTCAACAACAGCCCTCTGCAAGTCTGCAGTGGGGCCACAGCACACAGCTGTGCAGAGTGGCTTCATGAAGAGGGAACACCGTCGTGCCTCTTGGCCCTGACTCATCTTTTCTTCCACAGCCTCTCCCCACATATTTGGGCCTGTGCCTCCCTATGCTATGAGCTAAGACAGGGCGAGTGACAAGAAGCTCCCCTTGAGCAGTTGGGGAGTCAGACACTGAGGGCTTTGTTCACTAATCAGAAAACCCCAGGCTGTGGGGGCTGAATGGAGGACAGAGACTTCCTGGAGAGCAGCTGCAGGCACCCAGAAGGCAAGATTTTCTGAGCAGGTGGTAAGAGGTGAGGGTTGCAGGGAACCCAGGAGGACAACGGCCTCCTGTAGACAGGAGTAATCAGACTCACCTTGTGGAGCCAGGCCCATCTTATTGATCAGGACTGCCAGCATGAGCCAGATTTTGAACTACACTAGGCTACTTCCCTCGCCAGCTCCCCTGGATCTTTTGGCTGGCGTCACACAGGGCCTCACATGCTTCCCTCATCTCTGGGCCCTACTTGATCCAAGCAGACCCTGGCTACTCAAGATCACATAGGGAGTCGTGGCTGGAACCATAGCCTTTAAGCTAGATAGATGGCATACTTCAGACAGAAGAGCTGTGTCCCATGGTTCCTGAACCTGGGTTGAGGAAAGACCCTGGAGAGCTGGACCAGGAACAATAAACCAGATCCCCAGAGGACAAACATGGGCTGGCTAAAGATGAATGTCCTGGTTTCAGGGACCCCAGGTTGCAGGGGCCTTATTAGCCAGCCAGCCTGAGTCTCCGACCTTAGGCTGTTATTCTGAGACGGTGCGTATGGATACAGACCTTAGGCTGTCATTCTGAGATGGTACGTATGGATACAGACCTTGGGAGAATGTTCCTTTATTGTCTAGAGCAGGAGCCCAGCTTCAGCATTTAAAGCAAGAAAATCAATAATCAAAGTTAGCGTGCTGGCTAAGGTACAGCTTAGCAACAGAGCTGTCATTTATACCTGCTGGGAGAGGGAAAAGTCAGGTTTCTCCAATGGAGTGACAGTGGCTCTATCAACCCCTCTCCAGGGCAGACCTCATGTTATGATGTAGGTGACGAGCATATAACAGACTCCATAGTGTGTGTGCGCGTGTGTGCGTGTGTGTGTGCACGTGCCCGTGCCCTTTTGTTTGGCTACTGTTTGGTGAGATTTTTGAGGGGGGTAAATTATGTTGTCTTCTTGGTTGTATTTAGTTTTTGTTTAAGCAGGGTGGTGGTGGTGCACGCCTTTAATCCCAGCACTTGGGAGGCAGAGGCAGGCGGATTTCTGAGTTTGAGGCCAGCCTGGTCTACAGAGTGAGTTCCAGGACAGCCAGGGCTACACAGAGAAACCCTGTCTCAAAAAACCAAAAAAAAAAAAAAAGCTTTTGTTTGTTTTCTGAAAAAGAACATAAGGTTGGAGGGGTAGGGATGGGGAGAGGGTCTGGAAGGACTTGTGGGAGGGGTGGGAATATGATCAAAATATATGTAAAGTTAAAAATTGTTTTTAAATAATTAAAAAATGACAACAACAAAAAACCAGACAGGCTGGAGGGATGGTTCAGTGGTTAAGACTACTTGCTGCTCTTGCAGAGGACCTGGATTCAGTTCTCAGCACCCACATGGTAGGTCACAACCATCCGTAATTCCTGATATTCATGTGGTGCACATTCATACATAAGCAACAAATGTTAAAACACTGGCATTGAAGGTTGGGGAAGCGGCTGAGTTGGTAAATCACCTGCCACACAAGTGTGAGCATAGAACCCAAGAACATACCTAAAGCAGCTGGGCGTGTAATCCCAGCACTGAGGATCTGAAGCCAGGTGGATCCCTGGAGCTCTCTGCTCAACCAGCCTAGTGGACATGCGCACATGCGCGTGCACACACACACACACACACACACACACTCCTTCTGGGGCTTTGATCTCAGGACACACCTTGCTATGTCCCCATCACCCAGTCACTCGTTCCAGTGGGTGGCTAGGTGTGGGTAGGGCTACACCTTTACCCTTTTCTCATCAGAAGACTGTGAACTCTGCCATCCTCTCCTGCTGGGCCAAGAACTAGCTCCATACTGAGGGTGCCTTGAACTTCATCTTAGTCCCTTGCCCTCAGAGGCAGGACTAAATAGGTGCTGAGAGGCCCTGGATTTCTTCTCCCTGGAAACAGGTCCTATGCCCTGGTAGGGTAGTCCCAGGAGCAGGAGACTGTTCTGTGGATAATTAGGACATACTCTTTTTTTTTCTCTAGCTCCCCCCCCACCCCTCAGTTTAAATGAGAAGCTAGAATTAGTGCTTCCAACCCTGGCTTCTATGTAGCTGCCCTCAACTGGCCCTCATTCCCATGGGGTGATCCCAGCTCCAGGCTGGATGCCGGGAGATACCACTGGGGTTCATGGAGCAAGGATGAGCCTGGGGAACAGGGCTAGGCCAGGAGGGGTGGGGGCTGCCTTCCCTGGCCTGGCTGCCAGGAAGTTGCACAAGAGGAATGCTTATTTTGGGTGAGCTGGGTGGGATTTCTTTTCTAAAAAAAGAAAAAGAAAGAGAGAAAGAAAGAAAAGAAAAAACCAAAACATAAAACTTATTTGTCTGCCAGGAAGATAAATATCTTTGCTGGAAGCTCTTGGTCCTGCTGCCAATTGCAATTAATTCGCACAAAGCTGTCACCGAAGCTGTGCTTGCTCGCTAGCTGTGTAAGCTGGGCTCACATGGCTGTCATCTGTAATGCCACTGGTTTGGTCAGCCACCCCCACAGAAGTGGAGCTGCTTCCAGGCCTGCTCTGGGTACCCCCTCTTCCCTTTCTTCAGTGCTAGAGCTGGAAGGAGATGGGAAAGGGCAGAAAGTCTTCCTCACCTTCCCTAATGCTCACAGGGAGGCTGGTAAACTTGAAGCATCAATCTCCCAACTCCCAGTCTGGATGGCATCAGATCAAGGTTAGAGGCAGTATCCTGATCCAAAATGCAAATTGCATGGACCTGTTTCCAGAAGAAGAAACAGGGTCAGAGTGGATGATATTTATGCTCACCACACACGCTTGTTGTGAATGGACAGAACCTGTGCATATTTAAGGATTTTCCACATCTTATTAAAGGTTCTCTCACTGAACCTATCTCCTTCTTCCCAAGTCTCAAATAAGGAATATGGCCAGAAAGGGGCTTCCCGCATCTGGAGACACGCCTTGATTCCCATTACGATGCTTGTATACATGTGTCCGCACCCCCAGGGACTTTTCTCACAGAGGACTTGTCCTGAGTCACACTCCCTTTGTGCTGGCAGGGCCTGCAAACCTGCAAGGGGTCTGTAATGGTAGAAGGCTACACAGCCAGCTGGCTGAGTACCTCTCCCTTTCTCACAACCCACAAGAAATATCCCATGGATCTCTTCATTCACCTCAATATTATACAGGGGAAAACTGGGCCACAAACGGTTCATTGAAAAAGTGGAGTTGTGAAGCCAGGGGTGTGGCACAGAAGCCCTGGTGTCTGGCACTGGAGCCCAGACTCTGAGGCTCTTGTGAGGCAAGTGTGTACACTCAGATGGATGGGTGAGCCAGAAGCTCCTACCCTCCTACCCTGGTCTCTACCTCCCCACTCTTGACCTGTGTGGCTTGGCTTGGTTCCTTGTAGCTCTGAGCTTCAGGAATCCACCATGGGAGTCTCACTGTGTCAGCAGGCAGCAGGCAGGGCCTGGGCTGTGAGCTGTGTTTGTGATGATTCTCTGTGGCCCCAAAGAGGACATCCCCCGGAGTGAGGGCTTCCCAGCTGTGATAGACAGTGGCAGCTGTGGTGAAAGGGACCCCAGCAAGCACTCACACCTCAGTGAACCCCACCTGCTAAAGGGCCCTCTGCAGACAGTGTTACAGGTGGAGTGGGGTGTGTGTGGGGTGGGTCTCAGCACTAAAGTCTGAGACAGTCTCCAAGGCTTCTCTGTTGAACTCCATGAAGACCAAACTATGTGTCTCAATGCTGTCCTTTCTCTTTCTCACCAAGTCCACTGTAGCTGAAAGAGTTCTCCTCTACCAAAGGTGGCCTCGGTATTGTGTCAGATGGCCATTGGATCCACGTCCAAAGAGATTTTTGGCTCTTCTGATCCCCTGTAGGGGAGGAGCCTCACAACCAGAGAGTGGCGAGAAAGCCACCAAGATCAGAATGGCCAACCTAGAGCTACATGACATTGGTGCCAGAGGGTGAGGGAGGGGACAGACTTGCCTAAAGTCACCTAGCATGTTGATGAAAAGCCAGAGTAAAGACCTTGAGTTTTTTGGCCTGGTACTCAGTGTGCCTCTGGGAGGGTAAAGTGTCCTCACCTCTCCCTTCCCAGGTTCAACTTTCTAACCTTCCTTTCTCTTCCTCAGCCAAAGAGAGCAACCTGGGAGAGCCAGAGTTGCCCCCTGATTCTGAACCCGTGGGCATGGACAACAGCTACCTCAGTGTGAAGGAGACAGGGGCCAAGGGACCCCAGGATCGAGCTAGCGCTGAAATACCAAGCCCTCTGGAAAAGACCGACTCTGAGAGTAACAAAGGCAAGAAGCGGCGGAACCGAACCACCTTCACTAGCTACCAGCTGGAGGAGCTGGAGAAAGTCTTCCAGAAGACACACTACCCTGACGTGTATGCACGGGAGCAGCTGGCTATGAGGACCGACCTCACCGAGGCCCGTGTGCAGGTCAGCCATGACAGGGCCAATACAATGAATGCCCTATAACCATCACTCTCCAAACCCAGTTCAACCCAACTCAGCATAGCACAACCCAACACAGTGCAGTCTAGCAAACTGAGCACAGTGCAACCCCCCATACACAGGCCAGTTCAGCCCCAGGACAGCACAACTCAATGCACCATGGCCCAATTACTGTACAGTACAACTCAGTGCAGAGCAGCACAGACTAGTACAACCCACCTCAAAACGGTACAACTCGCTACACACAGTTCAGTTCCACCCAGTGCCAAATGACACAGCTCAATACAACACAGCTCAATACAACACAGCCCAGAACGAGCCAATTCTACATGGTGCAAATTCAGTACACAACAGTTTACCTCACCCAGTACAACCCAACCCAACAACACAATAGAACCCACTACAATCCAACAAGACCCAGCTCAACAATATAATAGCCCAGAACAACCAACTCAGCTTAAGTCACCACACATGGCTCAGTTAAACTCAGTACAACTCAACCCAATCAACACAGCACAATACAACACAGTAAAAAAAAACCAACCTAGCACATCAGTACAGCTCAGCTCAACCTGATACAACATGGCCCAAGCCAATATAATAGAGCCTAGCAGAGCCCAGCATATCTAACACAGTCTAGCACAACACAAGTCAACAGTGTGGCTCACAATACACAGCTCAGTTCAACCCTGTACAGCCCAACTCTAGCGAATCCAGTATTAGCCAACCCAACCCAACACAACCTATCCCTCCATAGTACAACTCATACACAGCTCAGCCCAGTTCAATACAGCACAACCCGGTGCAACCCAACTCAACACACACAGCTCAGTCTAACCCAGTGCAGCACCAATTAAACCCAACGCAACAGTCCAAGACAACGAACTCAACACAATTCACCACACGCAGCTCCATTCAGCCCAAACCAACCGAGCAGAGCTCAGCAAGTCAACTTGGTACCGATAACACAGCTTGACTCAGCTAAACATCACACAATACCATGTAGCCTATGATAAAATCAACAGGACCAAAGCCTGTCACTTTCTCCTACTTCTGCTTCCTCTTGTGGATGGACTTTAGGACTGGTCACATTCTCTTGCCCCTGGAATGAGAAACCCGTTATTATTTGCCTTGTTGTTTTTGAGACAGGGTCTCATTTAGCTCAGACCGACCTCTGTCTTGCTATGCAACCAAAGCTGGCCTTGAACTACTGGCCCTCTTGTCTTGCCTTCCAAGCCCTGGGATTACAGGTTTAGGTCACACTTAGCACACACAACAAAGGCAGCAAATATGTGCAGTTCAGTGGCCCTGCTTTCTTAGAGGGTGGCTCCCTGTAGGAAATCATAGAAATGAAAGAGAAAGCCCGCCCAGTATGCCAAAGCATGTACGACCAAGCCCACCCTCTAGAGTTCAAACTTCAGTTTAATACGAAATCAACTCAATAGTCAGATTGCTTTTGCACTCAAAGCACAGCAAGAATGGCGTATGAGGGTTCTGTGCAGGCAGAAGCCTGACGTGTGAATACAGAAGCTTCTTTTCTGTTTTTAAACATGTATGCGTGTGTATGTGTGTGTGTGTGTGTTATGTGTGTATGTTCATGGATGTTTACAAGTGAGGGAAGATGCATGTACAAGTAAGTATACGTATATGTGTGCATGTGCGTGCGTGCGTGCGTGCGTGCGTGTGTGTGTGTGTGTGTGTAGGCCAGAGATTGACATTAGATGTCTTTCTCAATTGTTCCTGATCTTATTTTGTAGACAGGATCTTTTTCTGAACCCCGGGCGTTCCAATTTGGCTAGACTAGGTAACCACTGAGCCTCCTCTCTGACCCCACTTGCCAGAGCTGGGGTTACAGATGTACACCACCATGCCTGGTTCTTTTCAGTGGGTTCTAGGGATCTGAAGTCAGGGCCTCTTGCTTCCATGATGAGTACTTTACAGACTGAACCATCTCCACAGTCCCAAGATGGTCTTTCTTTTTAATGGGTACAGCATTGTGGCCTGGACCCCAGAGGGTCAGAACAAAGAGCCCCATGGTCCTGGGCAGACTCATGGACACCATAGCTTGTATTCTACTGGTGGTTCCGAGATACCAGTTGAGTGACCATCAGCTTCAGCAAGTCCTGTTCAACACACTGAGGCATCTGCCATTTAGCTTGGGCACGTAGAAAATACCAGGAAGCCTGTAGCCCCTGGACACCATAGCTGCTGGAGCATGCTGCAGTCTTATGGCTTGATGCCAAACAGCATTGCAGCCGGGCTTTATTGCCATGCCAGAGCCCTCTCATGCCGCATGAGGCCTCACCTACCTGAGATTCGAGCTCCCAGAGGAGCCCCAGCTTCTGCCCAGGATTGGGGGCAGAACAAAAGGGGTAGAGAAGGGAGCAGCTGGATGCAAGTCCACAGTACCAGTAAGTAGGTAGCATGTTGGGGTGGAGTAAACCTGCTTGCTTTCGGCTTGTATGTGTGCACCTGTGTATGTGTGAGCACCACATGAACCCTTCTCAATGAACGTTGCATGTCTGGAACAGAGTTCAGGGAACACAGCAGGAAACAAGAACGATACAGGCCAAGTATTTCTGGGTCACTGCTATATAGCCAGGCAAATGCTTTGTTGATGTACAGAGACATACCCAGGCCTACTTCCAAAATGTTGAGAAAATTTACAATTAGAGTTTTGTTTTTGTTTTTTTGTTTAAGGTCAGAAACCATTTCAAAAAATGGGGTATCTATGTTAAAAAATAGTAAAAACCCTCCAGGGTTAGGCTCCTTGTTATTTAAAGTCAGCCTTGAGCTTCCTGTCAGCCAAGGTAGAAAGGGAAACCCTAATGTGTCTTCTATCTTCCTGTCGAATAGGAAGGTTAGAGAATTACTGAATGGTAGTTCAGAAAACACCACACCATATTTGGATGAGGAAGGAAGACCCAGATGTGGGAAGTGATTGCCCAGAGTTAACCAGGATGCAGAAGCAGTTCTGAGTCTGGAATCCAGGACACCCCAGCTCGGGGCCAGTGCTCTTTGGCTAGCTTGCTGTTCTCAGGCACATGCCAGATTGTTCTTAGACTTTACTCTGTACAAAGGCAGCAGGGTGGGTGGGATCTCCATGTGCGTCAAACCTCTGGGTTGAGCTCTGAGCCTGGCAGTGCCCTGGGGCTGGGGGGAGTGCAGGGGTGTACTAGAATTGCCTTGCTTGCCTCTGTGGAGTTTCTCAGGACCCACACTCTGGATGCTGGTGGCAAACCAGGTGTCTGGTGTACCCTGATGGCAGGAACAGGGAGGGGCCAATGGGGGGTCCCAAGATGGTCTTTCATGGGAAACAGCCTGGGGTCTGGCCCTGCTCCAGGGGGCTTCAGGGCCTCTCTCTGCTGTCTGGGATTCCAATCTCCACAGCTGGTGTCTGAAGGCAATGAGACTGAAGCCTCCCCGCCCTGGGCCACCCCACCCTGGCCCCAGATGGGCTGCGGTTAGAGAGGCCTCCTCCAAGACAGTTGGTTCCTTGAATGGCCTGGTCCTCCTGAGAGGCCTGTGCTGAGTGGGCCAGGCCCGGGTGGGCTGGGAACGGGGTGGTCCTGGCTGCGACATCCAGAATGGAAGCACAGCAGGGACCTTGGTGAGCTCTCCTCCTGGGGGCTTATAGAGGCAAGGCTGTGGTTGCAGGGCCCTGAGATACAGAGGCACAGCTGGGGGTCAGAGATGGGAGGACACATCAAGTCTCTGCACAGAAACATGTATTGGAGCACAGAGGGAGGTACCAGGTACCATGATACTTATAGAGGATGTGAAGGCATTGAAGGCAGCCAGGCTAATAGCTTCCGCCAACTGGGGGACAGAAAAGGCAGAATTTAGTCTCAGGCCTCAGGCACAGAGTAAAAAGATAGGGACAAAGGACCACCTGGAGAAGGAGGTCCCTGGTAGGCCAGCCCCACTGATCTGGGTTTCTCTACTCTGCCTCATCTGCCACCACCTCCATCGAATGAATCTTACCATGACCCTTTCCCACATCCTCCCCCAAACAATGCTCTTGGTTACCCCGACTGACACTTCCCTCAAGTACCATCTCCCATCCCTCACCCAACTCCTTCCTCTAGATGCTCTGGATCCCTCTCAGGCATCCCTAGGTCCTCAGTTTCACATCCCTCAGTGACATCACATACCTCTACAACCCTACCACAAAAGAGACCTGGAACCCACAGACACAAAACCACAGCAGCAGCTTCTCATGCCTCTGCCCACCCCACACTCCCCCAAAGAGAGGAAGGAGTGGGGCTGTATATTTTGGTGCCTATAGTGCCCCCCCTCCAAAAAACCCTGGGAGGCTGAGGATGGAGCGGAAGGCTGAGCTCAGTCTGCAGGAAATTAAACATGAAATGAAAACAAGCCCCTCTGATTGATTCCTCCAGCCTGCCCCAGCCCCCACTGCAGCCGCTGATAAAGGGGGATCCCATTTCACCACGCAGAAGAGCCCTCATGTCTTGCATTCTCCCAGTGGGCATCCTGGGCCTTCACCCCAGGACTACTCAGAGTAAAAGTACCCCTCCCCCAGGCTCTGGGGCAGGGACTGAGACCCTTAGCCTTGAAGAGAGCTGGACTCCAGGGAGGTCACAGGAAGGACACTCCGTGTGTATATGTATGTGTGTGTGTGTGTGTGTGTGTGTGTGTGTGTGTTTGTCTGTGTGTGTGTGTATGTGTCTGTGTCTCCATGCCTTTGTGTGTAATGTGTATATATGTCAGATTAGGGATGGAGAGTGAGCTAGAGAGGAACACACCTCCCTTCCTCACCAGACACACATCCCACAGACCTTGACCACTCTTCTTCAGCAAGAGAATGAGGTCAGGAGTCATAAACAAACAGCTCAACTGTTCTAGAAACTTCATGCTGTGTTCCCATCTGCTGTCTCCATTTCTACTCTGACGTCAGCCCCGACCTCAGCCCCATCCTAAGGATGTGGAACTTGAGGTTTTTGGCAGCTCTGGCACTGCCACGGGCCCATTTTAAAAGATACTCTAAAAGTCTCCCATGCCAGAGCCTCCAGGGAAGCCCCCATTTCTTTTTCTGCCCTGGTTCTTGAGGAGTCTGGGTGTTCTCAGGCAGGATGGTGGAGAGGCTACTCTGGTCTCCACAGAAGCTGACTGTCATGGCTAGGGGAGCTCCTGCCCTGCCCGGTTAATGTCTTTCTCATAGTATAGGCCCCAAATAGCAGCCTGGGTGCAGATCGCAGCAGCACAGAGCCACCCAGCCTTTGCCATTGCAATATGATATCATCAACAAAGCTCACAATGGTGGACCATGCAATTAATTGAGTTATGAGATCAATATATTTTTAAAAGTGTTTTTAAGCAAGTTTACACTTTTGTGTTGGGCTGTGTTTGTGGCTATCCTGTGGTACATGTGGCCTGCAAGTGACGGACTGAGTACTCCTAGCTGAGCAGTGCCTGTAAACATCTGAATCTACAGAGCCCACTGGAAGTTAGAGAGAAAGCTGGTGGCATTGTCCTCTAGGAAGCACCTGGTCCGCCCTCTTCCCATTGTGTTTCCTCTCCCACCCTCTCTGACTGCATCCTCCCCTGTCTATAAACAGTTACGTTCCCTAAGGTAGCTGCCTACCCTTGCCTTTCTCCTTGTGTCTCGGGAAGGTTCTCAGCCACCCCACATCTGACTCTGAGACCTCTCTCCTGGCTCAGTGTTTGGTCAAGCCAATGGCCCAGCACCCATACCTCAGTTTCAGGTACTACCTGTCCAACATCAGTCAGTCTGCATAAGATTTTTCAACAGCCACCCCTACTGACACCTCACTGAGGGCAAATCCACAGCCAGTGTACGCAGCCCTTCACAGTCTAGCTCCTGTGTCTACACATCTTTTTCTGACTACTGTTGTTTCAGAAGGTTTCACTCACCATAACACAAGGGAAGGAATTCTGAGCTGAGGTTTGGTTTCTCTCAAAAGGATTCAGAGAGGTGTGTACTCTGGACTTGTATCTATAAATATGTCCTAGAGAGCCATGAGCCTTCAGGGTTGTATGTGATTGGCTAAGGGAAGAAATTTCTAGAAAAGGTCTTCACAGCTTGATGGGTCTGTGACCCTCTGCAGATCTACAGTGCCAGGAAGACCAATGACCAATGGCTTGTGCTCATTCTCTCTGTCTCCCCGTGTGTGTGTGTGTGTGTGTGTGTGTGTGTGTGTGTGTAATACTTGTCTGATCTGGTATCTGAAGCTAGGCCCCAAATCAAAATCACACTGATGGCCAGTGGAGTATTGGCAGTCTTCCCAACTCTGACAATTCTACATAGTTAGTTCCCATACCAAAGAGCAAAAGGTGCAGAATGACTCTGTTCCCCTAACACACACACACACACACACACACACACACACACACACACACACACCACACACACACACCTGGCTGGTGAAGTCACTGCAGGAGCAGTGTTCCCTGCCTAAGAGCAAGGCCTAACCCCTGTGACCACCCACTGCTTTGTCTTGTAGGTTTGGTTCCAGAACCGGAGGGCCAAGTGGCGAAAGAGGGAGCGCTTTGGGCAGATGCAGCAGGTCCGGACCCACTTCTCCACGGCCTATGAGTTGCCCCTCCTCACCCGAGCCGAGAATTATGCCCAGGTACATCCCCCTTCCCATTATGTTCCCTCTGACCCTAGGCTTGGGATGATGCAAGCGAGATGGAGGGCTAGGCTCAGAGACGCCAGGTGTGTGCCTGTTTGTCCTGACTTGGAGACCTAGAATTTTGGGACAGTGTTGTCCTCTGCTGTGGTAAGCATCTGGCAGACAGAAGACTAGGAGCTTTCAGGGTGTTGGCTGTCCCTCAGGGAACCCAGAGGAAGGATGTGCTGAGATAGTAAGGACTTGTGGCCAGGTTGAAATGCACGTGGGCCCAAGGTAAAGGTTCCTCAGGGTCTTATAGCCTTGCGCTCTTCATGTGTATCTCCAGCTCTCTGGGGCCCAGATTCCTTGTGTATAAATTGGACACAATGTAAGTGTCCACTTCAGCTCCTCTGTAACATTGTTGTAAGGTCTAAGGTGATTGTCCCTAGAAGGTAGCTGCATGGGCTTGATACTCAGCCATTTGGCTGCAGTCTCCCTTCCTTTTTCCAGCAACTTCTCCCCTGTCCATCAGCGAGAACAAGGAGCATTGTGAGTTGATGTCAGGCACCTAGGGCACCCTGGACAGATGTCCTCTTGTCTGAGTGTGCATCCCTGGTACCTCTCTCATGATCCACCTCTGCCTAAGTCTCCTATAAGTCCTGAGACTTTCCAGCTGCCAGTCTCCAGTGCTCCTAAGTACACATGGCTGCGATGCTATCAAACAGGCCCCGCCCATCCCACCCCAGCCCCAGATCAGCTCTGTACCTCCTCCACCTCCCCCAGGATTTTAAGGTCGGAGGGCAGATCTCGTTGTGAGGCTGAGGAATGAGGGGTGTCTAGTACATCAGCTTCACCTCTGGTCACATTCTTTAATGCTTGACTTCCTCTCTCCCTCTGTCTTCCCAGGGCCAACCTCCGGCTCTTGCTCTTTGCCCTTGATGGCTGCCATATGAACTCAGAGCTAGAGGGAGGAAATTAGCAAGAGACATTTGCCCATCTCTTCCACTTGCCCCACAGACTCAGGTCTAGATAGTTTAAGAAGGGGTGTCGATCACATTGTTCCCACTCTGGGGCATGCTGGGACCAGGAATAGCACGTGGTCAGTTTGCAGGAAGTTCTTGGGAGCATTAGAAGTTCCTGTGGCCTTTAGGACCCAGTGCCCACCTAGTGGTTCTCAAGGCCTTCTTGAGTTCTTGCCACCTTAGGGGTGGGCAGGCTAGTAGAATCCTGCTGGAACAACTGAGAGCCTAGAGTGTATAGTTGAGAAGACCTAGTCCTTTCTTCATAGGGGATCCAGGCACCCCAGATTCACCTCCTTGGAGATGCTTAGAAAGCAGAGAACACTGAGGCCAGACATGGGAGCTGGGAAGAGAAAAATTACGACCATGGAAAAGAAGATGTATAGTTGAACCCCACCTCAGGGCTGGGGCCACCTTTTCACTGCTGGCCTCAAAGGTTTTGTCCTGGAGCCTTAGGCATGGGCCTGGGCCTATGGGAGCACTCAGATGCCTGCTTCCCACACTGATCCCCACATTACCCCAACCTGCAAGCCCAGAGCCTGTGTCCCCCCAACAAGGTGCTCTCAGGTTAATCCAGAGCAATGCTTTGCCTGAACCCTAAGGCAGTTTAAAACACAATCCTTGCTACTGAATATCAGGTATGGATCTAGCCTGGAAATTGAAATTCTAAAACATAAATTCACCTCTAGTGGTCCCTGGGCATCCTTAATGTTAGACACCTCAGCATGGTTTTGTTGTAATGATGGAAAGCTGGAAAGGGTAAGAGCCCCTCTACACCACTGCCTTTCCAGCTGGCCTATGACATCTCTCCCTTCACTGTCCCCAGATTCAGAACCCGTCCTGGATTGGCAACAACGGGGCTGCCTCGCCAGTGCCAGCCTGTGTGGTCCCCTGTGACCCGGTGCCTGCCTGTATGTCCCCTCACGCTCACCCTCCTGGCTCCGGGGCCAGCAGTGTCTCCGACTTCTTGAGTGTCTCTGGAGCTGGCAGTCATGTGGGCCAGACACACATGGGCAGCCTGTTTGGAGCAGCTGGCATCAGTCCGGGCCTCAATGGCTACGAGATGAACGGCGAGCCAGACCGCAAGACCTCAAGCATTGCTGCCCTGCGCATGAAGGCCAAGGAGCACAGTGCAGCCATCTCTTGGGCCACATGACAGAATCCCTCCTGCCACTCCTGATGTCATCCCCCTCCCTGGGGCCCTGGCCATGCCCCTGCTTTCCAGGCCCCTAGCTTCCCACTTGACTCTCCTCTTAGGAACCCGGCCTGGCCCAGGGGCCTAACCCTCAGCACTTTCAGCCACCCCAAGTCTGAGGCCCCAGGGACTGTTGGGAGGGAGGGGGCGACAGTAGGCTCTTGCCCCTCCCTGGCTCTGAGGTCATGACCCCTGCTCCCTGCCAAAGGCAGTAGAGAAAGCCAGGTGGCCCTGTGTGTAGCTTTGCGTCATGTAAGCTGAGGCCCTGTCTCTCTTCGTGTTCTTTTACCCCTTCCGTTTGACTTGAGTCAAAGTTAGGCTCCCTTCCAGACCTAGCGGCTTCAACAGTCCAGCCCTGTCTAACCTTCCTTTTTCCTGTGGGACCCCTGGTCACTAAGCCGACGGCTGTGTGTCTTAAGTGACAAGCTGCCATGCAGGGTCGGCTCCTGACCCCTTTTGCTCCCTGAAAACACATAGAATTCCACCTTCTGTATCGAAGGCATCTGATCACCCACCTGTCCAGTGGGCCCCCTGACTGTAGCTTCACTGTCCCCTGGGATGGATGTACCTGGTAGAAGTGGGAGGTGAGGGGGGGCACAGAGATGAAGGACTCTGTTGCTGTCCACCCATAAGCCCCATGGAGACTTGGGCCAGCCTTTGCTCCTGAAGCTGGTTTTGTGAAGGGAGGAAAGGACACAGATTTTTTTTTTACTCCCATCATTACCACCACACATGGCCATCAGGAGACAAAGAAGCTCTCAGAATGATGACCGTGGAGATGATCCAGTGGGCTGGACCTGGGCACTACCTGGTGTCTTCTGCGGTGGAGAAGTCCCTTTGTCAGCACTGGCATCTCCTCAGGGCCCCTCTGGGAGGAGTTGAGATATTTGTCCTCTCCCTCCTGGTCACTCATTGGGGCTACTGGGCAGTGTCCTGGGCTGGAAGAATTTACACCTTGGAAGACAAAACAGCTTGAGCACAGGGCACGGCTGAAGGGGTCAGGAGCAGAGGACACGTGACCAGCTCAGTAGCCTCCAGCCAGGAGGCCGTTCTATTCTCAGACTAACCATGCCCACCCACCACCCTGCCACAGCGTCACATCTGCTGGAGCTTTCCATAAAGGGTAGGTGGAGATCGGTGTCCCTCTAGGCTAAAAGGAGAGCTGCTTTTCAGTTACCCTACACACCCTCTTAGAGATGCTATCCTTACTTCTTCCCCAGGGGCCATGATCTCTGCCTCGGCTGGCCTCAGGAAAGCCTCCCATCAAGCCCCACCAGGTCCAGTCTCCATGGCAGGAAGTCCTCCTGAAGCCAGTCCCCTATCTGAAGGAAGGGGCTCCCTGTCTACCTGACTTGACCCGGAGCTAGGAACTAGGATTTGAAGTGGCCCCAGCCCTCACCTGAGCTGGAGCACAGAACCACCCTTGAGGTAGGTCCCTCAAGCAGGTGGCCTTTACCTGAGGAGACACACTTGCCTTTTCTACCTTCTGCCTTGACTATTGTCCACAAGGTGGGCTTGGCTCACTAGGCCCAGGGTTCAGCTCTCTGAATGGCCTCTCAGGTTGGGCTGAGGACGAGGACCCCTGGCTTGGATCTGCCCTAGGGCTCAGTGGGTGAGAGGGAAGCACAACTCTCTGCTGTGTGTCTTCATCTGCTCTGGAATGTAGACAGACTAAGCCCTCAGGAGAATGCAGACTCCGGGTTGGGTCAGCCACTCCTAGCAAGAGTCGGACCTCTTCAGAAACTTTAGTTCTCAAAAAGATCTTAGGAAGGCAAAGAAGGTTTTGGGTACTGAATTCAGGGTTCCTGGTGGCTTGGCTTTAATGCTTCAGATCTTTGAGGATCTAGGTCTGTCTTATAAGTTCTCCAGAACTAACTCACTTCCTCAGAATCTATCAAGAGAAGGAAGGACTTAAGGCCAGAAGCAACATCTTGGGGTCCTTCTTTCATGGCTATTATGGGTGGGGAAGGGCATGACGGGAAAGGAGTTCATACCTAGATAATCAATAAAGACTGAGAGCCAGGCCAGCTCAGGAAGAAGAAAGGACAGAGGGCTTTTGGTAGATTCTTCTGGAAGGGAGTGATGTTTAAATTCTCCAAGTTTTATTTTCGGCCACGCTAGATGTAAGTCAGGAAAATTCCAACCCAGAAGCTTCAGAATGAAAAAAGTATATAGAAATACCCCTTTGTTTCCAGCACAGCCAAGAATTGACATGCCTTCCACCATCTTTCCAGATGTAGCCGTTTCTACCTAGGCTGTTCTGGAAGGCCTTGGTCTCAGTTAATGCCTGGGACAGCTGGAGATGTCCTGGGCTCCCACTAGGCCTCCCTCATGTCTCAGACATCCTCAGCTTCCCAGTTATCCAGAAGAGAACTGTGTGGTCCTGTTGTCTCTAGTGGCCCTGTCTGAGCCCCTAGGATGTTGTAAAGTAAGTAATGCAGTCCTTCATGGCAACCTGGCTTCCTAAAGAGACTGAGGCACCAATGAGGAGAGAGGACTTCTTGCTGGGTGGTCACTGCTAGACGAGGAAGCTGACTGAGCTGAGGCCAGCCTTGCCTGACAGCATAGTAAGTGGCCATGCTTAGTCCTGCCAGCCTGGCTGTGTCACAGAGGGCAGTTACGCCCGCCTCAGAGCATCTATCCAGGAGCCCCTTCACAGCACAGGGCCAAGGTTCTGGGGCAGACAGGCACACCTCCTTGTTTTTCTTTGTGTTGTTTCTTCCCGATTCTCAGTTCTCACAATCACAGTCTCCACCTTTGAGGAACAGGATGAGTGGGGATTTAGGCAAGATCTGTGGGTTCCCCAGCACACACTGCCAGGCTCAGGTTGGACACAGTTCAGATGCTCCATGTCCCTGAGCAGACAGGAAGGATTCTATGGAAACCACCATGTCCCCTTTACTCGGTCAATTGCCCTCTGGGCTATCCTTGGGTAGAACATCTCTGGGGACTCAGAGGAACTCGAGGTTAAAGGTCAATAGGAATGACCCTAACTGTCAGGTATAGAGACAAACAGACCCAGCAGAGGGAGAGAGGCAAGCAATCTGGCCCCCAGGATGCTAATTTAGAACCTTACAATTTCACACCAGGGCAGTCTCCTATTTCTTTCCCTCAGCCCCACTCTGCTGCAAGGATGCCATAGGGAGGAGTTCCCACTGGGCAGTATCTCCCACCCTTCCCCCCTCCCATCCCCCTTCACTTACACATAGAGCTAGGCCTGTATACTACTGATTTTGGAGGACTGTTTTCAGTGTCTAATAATCTGTTTGGGTGTGCAGTGGTCAGAAAAAAAGAGAGAGAGAAGCTGAGTGAGAGATGGAACATGAACCTCAACAAATAGCGGCTGTTCTTGTAAGATAGTTTAACCCTGTATAAATGCAACTTTTCTCTTAGCTTAATGGCCTGGGGTGGAACATTCAAATATATAAATATATATATTAAAATACATTAAAATTTCAGAAAAAAATGTAAAAAAAAATTGAGGTCTGTTCCATAAAATTTTACTGCCTATACCACCATGTAACTACATTATAGCAAAATATTAAAAAAAGAAACATTCTTTTCTTTTAAAGTAAGTTATTGCACTTACATCTTTTGGAGAGGGGAGGAATGTGGGAAGAAGGGGGCCGAGGAGCTGAGGGGCCGAGGCGGGTGGAACGCAAGGCAGAGGCAGCTGATGCTCCCAGCATCCCCTTTGTCGGGTGCAGCCCAGACTGTCTGTTTGGTTGTTGTTTGCAATAAACTCCTTCCTCCTCTCGACTGGAGTCTGTCTGTTTTGTTCCTGACTTATGACAGATGAAATGTGATCAGAGAGGCCTCTGAAATCTCATGTTAATTGAAGTCGGCAAAAAAATACTAACAGTGCCCTTTTGAACTGCTGACACAGCGCAGGGTGGGTTATCAGGTTAGATTAACAACAGGTGGCCAGCCAACCCTCCAGCACAGAGAGGGGGTGCATGGTCTGACAGGGTCCGGGACACACCTACCTCTTTGACTCTGGGAGTAGCAGGCAAGCTGTGGGGAGCAGGAAAGCCTCAGCTTGCCTCTTGGACAATGGGATAGATGGTGGACGAAGCTTCTGTGCTTAAACTGTGCCAGAAGGGCTCCACCAGCAGCCGTCCTCCACGTCCCCAATGTCCCCAAGAACAATGCTTCCAGAGGCTGTCCTGGAAGCCTGCTGAGAGCCAGGGCATCAGGCCCTGCAACTCTGTACTGAGAATGCACGGCAGACCTCTAGGAGGGAGATGCAAGGCCTAGGCCTGGCTCTGGTAAAGAGTACTGATTGGTAGAAGGAACTTTCTCATCAGGAAAAGAAATGGACAAATGAGTCTGAAAGCCAAGCTGCAAGGACAAAGGATGAAGCAGACAGGGGCTGTAGGAGGTGCTTCAGAAAGAGGCACTGGGTCTCAGAACAGCTAGTGTGAGGAACAGGGTTCAAGGTACAGGAAGACCTTGTCTAGTCTACCAAGTGTGGAGAGGGTTAAGTGATGAGATGCATGCATAGGTTATTATATGCATGTGACGCATGCATGGGTTATACATGCATGAGATGCACACATGGGTTATGCATGCATGAGACACATATGTGGGCTATACATTCATGAGATGCATGTATGGGCTATACATGCATGAGAAATATGCATGGACTATACATGCCTGGCATGAGATGCAAGCATGGGTTATACATGCATGAGATGCAAGCATGGGTAATATGTGTATGAGATGCAAGCATGGGCTATACATGCATGAGATGCAAGCATGGGTTTTACATGCCTGAGATGCATGCATGGGTTATAAATAACTGAGATTCATGCATGGGCTATGCACACATGAGATGCATGCATGGGCTATGCATACATGAGATGCATACATGGACTATGTATGTGCAAGGGGTCAGGAAGGATAGTGGCTGTTCACCTTCTCATCCTTTCATTCCAACCATCTGAACCCTCTCAGACTTGTTACCTGGGAGGAGGGAATTCTATGTAATACAGATACATTTCAGGTAGATCGGTAAACATACTCTAGAGAATGACAGCTGGCACACAGCAGCGGTCAGGGTCGCAATAGCATTTGGACTCTTACCCCAAATCATAGGACAGGAACTGAGGCAGGGCAGGAAGAGCTACATGTTCATGGAAACAGTGGGGTACTGTCTCTACACCCCATCTCTGCTTCTTCCTTGGGAGTTAAGCATTTCTGAATCTCAGAGTCCAGACAAGGGCTGTTTCTCCAGGGAAGTCTGGCTGTGGGGGGAAGCTGTCTGGGTCATGCATCTCTGGAGGAAGTCCATTCCAGAGATCTGTGCTTCTCAGGATGGCCATTCCTCAGTAGTCATGGGAGATTGCCTTCAGGACCTTTAGGTACCCATAGCCAAGATGCTCAAGTCCCTCCTACACAATGGTGTAGCCCCTTCCAATCTACTTTGATTATCTCTGTATCCTTACCAATACCAGTGCAGCGGGAATGCCAGGCACAGAGAGTTAAACTGTACTGTCTGTGATAGAAGGGTAAGATGGAGTTAGCACATGCTCAGCAGAGAGGCACACCTTCTTTAATGTTTATCTCTCTGTTGAATCTGCTGACAAGGTACCTGAGGCGATAAGGGGACTGACTCTACTTTCAGGGGAGGGAGAAACTGTTGCTGACTATGGCTCCTACCCCCTGCCTCGCCACCAAACACAGCTCATTGTCCCTCCAACCATCAGACCTTTCATTGTCACCATCATTAGGCTTGCTATGCTTCTGTCTAGATGCCTCTGTCACTTCCTGGATCTCTTTGTCTAAGCGGTCTGCCACTAATCCTGTGCGTTTCCACCGGCCAAGGCCTCTGTGGAATTCCACTCAGTATCCAGCCCAGGGCATCTGCTTCTTGGGAGCTGTGTGTAGCACCACCCTGACACAAAGCCCCATGGCAACAACTCTTATCTGTGTATAGTCCCCACACAAGAGTTTTCGGACCCAGAATGAACTCACACAAGACAGCAGGTTCTGTGGATGGGAGATGTGACTTGGAAGGACGGTTCAGGGTTGGGAGGAAGTGCAGAGGGGAGTCAGTACACACGTTAGAGAGAGCCAGCATAGACTGGGGATGTAGCTCAGTTGGCAGAGTGTTTCCCTGATGTGTATGAAGCCCTGGGGTTCAACCCCAGCACTGTACAAAACAGACATGATGACATATGCCTGTTACCCCACACTTGGATGGGAGAGGCAGGAGGATTGCAAGTTCAAGGTCATCCTTAACTATAATGCAAGATTAAGGCCAGCCTGGACCTAATGAGACCCTGGAGAGATGGGGGTGGGGTGGGGGCGAAATGAGGGAGAGATAGATGGATGGATGAAGGGATGGATGGAGAGATGGATGGAGAGATGGAGAGAGAGAGAGAGATAGACAGACAGACAGACAGACAGACAGACAGAGCACCAAGAGGCTGAGTCAGGCCTCTGGGGAGCAGCTTGGTGTGAACTCAGAGCCTCAGCTGGACAATGAATCCTGCTGTGTTCCTCCAGATTCCTGTGCATCTATGAAGAGCCATAACATGATAAGGGATCTGTCCCCATTATTTATTCCTCCTGGGGTCAAGCCATCTCAAGGCTAGCTCCTCACAATAATGCAACAAGTTCCGGCACAACAGTGTTCCTCTTGGAACCTCTCCACTTAGTCTTGGGCTCAAATCCCATGTTTCAGTCTCCCTTAGATAACCCTTGTGCCTCTGCAGAGACTTTATTGCTGTCATGGTGCCAAGCCCAGCCAGAGCTGTTTTGCCCTGTGCCCCCTGCCTTGCTGTAAGAAACCCTGCCAACCCTGGCCACCATGAGTGGGGTGGTCCCCAGACACCAGCATGTTTGCTGTGCTGTAGAGAGTGAAGAGGGGGCTGGGGGCGGAGCTCATCCTCCCATGGCCCAGATCTGCATGCTCAGCAGCTATGGAACAATGGACCCTCCACAAATAGCACAAATAGCCAGCTCCCCAAAATAGGGCTGACTACAGAGCCTCTACGTGTTCATGGCGAGAAGATGGAAGCTGGCGCCAGAAGACAATGGGGTGTAAGAGTTGAATTTTTCCCAGGAATTCCGTGTGATTCCAAACAGATTTTTTTTTTTCTTTTTAGCTCAACATAGACCAACAGGCTTGAGGAAGGGCAAGCTTGCACACAGAGCTTTGGGTTTATGGCCATGTGCACACCATGTGTTAAGGTGTTGCCTTGGCTGGTGGAGAGCAAACTCTCTGTGGTCCTTCGTGGGATCCCCCTGCAGCCCTTCAGGACATGGCTCTTAGATGTTCCAGGATTGGGGGGGGGCACTGCAGTGCTCTGGCCATGTCTTTTGAGATGTCTCTTTCAGTTTTTCACAAGTCCCCTCCCCCTCTCTTCTCAGATGTAGCTCTATTACTCCCAAGCTTTCTGGGAAAAGTAGTAGGCCCACCTATACCATGGAATGAAAGAAAATGGAGAGAGATAAAGGTAGAGATTGAGCTAGAGATAGAGATAGAGAGGTAGACATACAACATACATACATACATATATACATACATACATACATACATAATACATACGTACGTACAGACAGACAGACAGACAGACAGACAGACAGACAGAGGCAGAGAGGATGGGGCAATGATGGACGGGGTGCAGAAGCAGTCCACATTCCTTTCTAACACAGATTTATTCAGAGAGCTCTGTCCTGAGGAAAAAGGAGAAAAACTAGGAAGTCACCATCAACTGAGGTCAGAGTTGGTTTTAAAGATGGCTTCTGCTCTGTCACTGCAGGCTCGATACTGAAATGCTTTTGCTGCACCTCCCTGTCCAATCCATAAAGCAGAGAAATAACTCTCCTCTCCTCTTACAAGGGAGCCACAGAGTTCAAGAGTTAAAAGGTTTGACACAGTGAAAGGCTGTAGAACAGAGACACAATACATGAAAGAGCTTGCTGCTACCCAAGTGGCTAAGGGTGGGACACCAAACTTGGGGAGACTGTCACCAAGTGTGTCCTCTATGATGTTATATTTCTTGGATAAATAAAGGTGAACAGTGCAGCATTCGATCTTCATGGGATACCCTAACTGCACACATAAGGCAGCTTAAACAGCAGGATTCAGTTCCTCATAGACCCTGAGCCTGGTCATGGAACTGGATTGGTCTCCCTCTGGTTTGCTTGCGGATAGTTATCTTGTCTCGGTGTCCTCATTTGTCCTCTGTGCAGACATGTGGAGTAACATGGCTTAGCTGTCTCTTCTCTTTCTTGCCAATAAAAGAACCCTCCCTCGTGGGCTCCTCATAGATGCTGTCTCCAAACACAGTGGCGCTGGGTGGTTGTGTGTCAGGGCTTCTGTGAGTGAACAGGGTCGGGGTGGGGCAGAATTCAGTTAGTAACAAGCAATGTGGCTTGTGTGTGTCACATGGGTAAGGGGCAGGGATGCACATGGACAAGTGGTTGATCCTAGACAGTCTCAGGGTTCCAGTGGCATGGCAACCTCTAGTTTAGAGCCCTGTCACTTTGTTCTAGGTATGTCTCATTCCTACTCTCTCCCTGGTCCATATCTTCAGAACTCAGACTAACACCCAGTTCTTCCCAGTTGTCCCTAGTGGGAACCCTAATCTGAGAAGCTTCACTCTGCCATAGGCTGGGGTTGCAACTCTCCCTTGTAAACTGTAGGTGTCAGCCTCATTGGATTATGGAACACCTACACGGTCTCTGCTGGGTGGGAGGGCTTCCAAAGGAATCTGGTGTGTATGTCAGGAATAGAATGGGGAAGATTTGCCCCCAGCATGGGTGGTACCCATGCCATGGCCTGGGGTCTGGGATAGAAAAAAAGACTGAAATCACTCTGTGCCATTTACTGCCTCACGAAACTGGTGGGGTTCTAGTGACTAAGTCTTTTCACTAAATGAAATGACCCTGGAAGGCAGATGTTATCTCTATTTCTTTTCTAGTTTGCATGTGTTACCATCACACAATGCTTTAGATGAGGCAATTTGCAGCCAAAAGCAATTGATTTCTCATAATAACAGAAGCTGGGAGTCCAAACTCAAGGTGGCAGCAGTCACAGGCTGGTGTGGTACCTTCTTCCTTCACATGGTAGGAAGGACAAACATGCTTCTCTTAGGTCTCTTTTATTGATCTCCATCTGCCTGATGGCACTGGAGACCCTTTAATAGTCTAGAACCTGGAGCAGTACAGTTTTCTTCCTAATAGGCATTGCCTATATCATGCTCTGTTTCCCCTAAAGAGCCAGGCCCTTGCTCACTCTAACAATGAGCCAGCTTTGTTTGGAAAAGTTCTCATTTTCTAGCTCCTGGGTATCTGCTCTCCACTCTCCCTGCCCACTCGGTGCTTAGCCTTCTCTTCTTAGGTAGGCACTCAGATCATTTCAAACCTTTCCTTTCTAGTTTAAGTAATTCAAGTCAGGTCTGCCTCTTGGGATGTTATGAACACATTTGGTACTTTTGATCTTAACTAAGTTCAGATTGTGTGTGTGTGTGTGTGTATCAATCCAGGCATTATTTAGAAATATGTTATTTTACTCCAGCTAATAGGGATCTTCTCAGATATTTGTTACCAATTTCTGACTTAATTACACTGTGTTCAGATGATGTAGTTCTTTTTAAATAAAAAAATAAACTGCATCTCATTATTTGTATGTGTGTACATACACATGCAAACCACAGGACGGGTGTGGAGGCTAAAGGACAATTTGTGGGAGTTGGTTCACGTCTTCCATTATGTGCTCATCAGGTCATCAGATTTGGCAGCAAGTACCGTTATCTACTGAACCATCTCATTAGCCCAAAGAATGTACTTCTGACGTTCTCGAATTTTTCTCAAGTTATTGTGGCTTACTTTTGGTGTAACACATTTGGGGTGTGCTTACATGCAATTTTGAGAATTGTATCTTAGCTGCAGTAGACTTCAACAGCTGTCAAGTAAACCACAGCGTTTGACAGTGTTGCTCAGGCCATCTGTATCTTTCTATAACTTGCTTCATTAATCACTAACTTTATTGAGACATATTACACAATCCCATGTTCTGTTTTTCTTTTAGTTGGTTTTGCTTTATATATTTTCAAGTAGCTATTTGCTTCATACATTGATATATTGATGGACTGACTCTTTATCACTATCAATATTAAGTGTTTATCTTTCTCTCCTAAAATATAATCACCCCCATTTTAAAAACTTAAATGCATTTTACTTTCCTGAGAAGAGTGTATAATTAATTGGTCTTGCTGTTTTGGTTGCTATAAAAAAATACCATAAATTGTATCACTTATAAAGAGCAGAGGTGTACTTAACTTATGGTTCTGGAGAGACTGGCATCTTATTGGCTTCTGGTGAAGGCCTTCTTATAGCTTCATAATGTGGCAGGAGAAATGGCCAAGGAAGATGAATTTGCCTTTCTGGCAACTCCAGAGAATGAGAACTCATCCACTTCAACACTGGTACATCAGAGGTAAGGTGTCACACTTAGTAAAGAACTTAGTAAAGCCACAGCACTAGCTGATGATCTCTGTAGTTTATTCATAGTGTTTAGGCCATTTATATTTAATGTAATTATTGGTACATTTACATTTAAGTTAACCATATTTCTTTGTTTCTAATTGTCTGATTTGTTCATTATTTGCCTTTTCTTTTTCCTCTGCCTTAAATTGAATACATTTTTGATATTTCATTTCCAATGTTGCCTTAGCAACTATGCTCTTAAAAATATTTTTATTGTTTGTCCTATAGTTTATGTGTTTGTAATTTATCACAACCTGTCTTACAGACTTCTCATTTTTTCTTCCTAATCTGCCACCAAGTTCTCTGTCTCCCTTTCTCACCTTCCTGGTAGTGAAAGAGCAGGCTGAGTGCTGAGATCCTTTCTTACCAATTCTGATTTTCAATAACTTCATCTAGTCTATAGTTTTAAATCCCATTTATATTTTTAATACTAATGTTTCTTCTGAGTGCCAAGTATCCAACTGTTTAAATAACAATATCCCTTAGATTCTCATAGACATCTTAAGATAATTATTTAAATTAGCACAAAGATTAAAAGATATTATTTATTATTTGTGTGTGTGTGTGTGTGTGTGTGTGTGTGTGTAAGGGGCTGTGCATATCTGTGCACATGCAGAAGACAGAAGAAGGCATGGATCCCCTAAAATTGGAGTTACAGGCATTTGCAGGGCATCTGGCTTGCTATTTGGTGGCAGATATCCTGACTCTAGTTGTCAAGATTGTGCAGAAAGTGCTGTTAACTGAGGAGCTGTCTCTCCAACCCCAGAGGCACACTCTTGACATTCCCTCTTAATAACCCCTTCCCGTCTTACATTGGTCTGTCATTTTTCAACTAATAGTTTCACTTACTTGATTCAGGATAAAGATCTAGGCATTACCTGTAAGCCTTTATTTCTTTTGCCTCCTACCTTTGATTTCTCAATACATTTAGTAGACATTCCAGCCAGTGTCAGTTCTTACCACTCATGTTCCCTTCTCGCTCCGGCCTCTGCTAGCTCTTACTCAGAATAAACAGCAACATGGCTTCCTTCTTTAATGCTTGCTCCCTGTGATCTACTCTCCACGCAGTAGCTGAAATGCTTCATTTAAAAATGCCACTCAGACTGGTCATTCCTCTATTTAAACTCTCCTAGTACCTTCCCTTTACACACATAACACGTACACAGGCTCCTTTTGGCCTATATGGTCTTTGCATTATCTGGTCCTGCCTTACCTCCCTGTAATCACCACCCAGCACACAGTCTCTCCCTTTGTGTGTAGGCAGTGGTCACACACTGGTTCTTATGCTAGCTCTTCTTTCAAGTCTGGTCTCTTCATGGCCTGGTGCTTTTCAAGATTTAAAGATTTGCTTAAACATCCTCTCTAGCCAACCTTCACACTGTACTTTTCTGTGGCCTGGTCACTACCTGTCTCCAGCATTCTGCCTTCTAGTCATCGTAGTATCTATGACATCTGAAAGTACCCTTTCTTGTACTTGCCATGGTTGTCTATCATCTCAGATTCTTGGCCTGCTGCTAGTAGGCATGTGGTTTTGCTCAGTGGAGTGCCTTGCAGCAAGAATGGAATCTTACACATAATAACTCAATAGGATTTATCAACTCAATGAATCCATCACAGTAGGGTTTCCTTCCTTCCTTCCTTCCTTCCTTCCTTCCTTCCTTCCTTCCTTTCTTCCTTCCTTCCTTCCTTTCTCCCTCCTTCCCTCCCTTCCTTCCTCCTTCCCTCCCTCCATCTCTTCCTTTTCTTCCTTCCTCCTTTTCTCATTTATTCTTTCTTCCTAATCAAGAGAATCATTAACAGTTAACAAAATAAAAACATAGGAATAATTATTTACTTTCTCCTAGTCCTTTCTGTAAAAGTGAATTAAATCATACTAATACAGTTCTCTTAATAGATTTTGGGGTCTGGTTGGAAAAGATGTCTCTATTGAACACAGACTCCAAAACCCTCTTGAGAGAGATCCTCACTCAGGACACTCCAATTACCCAGGCGTCCATGTGCCAGGTGCCCCAGTGCACAGCTGCCAGATTCACATAGATAGGATGAGGCTGAGAGGCACATTCTTATGTGTATAACAGATATCCATCCTTAAAACTGCCAAGGAAGGGCCAGAAAAAGGGAAAGAGGCATTGATTCTTGGATCTCCCACACATTGGAGAAGATGGAGTTAATGAAATCCATGCTTAGCCATGTTGTCAAGATATCAAACCAAACTGGTGACAAGATCAAGGCTGTTAGGAGGGAAATTGCTGGGCCTGTATCCAGAAAGCCAGGACAGGGTACTTGGCGCAGAGTAGGCAGAAGGGAGATGAAGGTGAGTCCCACAGGATCTACCAGGGAAAGACTATTGGAAATCCTAGAGGGGCTCTGCCACCAATGCACAATTTTCCTTAATTTCCTCAATTGTGGCTGTTATCCCCATAATGAGAAACACAACTTCACTTCTAAGCAGGCAGTGAGGCTGGCAGAAAGCTGAAACCTGAAAATCAGCAGATACGGGGCTGCATGCAGCCTTTTCTATTGAAATTAAGCCACATCCAAAACACAGGGAAAGGGTTCCAAATAGCTTCAGACAGCAGCCAGCCAGGCAGGGCCCTTACCAGGCACCGGATGGACGCTCTGTGGACTCGTCAAAAGAGGCCCAAATCACAAGTGCTCATTTCAATAACATAAGAAAATAAACATGGGCCTTATTTATAGCTCAGGAAAGGGACTGGGGCAAAAGACTGCTCATTTGGTAATCCACCCTGATAGGGCAGACAGGATCCAGACCCCCAGGCTCTCTAGTAACAGGGTAAGCTGGGAAAGGGGCCAGAGGAGGGCTGGCAGCCAGCATCACCAGGTACAATCTGGAAAAGACCCAGGTAAGACAGAGAAGAGGTATATGACATCCTGCTGTCTCTGTTCTGGCTGAGGGAAGGAGAACCTGTGAGCAGATGGCCTTCAGGCACTCAAGGGAAGGTGTATGAGGTCAGGAAATAAAGGAACCTCCCAGAATCCTCATAACTGGGGTTCTCAAAACTCGAGTATGTACAGGTCTTCATATACAGCTCAGACATACAGCAGAGTTCATAGCTGAGGCACTATTTGCTGGTTCCCAATATATAGCTGGGACAGACATTGGAGTCCCAGTGATACCACTGAGACAGACACTGGACACCCTAGTACTAGTTGGGTACCCTAGTACTAGTACCTACTGTGCCTAGTACCGTAGGAGATATGGGGGAGCTTTGTGCATACAGCTGGGTTGTACAACCAGGTACCAGGATAAAAGTGGGACTAAATCACAAATCCTAAGAGACTTGGCCAGTGAGGGCTTGGGATATGTATACAGCCCAAGATTAGCAACCCCTGCAAGCAGGGCAGGCTCTCTGTCGGCTGCACAGTGTACACGACAGTATGCTGGCTATGGTAAGGCTGTGCGGATGATGCTCTTCTGAAATCCCCGGGACACAACTGGCTGATTTCATCTGTACTCCCAGAACATATGACTCCTGACTTTGGTATAGGAGGCAGCAACATCAGTTTGCAGTTGTGAGAAGTTTTTCCAGTGAGGCTCTGTGGCGGCAAGGCCCAGTGGGTGGCTCTGGTCTCAGTGCCACTAAGTCCCACTCTGCGGCAACTCTCACTTGTGTGGACCCCAGGGAGGCAGTCTAAGAGCTGGTGTTTGCTGAGCAGGCCTGTAGCTGACAGCTGTCTTTAGGAGAGTAAGAAAACCTCACTCAGAGGTCTGGCCAAGCCAGAGACAAGAAGCAGCCATGGGAAGGCTGCACATCTTGAGGACAATTAAGGCTGGACACAGATGCTGGTTATAAGAAGCCTGGAAGTTGGGAGTTGGGGAGTTAGTGTCATCTCAGCCATTTGCTCTCAGCTACAGCATTGGTGAACCTGATGTTAAAGCCCATGGCAGCAGGCTCCCTATGACTCCACCCTTTCCCCAGGGAACACGGATGTGGAGGAGGGCTCTGTGTATCCACGTCTTCAGATGAACTCCCAGGAGAAGAGACAAGGCTTACAGTCTACAGGGGGTCCTAACTGCCACTGCCCTATGGTGAACAGCATGGTGGGGGATGAGGTGGCAGGAGTGTGTGTGGGGAGGGGGGGCTTGTTTGCAGGCCTTCATCCCATCACGGTGGGTACACTAGGTATGGAAGGTAGCCTCTAGAAGGAGGAATGGTAAACATCACTCATGTGTAAGTCAATGGTAAACCTGGGCTGGGAGCCCCTGGGCTTGGACAGAGCTCTGGGGTGGGTGTCTGCTCAAGATGAGTTCAGAGTCTCCCTGGATGGGAGTTGCCTGCCAGCATGGTGTGCATTCCTGCCAGAATCTCTCAAGAAGTGGAGGTCAGCTCACTGTCCATCTTGGCTTGAGGTAGATACCCTGGAATAAAAACAAAAACAAAAAACAAAACAAAAAAACAAAAACAAACAAAAACCAAAAAAAAAAAAAAAACAAAGCAAAGGAGACTCATGGTGCTGCAGTGTGGATGTGGTTGCCTGGGAAGATCAGAAATTCAAGGTCATCCTCCAAGTACCTATTGAGATGGAGGCTAGTCTAGGGTGAGACCTAGTCTAAAAGCAAAACAACACGTGCTGATGCTGCTCCCCCTGGCCCCTGAGGAAAAAAAATAAACCATAAGTGGTGCTGATGGGGCCCAGCAGTCACAGGTGTTCTTCTCCTAGTAGGACCACAAGTTGTGGACACAATGGAAACCTTGGTCAAACCTAACCATGTCCTGAACATGACCTCTGCATCTTGAGTTTGTCTTGGTCAAAACCATCAAAGGTTCATGCTTGCCACTTGTGGTCAGATCATCCCAAAAGATGCTGGGATCCAAGGATTCTCAGTCAGTCCGTCAGCTGATGCAGGCAGAGGAGTCTGCCTCTGCTGCTCCTGCCCAGGAGATAGTCCCTTCCCCACAGACAGAAAAGAACTCAGTACCTCACACCTAAAACCGTGAGCTCAAAGGACTGTAAGTTTGGTAGGGCCAGAGCAGTTAGGGGCTACAGCATCCCAAAGAGAGGTCAGCAGAGCATCACTGGGCTGAAAAGTCAGAGAAAAGGATGACATTTTCACTCAATTTTTCCAGAAAAAGGTTTTGGCTTAAGCCTGTACAAGACATGGTAAAATGAATAAACAACAACAAAACAAACAAAAAAAACCCAACCAAACAAATCATGAACAACTAAGTAAAATTAATAAGAAAAAAATGCCTTTGTGACCCTGCCATTCTCACAGGCACATCTCAGCTGGTCCCTGGGGAGGGCAGTGGCTCAGTGCACAGTTCGGCCAGATCCAGGGCCAGCTTGGTTCCCCTTCTCTGTAGGCCAGCAGGCTGCAGTTCCTTTAAAAAGATGTCTTATTTTGGAACCAGCTGTTGTCTGCTGTAGGCCAGAACATGGCGTTTTAATTAGCATTATTGTTCTGCTTCTGAAACCAGGCTCTGTGGCGTCCCAAGGGCAGATGGTCCTGACCCAAGCTTAGGCAAGGCTTGCTGGCTAAGCTTAAGGACACAGGGGAGGGGTACAGTTCCTTACCCTTCTAAGTCCCCACTGTTCAATATGTTTTCTGTCCAGTGCTTCTACTGCAGACAGAACTTGTGTTGAATCTAAGATACAGTTCTATGCTGTAAAACCTAACCCCACCATTTCTGGTAGCCATTGAGTATTTTGTCTGAAGTGCTACTGTCCAATGGCGAGTCACATATCCTGGGGGCTTCCAACATCTCAGATTATAGTGCCTCTTCAAAACCAAAGTTCTCTTTTCCTTAGATATTTTTGTGGTGTATTTATTTGTGTATATGTGCTCAGACATGAACACGCAGGTCACGTGTGCACTTGCAGCCCATAGGCCAGCCTCTGGTGGTCCTCACTCTCCTTGTCTTTTGAGCCACGGTCTGAGTTTTCACCTGGAATATGATTTGGTTAGGATGGCTGGCCAGAACAGACAGATTCTCCTGTTTCCACCTCCCCTGCAAAGGGACTGCAAGTGTGGAAGCCATACCTGGTTTTCCTACAAGGGTTTTGTGGATGAACTCGGCTCTGCATGCTTGTGCTGCAGGCACGTTTTCAAGTCCTTAGCCTCCTCAATTAAAAAAAAAATGCATGTGGGTCTGTGTGAGACAGTTCAGGCAAATGTGTGCCTTGGTGCATGTGTGGTCAGGAGACAACTTTCATGAGTCTTTCCCTGAAGTAGCCAGGGTGAGGGTGATATCACTTCAGCTCACCATGAGCACAGTCCCTGGCTCTGCAGGGATTTCAATGTGTCTCCCCGCTCTCTCCATCCCATATTCCTCATCTTGGGAACAGTCTGGTGACCCTTAAAATGTAGATACACACACACACGCACACACACGCACGCACGCACACACATACACACGCACACATGCATGCACACACACACCAGTATTGTCATCTTCAAGGATCTGGTGACAGAAGAAAGCTCTTTCTTTGGCTTCAACCGCCTCCAGAGTTTGCATGTGACACCACAAAGCTTCCGTGTCCTCTGCTGACCACCGTAAGCACCTGCAGTTCCTGGAACAAGGCACAGCTGGAGTGTCTGCATCTGCAGCATGTGCCCTC
Source organism: Grammomys surdaster (assembly GCF_004785775.1). Classification (NCBI taxonomy): domain Eukaryota; kingdom Metazoa; phylum Chordata; class Mammalia; order Rodentia; family Muridae; genus Grammomys; species Grammomys surdaster. Next base: position 818,420 of record NW_021604757.1, on the reverse strand, counting down.
ATCCCTTCCAGAAGTATCCCAGATTTCACCCTCTGCTAACATCAAATCCTCCAATTGCGCTGCTTCAGAAACTTTCCCCTAGCCTCTCCACTGGTGGTGATGCATGAGAGGGGCCTTCTAAGGAATTAAATGATTTACTCTGTGCGTGTGTGTGCACGCACACACATATGCCACAGTGTGCTATGCTATGAAAATCAGAGGAAACTTATGGGGTGGGTTTCCTCCCTCCACTGTGTCTGGGTTCTGGAGATTGAACTCAGGTTATCAGGCTTGTGTAGTAAATATTTTTATCTTGCTAGCTCTGGAGTGACTCAGGACCACTGTGTAAGTTAGCGTTCACCACACTGCTCCACAGAACAATGGGTGGTGTGTGAGCAGCGATGACTGGCATACAACTAGGTTTCTGTAATTATATCCATATTCTAAGCAAATTGTTATGTATTTTGTATTCTGGGGACATATGTTATGGCTAAAGCCCAAACTGTGGCTAATCTTAATATTAGACCCAGATAAATCTGTTTCAAATCTATAACATTTAACATTTGCCAGAGTAGATTTGTTCATCAACTAGGCTTAAAGAGGTATAATTCACACATGTGCAGTATTAGGAAATGCTGAAATGTAATGATTTAAATATACCGGCAACTGCTGTGACATGGTTACAGCGGCAGTACTTAATGTTAGCCAGAAGCCCTGACCATTGTTACAGCTACGACAAGAGAAAAAGGGATCCTGGGCACCCCCTTGGGTGGGATGGGGGTCATGGCTCTCTCAGTGCCCTCAGCTCCTATAACACGGTAGGAGCTAGAGTGACTCCAGGGTGGCATCAGAGGCCCCTATTTCCCTGAGCACACCTATATTGAAATGCCCAGGCTGAGGGAGGACACTCCGGCTGGACTCATCACTCCCATGATGTTCATGGGTCCTTCTTACACTCGATGGAGCTGGGTCCTCTTGGCTTCATCTTTTCCTGCATGGTTGTTAGTACAGAGGATGTGGTTATATGCACAAAACCAGGAAAGGTCCTTGGATAACCAAGAACCAGCATTCTAGACAGAAGAAAAAGGAGTAAAAAATAATTTTAATCATATCAAAAAGCCAAAATGAAGAGTTGATCAGGGACTGTCAGGACACATCTTGGAAGCCTGTGCTCTGCTGTGTACCTGGGCTTGTGACTCGGGTCCCCAGCACAGTTCCAACCCTCAGAGGTATTGGGATCTGTAGCACATCTTAGGTTTGCTTTCTCCAGAGTCTGCGCATATGAAATGACTGCATTGACTCTGTGGTGACTCCCGGGATCTGAAACTGGACAGCTGACTCCTCTAAGGCAGTTGTAGGGCCAGTGAGATAGACGGTGACCTGGATCTTCAAGCCAAGAGCGCTATGCTGGGCTCCAAGCTGCAGCTTGTCCCTGAGGCTTCCTTCCTTTGGCATTTTCACAGAGTCCACGGAGATGAGAGGACAGAGCAGGCTGCATAGCATTGCTCAATGAGCTCCAGTGTGTTTGGGGAGGTGGGACCCAGGCTGGCCTCCCTTACCCCGCCCTGCAGTGAGTGATGTAGGGCTCCTCCACAGCCCTGGGAAGCTCCAGGCTTCACAAGCTGCCGATGTTGGGGAAGCTCTTCAGTTTCTCAGGGAAGTCATCTTTGTAGAGGACAGGATCCGCTCGGTGCTCCACCACCTTGAGGGGCATCGTGCCAAAGACGGAAGCAAACTTATTGATGCATTCAGACCTGTGGGGTGAACGAGGGGGTGGGATGAGCAGAATGGAAGTGGTTAGCTACCGAGAGGCAGCAAAGCCCAACATAGCCACTGTCCACAAGAGAACTCAAGGTGCTGGAAGGGCGCCCAGCCCATCGCTGGGCTCTGCAAAGGGCTGTGACGGAAAGCAAGGTGAGCAGAGGTTCCTGGCTTGGTTCAGAGGGAGAAAGTGAAGGGGGATGCTGTCTGCAGGCTGGCAGGTCAGGACACCTGCCCCTCCCCCTCGAATTCCAGTCATTTTTCCAGCACTAGCAGGCCTCAAACCCAGGTGGATTAGCTCCAACAATCCTTAACCCTATCTCTGCCAGCTATAGGGAAGGAGGATGACAGAAAGGAAAAAGACTGCTTGCTAAAGTTGAGGAGGTGGGAGAAAGGGTCCTATCCATGCAAGGCAAAGGGACAAAGGGATTGGTGACTCTGAATTTCAAGCAATAAACACTTAGCTCCCCAGCATTCATGGATGACCTGCAAACACCCAGCCATAAGCATGCCTTTCTGACAGCGCCAGCTCACAGAGGGTTTCCTGTGTAATTGGTGTGATTTTCGTCACTGCCACAGTAGAACCAGGAGCAAAAGCAACTTGGTGACAAGAGCTGGACACAGCAGAGCAGGTCTTCCTCTGCTCTCCTAGGCCCTCAACTCTGAGCCTCTCCTCAGAGGAGAGGGTCAGTCAGCTAACTGAGTGTGTCAGCAGGGTGACCAGGACAGGTCAGCACCAGGCCAGAGGGGAAAAGCAGCCTGGGCAAAGAAGAATGGATTTCAGAGGGTCAGTGCCTGCTTAGGCAGCCAGCATGAGAGCTACAACATAAAGGCTGATGACAGGGCAGGAGCTACTCCAGGACACTCACGGCCACCTCTCTTGTAGGTGCTGCTTCCAAAATACATAAACAGAGAAGAGTTCTGGGCTTGGGAAGGTGGCCTTAGTCAGGGCCTGCATCAGCTCTTCCCTGCCTTCTTACACTTCCAAAAAACTTGTGCCACAAAATCATGGACTTATAGCCATCAGTATCAATGGATCACTAACACCACAAACAGGTAATGTTCATTCCAGGCTCCGCTCAGAGTGAAAGCTCATGATAGCCCCAGGGCTCAGGTGCCTCCTCTGTCCCAGTCTGTAGTGGGAAGGAGGAGACACTAAGAGGTTAATGTGCAAAAGCTAAAATTAAAGTAAAATAAAATTTAATATTAAATGGGCCAGAGGCAAACCCAGGGGTTCTAACTCTTGAGACTAAAGACTCAGTGACAAGACCCAAATTTACTTATTAACCTGTAAATATAAATTCGGGCCTGGGGCAAGAGAGTCAAAAATGGGAGAGGAGTGCTTTAAGAAACCAGTAAGATGGAAGGTAAATTATCTGGCGTGGAGCAGAGGTTCTGGAGTTGTGGCCCAATAGGAGGGGTGAAAGGCCACAACTCCAGAACCTCTGCTCCACCCACGCCAGATAATTTACCTCACCCCCCCTTCTTAAAGCACTCCTCTCCCATTTTTGACTCTCTTGCCCAAGGCCTGAGTTTATATTAGCCGCATGTTAGAGGTGAGAAAAATAAGATTAAAATAAGGTTCAGGGAGGTCAAGTAAGTTACTAGAGAATGATGGGCTAGCAAGTAGTGGACCTGGGATTCAAACTCAGGCTGGCACTGGCTGCTCGCTCTCCACTACTCTGGGGAAGCTGGGTCTCTGAGACTCAGCATGGAGAAGGCCTGGTGGAGGGGTGACCTCTTTTTTCTCTCTCTAGAAGTTGTATTTTGAAGTTATTTTACTAGCTAGTGGGCTTCTGTAAGCCTTTTTACACATCCTTAGTCTTGGCTAACTTCCCCACTTCACCTTCTCTCCCCTCCCATCCTTGCTTTAACCCTTTAACCCTCAGGATTCCCCCCACTTCTTTCATTTCACATCTACTCTATGGAATTACCATCCATGGATGGACAATATTACTCCCAGAAGATATGGGTCATTCAGTGGAAATTGCCATATAAGGCATGGGATGTCTTCCTATAAGTTAACAGTCAATAAGGTCTCCCAAACAGCATAGGCTACTGCTACTGTCCTTGATGACCCACCATAAAACCGCATGGTAAGACCTTATTGCTGAAGACACTATTCACTTTGGATGTAGTAGAGAAAAGTAATCTCAAATGATTGGGGACACTGTCTCTCTGTTAACTAGCTTTCACAGTGTTGGGAGTGCCATGCAGGCTCCAACACAAGACACGTCCACCCATGCAGCAGTGTCATGACTGTTACAGAGTAAACTAACCTGTTGCTCTCTGACTGGATTTGAGGCCTGCTTCACCGGAGAGAACTTCATATCTCATACAATCCTGGTCAAAAGCCTACGTCTAGATAGAACATGGCCATGGGCCCCAGTGTAGAATGTGTTATTATTTTGATAAATGGTCATGCTATCAAACTACCTTCTAAATATTTACATTTATACTTATAGACATGGATTGCTCTCAGCGTTGGTCAGAGATGCTTCTGTATGTGGTCGACAGAAGTCAATGGAGAGATTCTTAAGTGGTCAAAGTACTGAGTACTCAGGCCTACAGACATACAGTGAGGTCTTGTCTTCTGGGCATGACATAGTTATTCCAAATATGAACTCAAAGTATTTGGGGTTCCTTACATAAGACCTGAACAAGAGGAAACCAGCTAAAATCCCAGAATTGATGGGTACGTGAACTCCAGGCCCATCATTTACCAGGAGATACTGGCAATGGACAGTTGCTTGGGGAGGAAGATTCATTCTTGATTGAGGCTGTAACCACTGGTAGGTTTCCTAAGTCCACTGGACGGTCTCACACCCATGATGTATGGGCAGTGCTAACTGAACTTAGGGGTTATAAAAGACAATTGCTTGACAGGGAAATATGCTGAGGGGTTAAGCAGGGATTTGGAGGGAAAGAAGTGATATGATCATATTTCATTGTATGCAGCATGAAATCCTTGAGAATGAAAGAAGTTTAAAGAGAATGAAAGACAAGAGGGATAAGTTGAGGGACCATGCCAAGAGCTTCCTGCTCTTTAATCACAATGCCAAAGCAGCACAGGTTAGGTCGAGTCTCTCCTTGGCTGTCGGCACACACTAGTTCCCTAGAGGCCAGTGCAGGGTCTCTGGTGTCTGCAGGAAAGGACTGCAGCTCCTGCTGGTGGGAGTGGCTCACAGCCCTTTGAGGAGTCATGATATCTCCTCTGTAACCAGATCTGCCAGTTGGGCCACTGGAGAGTGCCACTGGGTTTCAGGACAGTCTGGTTGCAGTGGCTGCCCAGCCTGGTCCTGTTCTCAGGCAAGTGTCCCTTTCCTCCACATAGTCTGTGCTGGGCAAGTGACACTGAGTCATTCTTGATAGTAAAGGTCCTTGGCTGTCTACTTTCTTCTCCCACAGGGCATATGCCTGGGGAACAAGCAGGCTGAGGTAGGCTGAGTATGTGACTGGCTGTGGATGGCTCATAAGAGTCACACGCCAAATGTCCAGCCACCCCATGAGAACTCCTCTCCTATTCTGCTTTTCCAATCAAGGGCTGCACACTAAACTGCTGTCTACCTGCTAGAAGTAGCTGGGGAAGAAAGGATTATGATCTTATTTTCTTGCCATACACATAGAGCCTTTTGGACACTGTTAGGGTAAAGGGTGTAAATAAATACTGCTAGGCCCAACCTGGATCACAGGTTTTCAAGCATGTATCAAAGATGGGCATATCTGTTGATAAGCTTTTAAATGGACACTATACTTTGAAATATAATGGAGAAGCTGAAGTTCAGTACTACAAGCCAACTTCCTTAGGTCAGACTCATAACTAGGAAAGACTGCACAAAAAACAGTGCTTTAAAACAACACTGTCTGCCATGGCACCCTTGGCAATGATTCTGGACAAAGAGAACAGCTAAAACTTCTGGTTCTTCAGGATCTAGAAGCCCCTGGAAATAGACTCGAAGGAGTAAAAGCTACTTTCCTACTTCGTTGATAGTTCTCCAAGCCCAGGACTAAGGAAGCAGACTGAACCCCAGGTCCCAACACAAGGTCAAAGGATGGTAAAGCAGTCTCTAGTCCCTGGCTTGTGAAAGTGTGTTATGCAGTGGGAGCCGATGCTGAGCAGAGCGAGTGGAGGGCTTGTTCGTAAAGCAGCTCCTGGGCTCCACGTGGCTCAAACCATCCTCCTCCTTCCAGCCTAAGAGCCTGAGGTCTTAAGTTGCTGCCCAACCTCTATCTTGAGCTTTCCTCACAGTTGCCAGTGCATTTGAAATCTATCTCCTCTGCCCATGGAATCTCTCAAGTGGGTGGTTTATATTCCCCAGCTGCCCATGGTCACCAGCAACTCACATTCTGTGACCTGCTGGCTTAGTTACTCTCTGCCGTTAACTTTTAGGTCTCCAGAAAACAATTAAGTTGACAGACCCTGTCCCTGTGTGTATGTCCCTTGCAGCTTTCTTGTTTTGGGCTCTTTCGTTCCTTTTCCCCAGGCTGCTTCTGGTTTCACTTACCATCTCCCAAATGTAGGAATGCCCCAATGCTTCCTTTGGCTTTTCTTAAAGTGACTGCTATGTCTGGGCAGGGTAACTCTGACACATCTTCATTTCTGTGGCCCTGCACAGAGTGCAAGCCCTCACAGCTGCCCCTCCTAACCGATGCCTCCCATGGCTAGATCTCCTGCTGCCTCTCCTGTTCAAGGGATGAACATTCACCAACTCGTTAACCCTCCTCCTCTTTATTTGCAGTGAAAGGCCCTGCCATTTTTCTTGACTCCAAAACTCAAGTTACTTCTGTCACTACTTTCCCCACAGCCTTCCCACACGTACAAAGGTGGCAACAAAACTCTGGCTTGTCTTCCTTGGGAAAATCATGAGCACTTTCATTTGAGATTCAAACTGGTTGTCTACTTGTCACTTCAATAATCTTTCCATCTAATTAACCTCAGAGCAATTCCCTGAATGACTTAGTCCCCTAGTGAAACCCTTGGTGGCTTCTCAGAGTCTGAAGGAAAAACTAAAGCCCTTTAACTGGAAGTTCAGAGTCTTTGCAGCCTGGCTCAGACTGATCTCTTTCCACCTGCCAAACCAACCTTGAACTTGCTGACCTGGCCTATCACAGTTCCCCTCCCTCTGACTTGATTATCTTCCTCAGAGGATCGAGGTCCTCTGTGTGTGTGTGTGTGTGTGTGTGTGTGTGTGTGTGTGTGTGTGTGT
>NW_021604757.1:762883-811463 GCF_004785775.1 Grammomys surdaster | reverse complement strand
GTGTGTGTGTGTGTGTGTGTGTGTGTGTGTGTGTGTGTGTGTGTGTGATATGAGTGCAGGTACCACAGAGGTTACTGGATTCCCTGAAGCTGGAGTTGGTTGTAGGAACTGAACTGGGATCCTTGAGAAGAACAGCAAGTGCTCTTAACTGCTGAACCATCTCTCCAGCCCTCTGGTGATTTCTGAAGCCTCCTTCACATTTGCTACTTTAGACAAGACTATTCTGAGTAACCTACCTGGTAATAACAACTCTGTCTTGCTTCCCTTATTATAAACTGCACGTTCCTTGGGGGATGCATCACAAATGCAGATTAGGTTTTATATGCATACAAACATACAACAGCTGCTGTGTGTAAGCCACTGCTGGTAAATATAAAGCACTAAGTTCTACAGAGTGACTGATCCAGCACCAGGCCTGCTTTACCAGTTCTCTTCTGAATCAGCCTCCATGGCTCCCTGCTCAGGGCTCGGTAACTCTGTCTTCCTAAGTGCTCTATCCCTGCTCTTAACACAGCTTTAAATCTGCCATGCGCTCATCCTAGACAAGAGTTGCTAACCCCAGGATGAACCCCAAGGCTGTCACCAGGTCAACTTTTCTCCCTTCACTGTACTGTAACCTCCATGTTAACTCACTGACAACCACTTGCCTTAATGCTATGAATTCTCCCCAACACAGGGAGTAAGGGAGGTTTTAATAACCATTTCGCCTACTCTGGTAGAATTACAACTGGGGCCTCTTTCCAATGAGCTATGGTAGATAATTAACTTTGCCATCCTTACGACATTTACAGTGTTCCAGGGGAAAGTCATATATGATTTCACATCAACTGTTACTAAAAGTCATGGCTTTTGAGTAAGATGTCTCCATGAGGGAGCTAAGAAGGTCATTTAGAGTTAGAAGAAATTAAACATCACAGAAGTGAACACCGAGCAGAAAGGGTCTGGAGGACTTTCTTGTGGGTATGGACTTCAGAAGTGAACTCTTTCAGCAAAGACACATGCTGATCGGTGGGAATCTGAGCTGGAGGCCTCCTCTGAAAGGTTACTACAGCATTCTTGGAGTAACTTGGGTCCCTTGACAGCCATCCTGATAGACAATAGAGCTTTCGGCCCGAGTAGAGAGGGTATAAAGTACAGAGCAGACTCAGGAGCTGTGAAGGCTGGGGACTGTGAGGATCCAGTACAGATTCCAGTGGTCTTGAAGAAAGACATACGAGACATGGTTCTTAGGATTCTTAGCCCAGGGTGACATGCCACATTCAAATGTGATAGCAGAAGAACTGACAAGATGGTTCAGCGTCACCCTACTGTTCCAATCTTCCGAGCTTGGCTTTTAATCCTGCCCTTGGCAGGTAACACAGTGGGGTCAGCAGAAGCAGTTGGTCTCTGCTGGGTTGGGTTTAATTTTTTTAATCAAGCATTACTGTAGCACCAAGCTATTACCCAGAGAAGAAAGCCCGTGTTTTCTTGGAGACAGCTCACTCCATTAGAGTTGACTGTAGACAGCTAACCATTTCGTCTATACAAAGGGTCGGCTTCTAGAGCTTAAGGCCAGCTATATTTTTTCAGACCCTTCCAGCCATTACAAATTGAGTGAGTAGCATCTCAAATTAATTCGCTGGGTGACCTGGGTTTGAACTAACTCAATTCCCACAGTGCACAAGGAGGTGCTGGCTTCCAGCAGCTGTCCTTCCATCTCCAACATAGTTCCATGAACAGGCTCAGGCAGGAAACGGGGCTGGAGGCTAAGTGGGCTTCTCTTCAGAGGCGTACTCACCTCTCTACCATGTGAGTCTGGTCAAGCGAAAGCCCATCGATGGCTGTGCACTCAGGACACTTGAACTTCTTTCTTGGGGTTACCTGAGGAGGAAAATGAAACACACCTTGCTGTCAGTGCCCAGGACTGCCATGATGCCACCATGGAGGCTTCTGTGCTGTGAGCAGGGGTAGCTTGTGCACTTTGTTCGTGTACACACACATGCACATGCGCACACACACCTCAGCATTCCTCCATTTAATCTGGGCTGCCTCAGCCAAGGACAGAACTCCCAAGGGCCCAATAACAGCACTTGGAGGGCTTTCGCCTTCTGTAACTGGGAAGAAGTCGTGATGACAAGCTCCTTAATTCCTGTTTAATGACTGTTTTCTCACTGCCAAGGTCCTTGTATAAACACCATTTGTTCTTGCAGTCATGAGGGCGATGAAATACAGCCTCCCACAACTTGCAGCAGAACCTTGGTTCCAACAGGCAGCATTTCGCCTTCTCCTGCTAAGGCCCAAGGCTAGGACAACAGCTCTCCTGGAGTTGCCAGCTCATTCCCAGTTCCCTTGGTGGGGGTGGGAGGAACTACTTAGCCCTCACCCTGAGACTCCTCTGCCCTGACTCTTCTTAACCTCATACCCAAACCTGAGACTCTTGGTAATTGTTCTAGCAAACCCAGGAGAGGCTGCTCTGAAGATGGATAACAGGGAAGGACGGGAGGATGAGCACGCTGACCAGGGAGAGAGATCAGGACTCATATCTCTATCCACATATGATCACATACACAGGAAGTAGCCATAGCTAATCACATGTTGAAAAAGGAAACTTAAGGTCTGGGGTCCCTGAAGAGCAGCCTTCACAATTTATAATCTTCCATTTTTCTTGCAGTCCCTTGCCCTCTGAGTTACTCAGGGACATGATAGGGGAGTCAGTAAGATGTTACCCATGCTACCAGCCTAAACTTCAAAGATGGTGATTCTTCCAGGCTGAGAAAGTCAATTTCTCACTGCCCAATTTCACATGGGTTTCTAATCCAGGAGGTAAAGACCATTCTGTCCATATAAGTGGACTACTACTACTGACCTGTAACTTGGGCTATGATTTTAGCAAACACAGAGTTTCAAGAATAAAATGCTATCTTTTCAGGCCCAAAGACTTTGTATTTTCAGCTTTTCGTATGTTATAGCAAAGATACTTCAAAATTCTGACAGCTGGATCTTTAAAATCAAGGATGAGGAAAACTGCATAGCCATTCTGCTCTCTGTGCTGAGTCAGCACCTGTCTAGCTCCTCCAGCCTCTGGGGTAGGAACAGCACTGGGTCCCAGAGAGCCAAGCAAGGGTGGCATGGGCTCTTACCTTGATGACAGCTTTCCCTGTGACATTGGCCACCAGGAAATTCATGGCGATATCTTCACAGTTCATGTGAGCATCCACCCAGTTCTTGATGTCCCCAGGCATTTTGTAGGTGTACAGGTAATTAAAATACTGTTGCATGAGACAAAAATGAAGAAATACACAAAAAGCAACTCAGTGGTACAGGGACAAGATTAAACACAAGACTTTACTGGTGGGGAGAGCAAAAAGAAATTAAGGGGCCCAGTGCCTTTAAAATAGGCTAGTAAGATGACTCACAGGTAAGCCTGCTGTGCACTAAAGCACGTGTGTGTGGTGTACACACACGCACGCACGCACACACACACACACACACACACAGAGAGATTGACTTTAATGAGATTCTTGAGTAGGTGACAAGAACAAGTAGGTGCATGCGTGTGCTGAGTTCCCCTTCTGAGTGGAAAAATGCAAATAAAAACAAGGTAGACAGTTCTATTTATGATTATAAATGTAATAGACCATAGGTGTGTTATAAAATAAATACTGCCATCGTCTTCCTATTAATGTAAACTGTGAGGCAAACATGTAGGTGGTCTTAAGGATGCCCTAGCAAGTCTTTCTATGGGCCACATCCTGAGCTGAGAAGGAAGGCTCATGCTTTTAGCTGCAGAACAGGAGTAAGGCAAACTTGAAATTACCATAAGTTCCATGAGTGAACTAGAAATTAATGGATCAAAAATACTTAGGCAGTGTGGAGGTGTGCTCCTCCAGTCCCAGCACCTGGGAGCCTGAGCCAGGAAGACTGTGAGTTCAAAGCCAGCCTGGGCCTAGCAAGATCCTGCCTCCAAAAATAAATATGTGAACACACGCACTGATAAGTATTTACACTAAGATAAGGTCCCAAAGTTATAAATGATATCTACTGGGTTTGTTTTATTAAGACCAAAACCTATTTCTTGACTTAGAATTTCAGAAAAGTGGGAGCAGCAGTGATGAGCTGACCCCACAACAGAGCAGCAAGGAGCTGCACTGGGCTCTACAGCTCTACAGTGCGGGAGCTGCACTGGGCTCTACAGCTCTACAGTGCGGGAGCTGCACTGGGCTCTACAGCTCTGCAGTGCAGGAGCTGCACTGGGCTCTACAGTTCTGCAGTGTGGGAGCTGCACTGGGCTCTACAGTTCTACAGCTCTACAGTGTGGGAGCTGCATTGGGCTCTACAGTTCTGCAGTGCGGGAGCTGCACTGGGCTCTACAGCTCTGCAGTGCGGGAGCTGCACTGGGCTCTACAGTTCTGCAGTGCGGGAGCTGCACTGGGCTCTACAGCTCTGCAGTGCGGGAGCTGCACTGGGCTCTACAGTTCTGCAGTGTGGGAGCTGCACTGGGCTCTACAGTTCTACAGCTCTACAGTGTGGGAGCTGCACTGGGCTCTACAGAGCTCTGCACATTAGCTCTCCTATTGCTGACAGCACGAGTTATTCTTTTTAGTTAAACCCTATGCTTCCAGAGAGAATGCCAGAGCTGGGCTGAATACTCTAAAACCAAAAGCATAGCCCCCAACCTTGTCCTAAAAAACAGCCAAGGGATGAGAGTTAAAAGCAAGTACTGCTCTTGCAGAGGACCCAGGTTTAGTTCCCAGCACCCACACTGTGTGGCTCACAATTGCCTGTAACTCCAGCTCGGAGGATCCAATATGCCTGGGCTCTGCACTCATATGCATATCGCCCTCTTCCCTCATACCTACATGACTAAAAGTAATAAGAGTACATATTTTTATTTGTTGTTTTTGTTTTTTGAGACAGGATTTTTCTGTGTAGCCCTGGTTGTCAAAGAGGAAAATCTTAACATAAGCCAAACCCATGAAGTGTTGAGTGTCACCTTATCAGAAACTGGTCAGCATTTATATAGTAAGATTCATTCTAGTCATCAAAACAGCTCAGGTTAATTTTCTAGATGTACTGTCATGCAACGGAAGGCAAGGCAGTCAGTTGCATGTCCTGTTGACGTTGGTAGGAATCTAAAAACAATACCCAGGGAATTGCCCTCTGTTGTAATGTTGCCTACCATAATGGCCACAAGCACAATCGTTATAAAAAGTATATAAACTACTACTTAAGCGTTAGATATTAGCATTCTCTGAAATGACAAAAACTAAATACCCAATGGTAGAGAAATGTTTATATACATAATTTAAGAAACATTAACACAGTGGCTTATTACCAATTATGCTACAAAGTAACTAATGGTTTTTGAAGAAAGACAAACGGTATGAGGAAACACTTGTAATAATGAGACAGTAGGTAGAAGAGAACGTGTACAACCATCTGTGTATAGTGTGCAGGGGAAACAGAAGGCCAGAAAAGCATCTCACAACCATGCTCCTCTAAGTGACACAAGACAGCAGCTTCTCCTTGGGGATTTTTGGTGCTTCCATATTTACAAGGAGTACCATACAAATGGCTTCCCAGTGAAGGCCCCAGAAATTAAACAAGTGAATCAAACAGGCACCTCACACTTGCCCACAGTGCCCACACCCTCACCTTGTGATAGAAGGCTGCGCCCGTGAGCACCATGGACACCTCATTGGTCCACTCAGACTCATACTTCCACTTGTTCATCTCGTGGTCCCAGAGATGCAGGCGGCCTGGGTAGCCCACCAGCCGGTCAGGAAATTCCCGCCAGACCTAGGGAAAGAAGCACAGCAATGAGCCATCACCGGCTCAGAAAGTCATAGGTGCTGAGGCTCCCAGACCCCTGGGGTCAGGACAGGTTTCTGAGGACTCCACTGGTGGGTGCTAGTGTTCCACCAGTGTTCAGAGACAGAGGATTTTGATTTCTTCTAGAACATCATTTCAAGCCTTGTGGAAGGAAGAAGGGCTTGCTGAGTATTGCCTAGGCCAGCTACATAGGAAACTGGCTGCCTTGACCCCCTTTGCACAACACATATTTAGAAAAGTAGACTCAGCTGTTTGATAAATAGAATGAATCCTTCAGAGTGTGAACTCTGAGAGGAGACTGGTGGGGTGGCAGCTCCCTGTGTGTTCTGAGAACTAGCACTTCACGACCCCATGCCCTGGAGCATTCTAGAACAACTGAGTTCTATATTTGGGAAGGTCCTCAGAGTTGATACTCTGGATGGACTAGATATCCATGAGGCATGTCTGGTACTTTCTCCCATGTGTTTCCTGTCATTTAGCTTGACCTTTAGAAGCAAGGAGGGAGCTGAGGGGGTGACTCAGTTGCTCAAGTACCTGCCATGAACACACCAGGATCTTGAGATCTCTAAAACCTATGTAGGGAAAACGCAGGTACACAGTGTCCCCCTCTAGTCACAGCAGAGGAAGCAGTGACAGGCAGCCCTCTGAAGCCATTTGGCCAGCTGGGCTAGGTAAATTAATGAGTTTCGGGCTCAGTGAGAAAAACCTTTCTTAAAAAATTAAGGTGGGAATCAATCAAGGGAAGACGCCAATGTTGACTGAGGACACTACACCTGCACACTGTGTGCACACAGCCACACAAACAAGTATACCTGGGACCAAGTGAGATGGTTCAGTGACTAAAGGTGACTTCCACCAAGCCTGGAGATCTGTGTTCATCCTGAAGACTAACATGGTAGAAGGAAAGAGGTGACTCTGGCAGGTTCTTCTGACCTCAACGTGCGTACCATGGCATGCCCACACCACACCCACAATGAATACATTAAAATGTAATAAAAGGCTTTTTTTTAACCTAAGCATACACCACTTCCCCAATTCCTACTCTACATATTATAAAAGGCTCAATAAGCAGGGACAGTTTGACTGTCTGTCCCCTATGATGCTTCTCTGCCTCCTTAGCTGGCTCAACCTTCAGCAGGAGTCTAAAGAACAGCACCCTCAAAGGCCCCACTTATTTCCTCAGACACTATCTTTAGGGAATCTCATCTCATCCTAGCTGCTGAGATGGCCAACATTTTTTAGGTTCCCCTGACTGGGTAAATAAAGATCTCTCCCTAACATGCTGTGCAGTGCTGTACTGAGAGCAAGACATGGCCACTACCTTGTGATCTGAACAGCTGTGGTTGCCAGCACCAGTCCCTTACCATCAGGCCTTTCAAATTGAAGTTCCTCTACAGAGAGAGGGCCTCGGAAGGTCAGCAGCTCTTCCCCTGAGATTCCGGTTAGAGATGCTGGGCAAGTTACGGTTTGGAAGGACAGGGGGTGCAGCATGGGGATGAAGAGGTGGCTGTCATGGGATCTGGTTGGAGATCCAGGGAGTGGCAGAGGTGGCAGTTAGAGGTGGCCTGAAGTAGAGCCAGCAGGACTTTGTAATGGATCCAGAAAGGAGAGCAAAGGCTGCCTAGGCATCTGCGCCTGAGGGGCAAGTGAGCTACGAAGGTAGAGAAGCTTGAGGGGGTCTTTCTGGGCTAGGAATTGAGTTCTGTTCTGGCCATGTTGGTGTTAACTTTTCCTGTAAACAGCATCCTAGATAGGCTATACCAGTGACAAACTGAAGGAACCCTTCTACCCAAGCCCAGCTGGGTGAACTAATGACTTTATTGGGCTTACTTACAGGAGCATGAGTGACAAACTTGAGGGTCCCATGTGTGACAGGCACAGGAGCAGTTTCCCACACCAAGTCGCATGTTGCAAACTGCTTTTCCAGAAGCTGGGGAGGGTTATTTGCTGAGTCATTACACTGTTTCTTCGATTATCTGTAGATTTTATGGAACATCTAACCTGCATTGTGGGCCTGGCCCGGGAGTCATAAAGAGAGCTTACCCTTGTGTGATATTGGTGTACCTAGCAGAGTACTCACAGCCTTGCCCTCATTAACACCATGTTGTCACCAATGGAGCTAATGAGCTACAGACAACAGGATAGCTGCCGACAAGTGACTCTGTGGCAGACGGTTCCCAGGCCGTGTGGGCTGCTGCTGTGTGCTCTCTCCTATGAAGTTGTATTTCAGCAGACTAAAATACTATGATGCTATTATAGCTACTATGGATTTATAAAGGTAGGACAAGAACAGTGTGTAAGTCATAACTTCTGTCTGTGGGCCAGGACAGACTGCTTTTCCTCAACATACACAAGTCATAGCACCTTGCTGGCTAATCTGCCTCAGTGGACACTAGAAGGCCCCAGCACATATGGTCAGGCAGCTGGAATGGCAAGACGCAGGGATATGTCCAACTCTGCCTGTATGGCTGGAGATGGCAGCTGCCTTTCCTGTTGACTTGGAATTAATACTGTTGTACACTGAAGGAAGGCAAGTCCCCTCCTTCTTTCTAAGCCCCCCGCCCCTGCAGCCACCATCCATCTGCATTATCATGTCAGGGTCAAACACTGTTAAGATTTCAGTATGGGATTCTTCCTGTTGGCTGAAGTCACCTACCAGCCTTCTCTCCAGGACTTAATCCACAACACCAACACCGAGTCGCAGACTGCCAAACTACAGTGTGCTGAAAGGCACCAGAGGTGTCCCGAGTCTTGTCTTCTTTTGGAGCCTTTCCTGAGCTCTGTCTTTTCTGGGCCCCTCTGTCCATGACTTACCCCAGGCAGCTGGATCCAATCAAGATGCCATCCTTGTCACTTCATCTATAACTTGCAGCTGACTATGGGATCAACAGAGGGAAGCAGACGGGAGGCCCTCACAAACTGGCCAGTGTAGAAGCAAGCTGATTATGAACATGGTAGAGCAACAGTGCCCACTCCACGCCCTCCTCGCTGAGCACCCTGCTCCAATCCCACGCCTCTCCTCTAGGATCAGAGCTTGTACATTTGTCTCTGAGACCCACCTACCTTGCTCTAGTTCCCACTCCAGTCCAGCCACAGGCTTTCTAAAGAGCAACCTGGTGGACATTTACTGGCATAGCCCTGAGGGCCAACGTGTGTACTCATCTGGTTTCTATGTGAATACAGACTACAGATTCAGAGTACTTGCACAGCTAGCTGCTCCTTCTGTGCTCTTCACCCCCAAACACCTCTCACTACTCAGAGAGATTTTCTGTTCTCAGGACTCACAGATGCAATTACCTAGGCTACTTTGTTTAAAACAAACACCTCCCCAAACCAATAAGCCACGAGGTCTCTTCTGTGGCTTCTCACAGGGGAAGTAAAAGCAGTTCTATCTTTGTTTCAATCTCAAGAGGCAGCCTAACCAGACCCTTGCATCCACACACTGCATAGGAGCACATGGCCACTCAGACCCACTGGACCAGTCACCATGGCTGGTTCCTGTTTGTCACCAGGACTAGGTGAGTACTAAAGTGAGATCTTTTAGGGCAAAGATCTTCTATGTTCCCTGCTCTCTAAAGATTTGTTTCTAGGAATGAACCCATCCAGTGTGATCTGTTTCAGGCTGCACATTTCTGAACAGACTGGCTTCCATCAGTGAACTTTGTTAAGTGCCATATACATTAGGTCAGCCCATAAATGATTCTGAATAGAAGATGTGTGCTACCTTCTGAGCCAGTCTGGGGTATATAGTCAACCTCAGGAATCAGAGAAAGGAGAGGAAATACGTGGCCACATGTGGTGTTCATCTGGAGGTGCAATCCTGACACCAACAGCAAGATAGGCGCTCTCCAAAAAGTCTCCCCTTCTAAAGGCGCAGTTCCACACTGCCACTGGACTAGAGGGATGACACAAGTCCCAGGATGACTGAGACCAAAAGTGCAGGGAGATGAGGTAAGGGAAGCCACAGATGGTGTGTGCCTGTAACCCTGGCGGAAGTGGCACAGGTGACGGGCCAGTGTGCATGCGCATGAGCATGGTTCCAAGGGGTGCCCCACTGAGCAATGGGTTCATGGTTTTCCTTGCCTAAAACTTCTGAGTTGTGTCAACTGCTAAGAATCATAGTGGCACACTACTCTATGAACTAGCTCAAACCCTGTGGTCCCGTGCTTGAGTGAGCCAAGGCAGAGCTGAAAACAGTCAGCAACATGCAACGATCTTTAATGAGTGGTCTCTTCCCTTCAGGCTGTGTCGTGTATGCTGCCCAGATGTGGAGGCAGTAGCTGGCTGGCCTCCATTAAGAAGACAGTTACAGGATTCATATTCTCTCTCTCCTCTCTCCTCTCTCCTTCCTCTCTCTCTCTCTCTCTCTCTCTTTCTCCCTTCCTCCCTCCCCCTCCCCCCCCATCCATTCCTGAATGCACATATGGAGGTCAGAATAATGGGTATATTCATTGAACCTGGAGCTATGCTGGTGGCCAGCAAGCCCCAACAACCCTGTTTCTGTCCCTGCACCAGTACTAGGCTTATGGACACGTGTGTGGTCCCACCTTGCTTTTTATGTGGGTGCTGGGAATCTAACTTGGTTCCTCACACTGGCATGGTGAGTTTGGCTAGTGTGCTTCCCCACCAGGCCTTCTCTCTAGGCCCCAAACCCACCTTCCTGAGGTGAAGTGCAAAGGGAGCAAAAGGGTTTGTCTCTTAGCTCAGGCTCTGCATTACACCAGCAGACGGCAGTTTGTCGAGAGATGGCTCTTTGGAAAGTTGAGAGCCTTGGTTCACACCAAGAGCACAACTGAATGCTGACTAGATCGGGGAGCCCAGACATCGTCACCTAGAGCTTCCTCATGCTGACTAGCATTGATATATACTTGCACAAACACAGTGTACTTCACAATGAACCTGTGCGATCACCTCAGTCTGCCCTCTCAAGCATAGCAGAGTTCTGTTTAAAATCAACCAAGCAGGAAAACTAGAAGCACAGGGGAGCTCCGGAATTTTGGCAGCACTCTTATCTGTCCCAGTCTGCCTGGAAGGTAGGACTTTGGTATTGGGTACATGATGTGTGCTTCTTTTGAGTGGCTTCTTCAGGCCCAGGGATGGGCTGTGCTTAGTTACAGTGGACACAGGATTGTGTGCCGGTCCATCTTCCACTGTTGGCTACCACAGGGAAAGCATTTCTGAAAAAGGTGGCCCTGAGACCACCTTTATCTGATCACCTATGGTGTGAGATGACTCAGACTGGGTGATCGGAACTATGAGGCCCCGTTCAAATTGTCTTCAGGATCTGTAGTCCTCAAGATCATCTGGAAGGGAGAGGTCATTCCTCCAGCTACTCAAATGTTCTCTCCACAGATGAAAAACCTGACCCGTGGAGGAAGTACCTTCCAAGGCTACATGGCCAGGTTGAGCCTATGTGGGTCCAAAGTGCTAAAGCAGCCTGTCATCAAGTCCTATGCTTCTCAGCATTCTAAGAAGTACACCATGGCCCTGAGCTCAGCCCCTCACCTGTGAAACATGACAGCCAGATTGAAGCTAGTCTACACTACTCAGAGTGCCAGTGCTCTTCAGCCTGCAGGCCGTGATGGGTATCACGAGAGCTACTGAGCCCACAGATCATTCAGGTGGACAGCAGAGCAAGGTTGGGGCAGTGAGGGAGGAGACATGCCTGGAGGCAGTGGGTGTGGGAGGATATGACTGGGGGTGTCTGGGGTGGGGGGTGGGGACATGACTGGCCTTCTGCTCCCATCAGCACTGATCTTTCTAAAGCAGAAGCTTCATTGTTAAGTGTGGTTTCCATCTAGACTCAGCAGCTACATGCTCGTGGCATGAGGAGAAGAAGCCCCGTCAGCTGTGTGCAAGCCAGTGTGTTTCCACAGCACATCTGAGTGCCTTCTGGAACCTCAGATTCTAGAGCAGAGGAAGAAGCACAAGACCACAGCAGCTGCATAAAATTCAGCCTGACTATTCTTCATGAGGCAATGAATCTTTCCTGAGAGACAACAGCAGAGAGGAGGAGGGTGCAAGTGAGGGGCTAGGAGAAAGGTCAGGATGGAGGTGTGCTCAAGCTACTTCTGTGCCCTTAAGACTACTACCCCATCCCCACCCCCCCCCCCCCAATTTTTTTCTTTATTTCTGGAGCCTCGGGTGTAGTTACACTATTTCTTGGCCTGGTCTTAGAAGACTATTCAATAAAGTTAAAACCATGATGAGCAGGCAAATGGCTGTTTCCTAAGTCCTGCAAAGAGAGGACAGGCAGACTGCTTTTACTCAGTGGACTGTTACTGAGGCTTCATAATTCTGAACTGGCTTTGGTGAGGCTCAGTGTCAGTGACTGTGGACCAGTGAAGCCTGAGCTCTGTGCAGAAGTGAGTAAGCTCTGCTGCCTCTAGCAGCTGCTGGGTGACTCTCATCACTTTCCGTTAGGAACGATGCCAAGAGCAAAGCTGATGAGTGCCTTCTTTTTTGCCTACAGAGGAAGAAATGATACTTGCAAATTGCTGAGCCAGAGGGCTCCAGGGATCTTCCTGCCTCTGCTTCTCCAGCTCTGGGATTAAACATGTATACCCAGCTTTTATATAGGTGCTGGGATCGATGTCAGGTCTTCACACTTTTACAGTGAGCACTTTACCCACTGAGCCATTCCCTAGCCTCTATTGTTGCTGTTTTGTGAGGGTGTGTTATGTGTGCCACTGCGTTTCCCGTGCATTGTCAAGCAGGCTAAGTATTGTGTCTCTTCCACTTGCTGCTGCCTGTGAATCCTTGGTGGGAAGTCTGTCCGTGCCCTCCTCTTTCTAGCTGGATAGCTGAGATTTTACTGCTGACTTCTGAAGAGTCTTTGTATGTCTGATGTGTTTACTTCTTTGTTGGACATGTGGTTTACAAATATTTTCTCTGGTCTGTAGCTTGTCTTTTCATCTTCTTTATAGTCTCTTTTAAGGAGTAAAATATTTTATTTTGAAAAGGCCCAATTTACCAATTTGTCCTTTTATGAACTAACCTTTTGTTGTCAAGTTCAGAACTCTTCTCAAACTCCTTGAGTCTCACCCCCAACCCCAAACCCAGGGCTGTGCTTTACATTAAGTATGCGATTTGCTTTTGGCTAATTCTGTAGAGGGTGTAAAGTTTAAGTCAAACTCCTGCTTGTGGAGGCCTCAACTTTCCAGAACTGTCTCTGAAAGGTCCTGTCTCTTCCTGGAACTGCACTAGTACCTTCTGTCAAAAGCCAGCCTGTCCCATGTGCATCTTGGAGGGTTCCATACTTCAGGGAAAGGATACAAAATAAGGCATGTGACTAATGGACACGAGGCTTTCACTTTCAGGGGAAACCATGTAGTGGCCCACTAGGAAGTGAGGATTCAGGGAAAGGGCTGAGGGAGTTATCAGGGTAGAAAGGGGGCTTGTGGACTGGGGACAAAGAAACAGACATGAAGAAGCTTTGAAGGCTTCATTCTACAGAAGGGAAGTTTAATTACAAAGTTAGGATGAATCCCCATTGCTCACAGTCGGGCAAGAACAGCATAAAATTCCTCTCTGCCAATTTTTTACTGGCTGGTAGGTAGAACCAGCACTCCACTGCACAGGGATTATGGGGACATATTACTCCAACAGTTCTTTATAATTCTACTCACAGGGTGTCAATTCAATGTCCAAACCTTAACCCCAGTCAGTCTGCAAGTATTTACTGTATAACCACTGAGCCAAGAGTCTAGGCAGAGAGCTGCTGAAAGAGGTGCCACACTCCCTGCTGAAAGGACTGCACTACCACCAAGGGTGGTTTATCGGCAAGCTCGGCATCTCTGCTGCACACGTGGTCAGTGACTCTAGTTGTGAGTGGTGGCCTCTTCTTTTCCTTCCAAGGGCTGAGTGTCAACGTGTGATTATGACCTCCGCCCAAACCCACATATCTTTAGCCCAACCCAGAGGCTACTGGGGAACCAAGAAGAATTACTTTTAAAGGTTGCCAAGTTTTGATCTAAACCAGCCAGCAGACAGTAGCAAATACACAGCAGCCATGATTAATGAGAACCCTAGGCACCAACTTCCAGGCATCTGAGAAGTAGGCTGTGCATCTCAGGCTGACGAGCTCATCCTGCTTTCTAGAGACTCATCCCACAGTTCGGGCATCTTCAAGGGCAGACACCACCTTGAGCCTTTCCACATTTTCTCCCTCCCTTCATACTGTACATGGTGTGACAGGGATCACAAGCCTGTCTTAGATCCAGAACTTGGCCGGCTACAGTTGTGTGCTCTGACAACGAAAGACATGGTTTCATGTTTGGGAAGACCTAGGTAGTTTTCCTGGGAGCTCCAGACACTGCCCTCATGAGGAGCTGGGCAGCTCAGGGCCTCAGTGCTGTGGCTTTTACTTCCCCTGTCCCTACACCGCACCCTGCCTGAGTACCTGGGATTAGCATCTCTGTCACAATCAAGGCAGACAAATGGTCCTGGAAGAGAAGCCCCTCCCACCTGGAAACCATAGCCAGAGTCTGAAACTCTGAATTCCACAAGTGCCAGAGTTCTCTGTGATTAATCTCAATGAGACAATGGGGAGATCTGAGACAATAACTCTCAGACACTAGAATATGCTGCTTAGGGTTGCGTATCACTGCAGATAGCTTCTGCTCAATAGGGTAGGGGTGTTTGTTCAAGCATCACACTTACAATACCTAAAAATGGCCTTCCCACACTGTGAGCCTGAGTTGTTGAGGCCCAGGGCTGCCCAGGGAAGGGCCAGAGCTGCCTCCCCAGTCCTGTCCAGCATTCACTAACCTGCCTCCCTTATGAGTGTGTGGGGAGGAGGCACCATGGACAGGGAGACCTGCAGTACAAGCATGGGCCTTCCTCCTTGGGACAGGGACAGCCCTCCAATGATGTTTCAATGATGGTTATGTAAACACATTCTGAACTTGCTTTCATCTGCTCAGTGGGAAGACAGTGCCACTTCACCAGAATTCCCATCTGGGTGCTTTTCCAAATGGATGGCTGTTATTTCAATGTTCAGCATATATATTCCATTTCCTTCCTTTAATATTTTTGTTTGACTTTTTCTCCAGTGAGGCCTGGGTGCTTCACAAGGGCCTGGCAAGGTCAGGCCACACCACAGTGCCTCTCAGTGTCCTCGGCTCCTGGCTTGTCTCTGGAGGTCTCTCAGCAGTGCTCACAGCCCTGTAGCACACTCAAACTATTTTCCCTCCTATCTCATGCAGATGTAAATCAAGGCAAGCTGGACAGGGTGAACAGGTCTGCAGGCTGCACCCCAGGAGCTAGAGATACTGTGGACAGGACAGATCCTGCCTCTGACCACTCTCTTCTCATGTCTGTCTGGGGAAGTGAGGTCCCTCACGGGGTACCACTTGGCCATTCTGTCTGCTGAAGACAAAAGTATGGTGAGAGCAACTCTTAGGACATTTAAGAAAAGTAACAATCAGAGGTGACAGACAGACATTCAGACAGGCAGACAGATGTCCTTTATAATATAGTATTGATGCTATGTCCAGACTCAGGAAAAGGAGCCATGTGGGTTCTTGTAATGGTCTACCTTCAACAAGAAGATAACTGGAGACAATTCTCAATCCAACCAGTCACTGCTGGCCAGACCCAGAAAAAGCCAGGGAATCTGAGGTAGTCAAGAGCCAAGGCCTGGAAATCTGAGGTGCTAATTCTCACCAAAGCCTGTGATGTCTCCAGTACCCAGATTATTCAACCACTGTGGTACATGCCTTGTTGTGCGAGCTCCTTGGGGAGACAGAAAAGAAAGTCTATTCACCCAAGTGTTCTAGCTCGCCTATTTGGCTGACAGACCAAAGAAATCTTCTGTCAAGGCTGTCTTGGGGAGTTGTCTGGGGTTACTTTCTGGAGCACAGACAACTCACTAATAGCTGCAGTTGTAGAAAGCCCCACCCACCCAGTCAACCTCCCACCTCCTACATATTCTAGTAACCAAGGCCATGGCAGCTGGGACAGGGAGTAGTGATCTCAATCTCAGGAGAGTGTCTTGTGACTCCCTACTCCTCCATAAGGAGTGTTGGCAGACTCATCACCTCCACAGACTGCTGGCAGCTTCACTGTTCTGTGTAACTCACTGCTATAAGCATGGCACAAGGTATCTGTGGGTCACCACAGCCACTTTGTTTCCTGGTGATGACTGTCACATCCAGCTGAGAAGAATCGACCTCTGCTTCATTTCCTCCATGGATCTCTCCGTATTTGCCTCAGCTATATAAAAGCTGAGTTTTGCAGGACCCTAGATAACTCAAAGACGGAGCCTGCCCGCAGCCCACAGTAGAATGTACCATAAAGAAGACTTTTTATAGGGTCCCCTGGATCTCCAACAAGCCTGGCTGGACATGTCTCCAGACTAGGATTGGGATTCCTAGGAAGGCAACCACAAATCAGGAGGCAGAGGGCCACACAAGACTCACTTTGCACACATTTGCTCCCAGACCTTCCTGGACAGCCCAATACTCTGGGTGGACCAGCACCAGCATAGGGAGATCATATTTATCTTTTACATTATTGCTTCACTTTTGAAGGTACTGACAATGAAATCTAATTTTAGGTGGACTGTTACCTTCTGTAGCCATTATGATGAGAGGAAAAACCCCAACTATTTAGAACTGCAGATTGTACCCTCTTGCCTGCTGTCCCAGGATGCACATAGAGCTGGCTGCATTTTACTAATTTTGTTTAAAATATAAATGTCATTGTCATACCACCTCTGATGAATTCAATTAGCCAAGTCCCCCATCATTCATTAAATCCACACTCTGGGCAAGCGGGCCCTGTTCTCCTGGGCTCTCCGATCATTCCAACACTCAGTCTCCAGACTTTCACCACCTGGGTCTCACTCGTTTTCCTGTCTCCAGTCTCTGTCACCACAAATTTATCCTGGGATCAACTTCTTTTAACACACACCTCCCAGGAGACGTTTCAATTAGCCTCAGAGTCTGTCCGTCCCTCCCTTCCTCCCTCCCTCCCTCAGATGACCCTCTGACTGCCTACTATCTAATGTCCACTGTTAACAAAGCTGCTCAGCCCCCTCCCCCTCTCCCATGGCCCACACTCACTCTCACTGTGGAGCCTTCCTCTAGATAACTCCTACATCAGGAAGACCCAAGTTGGGAAGGAGCTTTGAGAAAAGAATGGGACAAGCCATGACAGTTTGCTGTCCTCTAGGATCTTTTGAAAAAATATAGTTGCCATTACCTTGGGTAGCAAGAAAAAAAATAATATATATATAAGTTCTCAAAATTTATTAGCACCTAGAGGCTTGAACAGCCTCTGCCACCTATGAGTGCTGGGCATCGATAGCCGTGCCTGACAGCACACAGCCGCTCTGTTCCTTCCCACTCCTGCATGAAGCCCTAACTCTGTATTTATAGCCAACATCATTAGCCAAGAGCATTTCACCTCTCAGGTGAAAAATGTCCAACACTTAAGTGCCACTAATAATTTTTTATGGTTGGAAATGTGGATCAAAGTATGAAAGGAAAAATAAATCCACAGGTCTGTACACTCAGCCAAGTCTCCACGGCT
This sequence comes from Grammomys surdaster, assembly GCF_004785775.1. Taxonomy (NCBI): domain Eukaryota; kingdom Metazoa; phylum Chordata; class Mammalia; order Rodentia; family Muridae; genus Grammomys; species Grammomys surdaster. The sequence continues at coordinate 794,117 of NW_021604757.1, read as the reverse complement.
CATTTTCAACCACATGTTTTAAACTGTCTCTTAGAGACGGGGGAGGGGAGTAGGAATAAGTTGCTTTTTATTTCCCTGCTTTTTAGTGTCTGAAATAAAAGCAGACGGACTATGGGGGAAAAATATCAAACATTCAAGTAGCATTATACACTGCTACTGTTCCCTGAGGAGTCACTTGCAAATGAGTATCAAGAACTGAATAGATACTTTCCTGGTAAAATACATAAACAGATAAATAAATTATCCCAGGCTGAAAAGAATCTCCCATCTGGTAGCTCACTAGAGCTTGTCAAACAAGTCAGAAACACGCAGGGCCCAAGACGATCATTCCTAGCTCCTGACTGCAGAGCTAGAGGAGGGAGGGAAAGTTTCCCAGGGTCCCTTGCCTTCCAAAAGGGAAAGTGACCCCCACCAAGACAGGCAAATAACTCGTGCTTTCTTCCAAGGAAACGATTATTTCTAGCACTGGATCCAAATGTTTGTGCACTCAGGTCACAAGACTGGAAGGAAGACTGGCCCAGCTTCATGCTCCAGACCTTATTCCTCTGTACCACAAATGTTACGCAGTTGGTCTTAAAGGTGTAAACTGACCTCTCTGCAGCTCTCCAGGTCCTTGGCAGCAAAGCTTGGAGGAAGAGGGTGGTCTCTGAGGTCCCTTCACATTCTCAGTATGTTTCTTCTGAGCATAACTAGAAAAGCTAACACACGACTTTCAGAGATCTGAGCCTGTCACCTGATCAGCTATGAGGCCAGGGCTGAGTCACACCTGGTGTGAGCAGCCTCATCTGTGTTTTACATCACCTGGTATGAGCAGCCTCATCTGTGTTTACATCACCCAGTAGCGTTAAGATTCAGCAAAGGCCAGGCTGGGCACCACAGGGCTCTACAAACTTCCTCTTGGAAACAAACTGCAGAGTTCTTACTTGGTTTCTAAGCTAATAATATAGGAGACTGCCCCCACCACTCACTTCGGTGATTTTTTCTCGTGTCTTTGGGAAGAGTGTGTTCTATGAGCTGGCCTGTAGTCTCTGCCCTACAACTCATAAACATGGTGTGAAGGTTCCTTCACAGTGCTCTATGCCAATCAAGTCTTCCAGCTCTTTGGCGTGCATTGCCTTAGCATGCTCAATCACTTGTGAACACAGTATAACTCTGGGGCCTGGGCCTGCATGCAACACCTGAGCAGAGGCACTGTCAGGACTATGAACAAAGCAGGTTGTTCACTGGGTGACTTCAGTCTGCAGTCTCTAATAACATAACCTGGGCACCCTTTCCTCAACATCTAGTTAATATGCTGTTGATCTGTGTGTCACATGGTTGCTCCAGATGTTACTCTTTACACACACACACACACACACACACACACTCACACACACAGATACACACCAAGAAAAAAAAATTTCAGAATATACCTGATGTAGCGATCAAAGAAGAAATTTCAGTGCATATACATAAAATATCAATAGTAAAACCAATGATTTATGCTATCAAGTAAAAAAACAAAAAACTAGAAAAACCCCCAGTGATTCAAATTTACTAATGCAGAGTGGTGATTAGCGCAAACCAAAACATCAGAAAGCCCAACAAAGCCAAGCCAATTCTCTGAAAGAACCATAACAGCAGATCTAACCTGACCCCAGAGCATACCTGCAATCCAGCAGTCAGGAGGCAGAGGTGGCAGCAACATGAGCTTGAAGATAGCTTAGGCTACAGCTCAAGACCCTGTGGGATGAGGAGAGAGGTGTCGAAGAGAGAAGGAAAGAAATGACCAACATCAAGAATAAAAGGGACATGTCCCTTATTCTATAAGCTACTGTACATTTACATAATCTATCAAAACAAACACAAGACAGCAGAGCAAAGCAAAAGCAAGAAGGTGAGGCCCTGTTTGGGGATGAAGCGAGTGAGACAGGAAGGGGAGAAAGAGCCACCATCACCAATGACGCCTCTCCCAAGCTACAGAAGCAGGGTCCAGCAAGGCACATCTGATGCACCTTCCTCTGGGTATGTGCCTGTGCAGATGAACACACTCATTTTTCGGATGTTGCTTTCTGAGAACCACTTGAACACAGGAGTACTGTTATGATGCATTCAGCTTGTGTAATTTATACACACACAAATAGAAACTGCAGAAATCTACAGCTCCTGTTGTAGCCTGCTGGCCTCTGGTCCCTCTTATTTCCTCAGATACTTTTTTACCCATTTTCTCCCCCGAAACTCCAGTCAACGCCACTGTTAAATATTTTGTGACTATCCCACAGGTCTATCAGGTCCCCAAAGCACTACTCTTTTTTGTTTGTTTTTGTTTTGTACAACGTATCCCCTTTTGTTGCCTGAACTGAGTAATTGCTCTGCCATTCTCCTAGGAAGTCCCTACAGTGTTGAATTCAGAGGCTTATAGCTTTAGTGCCAGCGTTTCTACTTTGATCTTCTCTCTCTCCTCTTTTTGTGCTGCGGCTCCTTGTTTTCCCTTTTGTCTGGCTTGCACATGCTGCTCACCAGAGCACTTTCAGCAGTAGCTGCTTCCTCCCCTGGGTGTCCCTCTTAACTATCTTTTTGCCTGGATGATAAAAAGTTTTAGGAACATTCTCAGTATTTCATTTATCTTTGTTTCTTTTTTTCTGTTGTTGTGATAAAATCAGTTTAAGGGAAAAAGGACTCATTTGTCTTACAATTCCAGATTACAGTCCATCATGTCAGGGAGTCACAGTGGCAAGAATGTGACAGAACTGGATTATCACATTACATCCATAGCCAAGAGCAGAAAGCAGGGAATTAATGTGTGCAGATGAGAGGACCCCTGGAGCTCACTGGCCAGCAACCCTGACAAAGACCTGAGTTCTTGGCTCACTAGGAGACCCCACCTATAAACAAGACGAGGGTAGTTGAAGACGACATGCAGGGTTGACCTCTGACCTCCATAACTATGTGCACTCATATAACCATATCCACACATACATTTGCACATACCCCAAAACATGTGCACATGCACACAGACACACACACCTTTAATTTAACATAGTCTTTAAATTATAATTGTCTATGAACTTAAATGTCTATGAACTTAAATTTTCTATGAATATAAATTTTATAAGGTTTTCTTAAAAGTTAATGACTGACATTTGCACTCAAAATTCTTCAAAGCTTAGCTGTCTTTCATTCTCACATCTTACCTTAAAATTCCTGAGAGCACAATGTAAGGGGGGAAGGATTTATTTTTGGTTCACAGTTTCTGGGATTTCAAGCTATGGCTTTGTGATCCCATGAGCAGAGATAAAATGTCACAGTCACAGAAACAAAAGATAGAGGCAGAAGGAAAAGGAGTTTCTTGGGAACATGCCAAGTGACTTGCTTCTTCAACCTGGGCTCCACCTCTCTAAAGAGCCCACAATCTCCAAAACAGCACGTCCAGGTAGGAACCAAGTGTCTACATTAGAGTCTGTAGGCCCATTTCATAGCCAAGCTATAACATTCTGCCCCAGGGCCCCAAAGGCTTATGACCATCTTATAATACAAAGCTTATTTAATCCATCTCCAGGAGTCCCCAAAGTCTAAACAGTTCCAACATTGTTTAAAAGTTCAAAGTCTTCTCTACAACTCAAGACTAATGCTTGGCCATGAGCTGTAAAGCAAACAAGTTACAACGACACAGAATAAACATTCCCATCCCAGAAATATAAGAAACAATGTGGAACAATCAAAGCAAGATGCAAAACGGCGAATGCTACATTGTGCAGTTCCTTATCTGCTACCCTGGCTATGTGGCAGCAGGATGTGTGTTCCAATAGGCTTCCTCCCTCTGCCACTTTGCTGTTTGCATCCCTCATGGCCCTGTCCTGTGCGGTACATCTCACTTATTGCCTATGGCTTTCCTAGGCAGATGTCCTGTGTCTCTGGTAACTTCAACTCTGAGTCTCCACTATACTTCAGTATCACACTAACAGCGACTTTCTCTGCCTTCTTAGCAGCTTCCAGCTGGAATACCAAACCTCCCACACATCGGTCCCTCAGGTATTCCTTTGTGGTTGGTTGGTGGGAGCCCCCTCCCCACCCTTGTACTCTGCATCCCTGCAAGACTAGCGTCAGGTGGACAACACCAACATCTTCCACGATGACGACATGGCTCTATGTAGCCCTGTAGGCATGGACTTGTCAATGAAAAGTCTTATAAAAGAGTCTACAGTTCTTCATCTTGGAAGCTTGCAGTGGATAATGTCTGGCCAATTCCTGAGGTGTCCTCAGGGTATCTTTATATTGTCTAAGCACAAAGCTTGTCTTCTTCCTAATGATACTAATCTCTTTAACAACCACATCCTCTTTTTTTGCAACTTTCAAACTATTCCTTTTTTTGGCCAGACTGTATAGTGTTTTTGGATCCTCTTACTCTGCTCTTTATGACTGATTATGGCTGTAAATCTGGCTGAAAGCAGCTACTAATAGCCATTTCACAGTCTGAATGCTACATTGTCTTGAAATTTTCTCTACCAAGTTTTTGGGCACAGACAAAGATGTGGACAAATTCTTTGCAAGAATGTAACATAAATGGCTTTGGTCTAATTCTAAACAAAGACTTTGTTCCTCTGAAACTTCAAGAACTCACAGCTATTGTCTACCTCCCTGTCAGTGTTCTGTTCTGCTCTTCTGGGCATCCATTGGAATGGCCCATAAAGCTCTGCACACACCATTCTAGAGCTTCTCTAACTCTACAAATTACTGCAAATCTTCATATAAGCCAGCTCCAAAGGCCCATTAGTCAGATGGCAGTGTTTAGTCAAACTGCAACCCCACTCCTTGTAGCGATTTTCTGTATTAGTTACTTTTTCTCAGTGAGGCCACAAAATACCTGACAGAAACAATCTATGCTAGGAAGGGTTTATTTGGTTTATGGATTCCCCAGATTTCAACCCATAGTTGCTTGGCTCCAGGAACTGGACAAAGCATCATGGTCAGGGAGTGTGTGGTGGAAGAGCTTCATGTTCTTCTTGACAGGAGGAGGACGAGTAGTAGTAGGAGAAAGATGGGGAGGAGGGAGGGAGAGGAGAGATGGAGAAGAGAGGACGGTGGGGAAGTAGAAGAAGGGAGAGGAAGGAGGGGAAGGAAGAAAAGAAGGGGAAGAGAGAAGAGAATGAGGAGGGAGGAGGAGAGAAGGGGAACATTTAATAATAAAACTATTACAATTCCTGATAATGTCAATTTGTGCTTTTCCTTTTTGAGTGGCCAAACTTGACAGTTTACTTATTTTGTTAATCTTTTCAAAGAGCCAAGTTTGGCTGTGTTAATTCCTTGACTGGTCAGTTTTCTACTTCACTGCATTTAAGGCTTGCTTACTTGTATTCTTTACCTTTTCTCACTTGCCTCAAGATTTTCTTTTTCCTCCGTTTCTTTCTGGTCACTAGTTTTAGACTTTTATTCTTTTCTAATCCAGTAATTTAGTGCTATGATTTTTTTCCCTAAGTATTGCTTTAGATGTATTCTGTAATTTTTGTTTTCTAAGCTTGGAACTTACAAATCCTATTCATTCATTCATTCATTCATTCATTCATTCTAATCCAGACTGGCCTGGAACCCTATGTAGTCCATGCTGGCTTCAAACTTGTAATCATCATGCCTCAGTCAGTTGCTGTACGGTTACGGTTGTATGCTGTATAACTGGCTTTGAGTTAGATGTTACTTACCTACAGTATCAGGGATGGGCTGTTTAAAACATATTTATAAGAATATGTTACAACACCACTGAGTAAAAGGACCTTACCATCTACACTGAACCGACTGGGCTCTTCTGTTGACAATTATCTAGCCATATGTTTAAGTATTGTGGAACAATGGCCTCTGGCTGTATCCTCTTGAGCTCACACCAGACCTGCACAAGACTGGACTGATTAGCATTCCATCATGAAGGGAGAGAGAGGCTCATGTGGCCTGTCCTCTCCCCCAACAATAGATAGGCAGTTAATGGTTGCCAGAGCAATGATGTAGTGTAGTATAGTACTTCAGTAGTGTAGTACTGGTAAGTTGCCCAGGCTACTGTAACCATAAATAAATTCATTGGATCACCAAGATAGACTAGAATGGAATGCTTGCTTTGGTCTGTCAGTCACATCTGGGGTGACCAGATGTTTCACCTCTCCCCAGGACTGTTCACACAACAGTGGTCCATTTCTCAACTCTTACTTATCTCACTGACCTATATGTCTAAATTTGAATGATACCAGCCTGTTGATTGTTGAAACTTTACAGTAAGTCTTAGTTGTTAAGTGCTATAAAGTTATTTTTCAAAAGGGTTTGGTTTTTGCAAGGCTGTTCTATTCTCATTTAAATTTTAGAACTCAGGGCTATGGCTCAGGAGGTAAGAGTGTTGGATCTCAAAAACTTAGATAAAAATGACAGTGACAACAATGATGATGATGACAACAACAGCAGCAGCAGCAGCCAGGCATGGATACACATGCCTGCAACCTTGGCACTGGGGATCAGAGTCAGGCAATCATTGATCTGTCACCATGCTGCATTTTCTAGAATTTCATACATGTGAACTCATAGACTCTATTCTCTTCTTCATCTTATTTCATTAACTCTGAATAATTATTCTGAAAAATATCCACATTGTTGCATGTATTAGTAGTTTTTTATGTATTATTGAGGGCTAGGGGTATAGTTCAGTGGTAGAGTGGTGGTCTGGCTCTGGATTTGAACCCCAGCACTCAATGCCTCCCAGCTCCTCCTCCAACAAACCCTATTTACTGTTCAGTCCTATATTCCTATTGCAGGATATGCTATTGTCTCTTCTCCATTGGACTGACTGGCAGACACTGGTTTTGTCTCTCTTCAGGTTCTGGCTATACTAAATAAAGCATCTATGAATAATAGTGCAAGGGCATTTGTATAGACCCATGTTCTTATTACTCTTGACCTTAGATGCTGTAGGGAGAATGGTGGAGTGACAAGGCAGGTACTGCTATTACTTGGATATGGTCTGTCCCCTAATGTTTCATATGGTAGAGTTCTGGTCCTCAGTTTAACAACACAGAGGTGATATGGGAACTTTAAGAGACAGAGCCTGTGGGAGGTCCTGGGGTCAATGGGGCACAGTCATCAGAAGGAATTAAAGGACTCTGGTGGGTCCGAGTGTCTGTGGAGATGAGCTGTTTTAAGACCTGACCCCTGCACTGCTCTTTGACTTCCTGTTTTGACATGTGATCTTTTCTCTTACATATGCTCCTCCCACTGCAACATCAATCATAAGGTCCTTGATAGAGGCAAGCCAATTCTTGTACTTGCCTTGGAGTCTCTAGAGCTAGGAGCTGTGTTTCTGTTCTTTTAAAAGCCATTCAGCCAGGTGTGGTGGTGCATACCTGTGTGCCCAGCACTTAGGAGGTAGAGGAAAGAAGACCACATAGTGAGTTTGAGGCCAGCCTGGGGTACATGAGATCACATATCAAACAAAACAAAACAAACAAAATACTAAATAAACAGATAGTGTAAAGCCAGTTTGCCTTGGTTATTTTGTTATAACAAAAATATATAATATACGTGTTTAAAGCACACACACACACACACACACACACACACACAGACACACACACAGACACACACACACATGTTTAGCCTTTCAGCTTCTGCTTCATCACACATTGTATCCAGATGATGAGTTACCACAGAGCAGACTCTGAAGGGTCTGTGACTTACTGAGCCCATGCTCTCTAGCCCTGGGAGTCAGCCATCCATCAGATGTCACTGCAGGGCTCAATGAACTGCATTAGGACCTCACACTGGAGACCATGCCAGTGAACAGGATAGCCATAGCTCCTACCCTGGTGCTCACATTCTAGAAGAAAAAAAATGAGCATGAAACAGCAAAGCTCTGAGGTAATGACTTCCTTGTTTTTTAAAAGAGGTAGTAAGTTACCTGAACCTTGCCTAGCTGGGACCAGAAGCTTCTCTGAGATCTCCAACCCTGACAAATCTGGTAAGAGGAAGAGTAGAAACTAACAAAACTATAATCCCAACAGACTTGGCTCAGTGCCAAGAAACGGTTCTGCGCTCTGACACAATTCCCTAGGATGTCTATTTTTATTAACTGATTTATTTACTTACTTGGTTGAGGCCGCTCCTAATTGCTGCAGGAAAATTAACTTTAGGCTCTGTAGTGGAAGACAGGACTTAGAAGCAACAGCAGCTCTGTCACTCAGCCAAGCACCCTAGCCAGAAAAACACTCTAAACAGAGAAATCAACAGACTCCAGTCTCAGAGACCACAGGAGAGCAGGGCAGAGCCATGATGAGAACGGCAGCTACAAGACCAGAGGTGGCTTCTGCCAAGCGCTTCCTGAGCGGTCTGTGTGGCAGGCACTAAGCAAGGTTGCCTGGGAGGAGAGACTGTCACTGTACGGAGGCATGAGCTAAGACCCAGGTTTCACTAGACGTCCTTCACAGTAATGGAGACGGTGACCAGGCAGGTACCCAGTTGGGCAACATCATTGGATATTCCTGTTTCCATGGCTCTTTACCAACCAATCAACTAACCAACCAATCAACCAACCAACCAACCAACCAACCAACCAACCAACTAACCAACCAACAGATAAACAAAAACTGAATAAACGGATACAGCTTGGAACTGTTGTACTAAAAGAGAGAGATTTCTCTTCTCCTCCTGGCTTGTCTAGAGGAACACTTTACAATCTTTCTACAAAAGTGGGAAAATGGTGTCTTAGGGTTCCTACTGCTGGGATAAGCACCATGATCAAAGGCAAGCTGGAGAGGAAGCCATTTATTTCACCTTACAGCTTGTACTCTACCATCCATGGAAGCACAGAAAGGAATGTGGAGCCAGGAGCTGATGCAGGAGGCAAGCCATAGCGCAGTGCTGCTTACTGGCTTGTTTCTCATGGCTTGCTCAGCCTGCACACAGGACCAAGAGCTCCTAAAGTGATCTAGATCTTTCCATAGCAATCATTCATCACAGGAATGTACCTAAGGTTAGCGTACAGGCCACTCCGGTGGAGCATTTTCTCAATTGAGACTCCTTCTTCCAAAATGACTCTAGCTTGTGTCAAGGTGACCTAAAAGTGGCCGGTACACATGATACAGCCAATGTCACTCATATCCTAGGTATAATGACCTAAGCCACTTCCTATAAATGAAGGTAAACCAAAAAGATGAAAAAGGAAAAGGAAAAGAGCAGGCTCTACTAAGTACTCTGTTGTTTTTCCCTGGCTGAAAACAGCTGACCAGAGTGTCACATATTACTCTAGGTGACAATGGTTTCTTATCAAATGAGACTATATTTAAAAGCAATACAAACTGGGGAAATTTTAGCTTTTAATTTTTGGTAGTGTGTTTAGGTTTCTTTTTCTTCCCCCTTAAATCAATAATTAAGGTCTCCAAAAGAAATTTATGTAATAAATATATATGCAAGAATTATGGTTGCATTGGATAGGCTGTCTGTCCTTCCCTTACTTGCTTCTTTCTTCCTTCCTTATTTTCTCCCTCCCTCCCTTCTTCCTTCCCTCCCTCCCGTCCTTCCTTCCTTCCTTCCTTCCTTCCTTCCTTCCTTCCTTCTTTTCAAATAGGTTTTCACTGAGTGGCTCTGGATGTCCCTAACTTGCTTTGTAGATCAAGCTGGTTTCAAACTGAGAGATCTTCCTGCCTTTGCCTCTCTGACTCTTCCGCCTCCAGAATTAAAGATGTGCTCTACCATGGATATCTAAATATCCTGAGAAAACAAAAGAAAATGGCTCCTGTCCCCCAAAGGCACAGTGACCATGAGATGAATCTCAGCACTGTCCCCTGTGGCAGCAGAATCTCTCACACATCCTCCCTGACAGGCCTCATCAGCTCCCACTGCTGCACAACAGGCTTCGACTCTGGCACTTTCCCCTGGGGAGACCTTGCCTGCTCCACGCTTAACCCCTGAACTCAGCCTAATCCATCAGCTGCCCCAAATGAGCAGTGACAGAGACAGGCAGCCAGTTTGTCCACATAGAGCTCAGAGTGCAGGCCAGAGGGTGCCTTCCAAGCGCCTGCCAGCGCTGCCACTTCTGGACCTGTTCATGCTTTTACTGCTGTGGGACCAGTTGGCCAGGTCAGAGGAACGTGACGCTTGGAAACGTCCATCAGATTACTCAATGCTATAGACACACTTCAGAAAGTATTCTCTGGGACTCTCTCTGGGAGTTTCCAAGACTGGGTGCGGCTGCCATTGGAGAACTGAAGGTCCCCAGGACTTAAAGGATAGCTTTACAGCCCTCTCTAGGCACATGGCAGACAGTTTAGCAATCACAGCTGTAGGGAATGAAGTGCTCAGCTTTCCAGTGGACTGCTGAGAAGAGCCTCACCTCATAACCAAACTGCAGCTCGTCAGAGGTCAGCATGATGATATCATCATCGATGGCCAGCACGGCCTCTGTCTCGATTTCATCGTAGGGGAAGAAACGATTACTTAGCTTGTTCTCTGCAGTCCTCACAACTTTCAGGGGAACACGGATTTTGGGCCACAGAGATTCTGGAAGAAGAATAAAAAGAGGTCTTTACCACTCAGCTAGTTCTGTGAGGAGTCAGAGCATCTTGTCCTAGCACAGCCAGAAGAGGAAGCTTCCACCAGGGACTCTTACATGCAGAGGCACCAGTTGTATAGGGAGGTCCCACCAATGCACTGTCCTCTACAAACCTTTATGGTACTACCAATTTCCAACTGTCTCCAGCTCCCAACTGGGACACAAGGACAGAAAGTCCAGATTGCCACAGTCTCGGGGCCTTAGCTTTCCTACCTTAACTTTACCTCCTCTGGTGGATGCCCTGGAAAGTGCTTTTCCACCAGTGAACCCAACTCAAAACTGGCCTGAAGGTCTGCTAGAAAACTCAGCTCCTGCCTGAGGATGCCTGCCATCTCTGTACAACCATGGCCAGCCAGTGGTGGGTGGAACTTACCCAGTGGAGCCCACCACACATCTCTGACCCAATTGTCTTCCTAACTTAACATTTCATCCTCGTTCCCTGACTCACCAGGTTTGGTTTCTCAACATGACCAATTTATAGAGCAAGTATCAGATCTCTAGGTCTGATTATGTGGGATTTTCTGGTATACTGAAAAATAACAACTTGACTCTCCTTGTTCCAAACACACTTTGCTGTGAAATGACTGGAGGGACTCAACCATAGAGTCGCTATTTTAAATGCTGCATTTAGTAAAGCATAAAGCCAATGCTTTGTTGGTCAGTATGGTACTGATGTCCACAGACCCCAGGTTCTTCACAGGGCATTTGGTAAATGAAACCTGGAAAAGCTAAGCTTGCTGTTCCCACCGAGGTCCTCCATGCAACCCTGGGAAGATCTAGTCTCAGCCACTCCTGAGTCACCAAACTGAAGATGCAAGACAGAATGATAGCCAAAGAGGAAAGCTGGTCTGACCAGAGGCTGAGTATCTAACCTCTAAAGAACACAACAGAACAGAGCAATACGAACATGTAACACATTGCTGGGGTGCTCTCAGGGGTCTCAGAAGGGGTCTTTGTAATACAGAGGTCCTATAGTTAAGGAAGGCACTTCCAATTTTAAATGTTTGTGTCACAGAGTATAAAGTAGTCAATTCCAAAATAAATGTGTTTACAAAAGGACTGAATTAAAAAAAAATGACCCTCTGGACCACTGTCTTTTAAAGGATGACAACAGTTTATTTTACTTTTATTTCTGGCACATTATCAATAAGTATATGGGGTAAATGTATAGTAGGCATGTACATGGGAGTTCTGCCTTTTCTATGAGGCTTTTTAAAAAAGCCTACTGATTTTCTTATGTATTTAGTGTATGTGTATGCATGTAGATGTGTGCACATCTCGCTGAATGCATAGGATTTAAGAACTGAGCTGGCTGTCTGGTATGTGCTCACATGCTTCTCCCCACTGAGACATCTTGCCAGCCCTCTGTAAGATATTGAAGGGAATCCTTTCTTCTCAGGAGTCAGCACAGTAGGGATTCTGTTGCTCAGTAGGAACAATCTAGATCTCTCAGAGATGTGGCATTATCCAATATATCTGATGACCTTCTATTTGTCAGAAACCACTGTCAAAGCAGTGCCTACACAACCCTGAGAGGTGAAGCCCTTTGTCCTGTAGAATTGAGTAAGAAACAAAGGCTAGTATTTAAGCCTATTGAGTGACAAAGACCAAATTTGACTCTTGCTATAATCTTCTGCAGTGTGAGAATTCTGTTTCTCTAAACCTGGGATATATTTTTGAAGGTCCAAAAACAATCCTGATTCTTATTTGTATTAGATTCCCTACTTAAGACAAACAAAATCCCTGTCATACAGCTACTAAATCTCAGATCCTCATAAAACCTGAACAGACACCTACAACAAAGAAGACTATTTAGCCTTAGCTACTAGACAAAAAGCTCTTAAACATTTGGCCTCAGAATTGTCTTATATTCTTAAAACTATCAAGAATCTCCAAGGAGCTTAATTCATATGAAGTCTACATATGTATGTACATATTTATACAAACACATACTTACAAACACACTCACTATGCCCGATGTTATAAATTAAAACATGAAAACTGTAAAACATATATACACATGCCCTTAGCTGGCAGAGCAGACATCACCTTATGTGGGCTCACTGTGAGAAAGGAGAAGTGGGCAAAGATGACTCCACATTACTGACAGTGATCTCATCCTCTTAACTCCTCAAAGACCCCATGGATGCTCAGGGTACCTGACTCACACACTGAGAATGACTGGGTCTCCTGATGCCAAAGCTGGCCTCAAACTTGTGATGCTCCTGCCTCAGCTGCTTGAGTGCTAGGATTATGTGCCTGGCTCACTGTGCCCACTTGTAGGCAGGGAGAACCCCTGCCATAGAGAAGAAAGCACCTCATAACCTAATGAAACTGAAGACGTGGAACTTTGGCCTTGTTAATTCCACAAGGCAACAAACAGCTCCATTTTCCCCCTGAACAGGAAAGTGGCTTGCTGCTACAGTTAAGTGGAAACACGCCTCTGCACTGCGTGGAATCTGGACTTTCACTTGGGGAGTGTGTACAGCTTGTTCACCCCACAGGCATTTCCACATTCTTTACCTATATATATCCAAAGAGTCACTAGAGACGATGTCCATAAAGAGCTAACTTGCCCCTGTAAAGTCTTTGATGGGGAAGTTTTAGAGAGTGATGAAAGCCAAGGAGGATGATATGGAGCACAGATGGAGGCCCAGAATGAACTGCGGCTCCTCAACACACACAATCACTTCCCACGTGGAACCTGGGTAGCGACGACGCAGCTTTGACCAAAGGATTCTCTGCTTAAATGGTGCATGGGCCAGTGCCACCCCAGGCCAGGCTGCAGTGAATTCTGCCTTCTCTTCACTTGTTCTGGAAAAGGGCAGTCATAGCCTCAGGCTTTGGTTCTCCTGCTGTCTGGAGGGCAGGAGCAGAGCCCTGAACACAGGCAACCTGCGCGTGATTTTAATCCTAGAAAGACTGCATTTAAAGAACATTAGGGCAGGTAGATGAGGCAGAACAGAGCCTTGGGGCACATGGGAGAGAAAAGAGTGCTTCCAAAGCAGCTCACTCGTCTGTCTTTCTCTCAGTCTCTGACTTGGATCTAGCTCTTCTACAAAATCCCAGGCTTCAGTCCAATGACCCAAGCTCACGCTGCCTCTGCCATATGCAACTTTGAGACTTGGGCAAATTACCAATCTGAGTTTCATTTTTCTTATTTTTGTAAGATGATGATGACAGCAGTTTCCTCATGGGCTGCCTTGAGAAACTGGAGAAGACACGAGTGATCACTAAGAAGTCCCCATCCTAGGACATGAGTGGATCGGGTAACAGGACTCAAGAGCACGTGGCGCCATCATCTTCACAGAAGCTTCTTGAGAAACCCTGTGAACTCTGATTCCCTGTGGATAACTGGAAGGTCAGACAGACAGACAGGGGATGCTCCTGCTGAGGCGTCAGGACATGGCACCAGGTGAGAAGTTCCCCATCTACTCCACGGCTGAGCTGCATGGAGTCTCCTTTCCATATTCCCCTAAAGTCTAAATGGAACAGCATACCCTTGCAACCAGAGACTGTGATGGCATGCACAGAGCCTGCACAGGTTCAAGCCAGACAGGATCCCAACACTGAGTGGCCATGGTCTCAACCAAGAAGCTATTGCAATTGATACCCACTGGCAAAGGGAAAAATAAACAAACAGTTTTCTCCAATGGAGCCTCACTGGGTATATCAACTACACTCAGGGCAGGCTCCATGCCCAGGAGTCATTGGCCAACACAATATGAACTCAATGGTATTTTTGTAGACCTTACATTCCATTTTATTTTGTTTGGGCATTTTTGTCTTATTGACCTTTTGCTTTTTTTTTTATCTTGACCTCTGCTTTTGTTGGTGTGTGTATTTCTTCTGTTGTTGTTGCTATTTATTTATTTTTATTTTAAAGAGAAAGCGAAAGAAAAAGACCATAAATTTGGTTTGGGGATGGAGGGAATGATAAGGGAGGAGCTGGGGAAGGAGAAAAACACGATCAAAACACACTGTATAGAAATCTTTTCTTTTCAAAAAAAGTTATCAAACAAACCCCCTACAGGTTGAATTACACTTGGCCAAGGTGTGCATGGCTAGGCAAATACCCTCTATATCCCTCAAGCTTCGAGCTGAAGAGCTGGGGAAGAGGAAGGTAGCACCCCCTCCCCCCCTTTTCCCCTGATACACCTTGAAAACGATGTGACAAAAGCTCACTGGATTTCTATTGCCGAACCTACATATTTACTTAAACTTTAAACCCAGCAATTTAGATGTAACTGTAACTCAAAGTTGAAAGCATTTGGTTGGGTTGGAAAAAGGAAAAAAAGAAAAAAAAAAAAGAAATCAGGAAGGAGTAGATTCCCGCCTTCGCTAATCCACTCAGCAGCAGACACGCTAACCACGGTATTTATCTTAGCAAATGTAGAGAAAGCGAAAATCATCACTTTCACCTCTAATATTCAAAGCCTTATGCTCGTCTGATTCATTTTCTTTTTTTAAAATGTAGATGAAAAATCTGATGCCTACACTTACATAAAACCACAGCTGACAGCCCCACTTACAACTGAAGAAACACCCCAACAGTTAGACACAGCCACGGTCTCCCTGAACAACCAGACAGGCCAGCCTACACACACCACAACCTAGGCCTCATCAGGCACTTTCCTCCTTAGAGCCAAAGTATTTGAAAAGCTACACTAAACTCATGGTCATAATATTAACCATGGTATTTTAGTAAGGACTACCAAAAATTAACAGGGCTACCTTGCTCCAAATGCAGGACTTTGCTCTGCCTTTCATCCCTGGAAACAAACACCCTCTTCTTCCATACCTGCTCCCAGAGAAGTGACTCAGACCCATGCTCCTCCAAGTGGCCACAAGGAGAAGCCTTTTTGGCAGGCTTTCCGTTCTATTTTGTTTCTTGACTTGATGGATGACAACCATGTGTGCTTATGGGACCTGGAGTGGTAACTCAGTACTTATTTAGCCAGAGGAAAGATCCAATCAGTAACCGGCATCTCTATCACCTGCCAGCAGAGCCCTCGAGCAGTACTGAGGATTGGCTGGGTGGCTATCCTCTAAGATGGTGGCCGTAGAGACAGGAGTAAATTCATGTGCATGAGTGCAGAGAAAAGTCTGTTCATCCTCTGTGAGAGAAGGAGCCAGTTAGCAGTGCAGGGCTTGGGCCTCCAGTCACTTCTTTTGGAAAAGGCAGCTGTACCTCAGGAAGCCAGAAGTCCCCGTGATGCTCTCTCCAATTTCTGTTCTCCATGGATCATTTAAAATTTCTTTTATGGTTTCCTTCCATAAGCATCCTTGTTCTTCCTTCTTAGATTATGTCAACATCTTCTTTTCCCCACCCCTTTCCTTTTCCATCACCACCATCACCACCATCAGCACCATCAGCACCATCACCAGCATCACCTTCACCATCACTGAGGATGGGATTGTAGGTGTATTCCACTACTCAGCTTTCCTTTCTTATTAAGAATCTGACAATAAAACAGAAATCCTGAAAACTGGTCACGTTATAATAACAAGGAACAAAATTGGCATAAATATCTAGCAAATAAAAAAGGCAGCTATACTTGGGGGCATAACTTAGGGATTTTATTTAAAAGTTAGTTACTAGGCCTGGGAGATGGCTCAGTAAGCAAAGGGCCCCTTTGAACAACATAAGCACCTAAGTTTGACCCCAGACACTCTTGAGAAGATGGTGTGAGGTGGCAGGAAGGTCGGTCAGTGCAGGGGCTGCTACCCAGCCTATAAACACTTGAGGTTGATCTTCCAGACTCACGTGGTACAAGGACACAGTCTTACCACCTTACCAGTTGTGCTCTGACCTCCACATACATGCAATGGCATACGTGTATGCACATGTGTGTGCATGTACACACAGACACACACTCTCCCACGTTCACACACACACTGCAAGGCATGTACACACACATACATGCAAGCAAGCAAATGATAAAGATGTGCTCAGACCTCCACATCCATGCTGTGACACACATACATGTACCTGTGTACATATACTTCATCCTAATACATACAATAAATAACGTTTAAAAAATTAAAAAGCTATTTTACTAAAATGATGGGTCCTCAAATCTAAAAGAGCATGCAACTCTTTCAGAGAATAAACATGCTATGAAGTATTTGTTTTTAAAGTCTGTGTTGGAGACACTAAAGAATTTTCTCCAGCCAATTCTGAGCCACCTCACGGATAGAGAATGAGGCTCTCTCACAGCTTGGGCTCTAAGGCACCATTGCGGCTTCCAGGGTTGGCCATCCTGACTTCAGTGTAGCCAGTTAAAGGGGACCAGCCATCAAAAGCACAGATACTACTGTCAGGCCATAAACTAGACCTTATCGGTGACAGCCGTGCACATTACAGACTTCAAACTCCTTCCCTACTCTAATCCATCAGAAACTTCCTGGCTTTAATAGGCTCTAAATGGCAGGAGCTTTGAAGTTCCTGGGATTAGGGTCAGTAATAGACAGGCTGAACGAGAAGTCAAATGCAGGTGGGACAAACTCTTATGCATCCTGAATTAAAAACAAATCCAATTAATCAAACAGGCCTCACCCTAGTGGCAGCAGCAGATGACAGGGGTGGCCAAGGCAGGGGACAAGTGCTCGAGCATCCAGCTAGCTCCTGTGAGAACCCATTTTAGGCTCCAAGGCTACAGGGGCTGTGGAGCTGACCTAATCAGAACAGGGGCTATCGGTTTTTTGTTTCCTTGAAGGAGGGGTCAATATCAGAAGAGAGATAAGGGAGCAGAAAACTAATGCCCTGTAAACTGAGTTTTCATGTAAACAAATCGGCTGGGATGGCAGAGGGAAGCTGAGACCTGTTTTCCCAAGGCGGATAGCCTTTGATCCCCTTGACTCTTAAGCTCTCAAACACTGTGGCTCCAACTATGCCAGGGCTCAGAGTTCACTAGGCCACCCTAGAACATTCCTGGTGAGATGACTCCAAACAGCAGGGTCACATTGCCTTAGCCTGACAGTGTTGTTGGCAGAGGATGGGAGCATGGGTCACCCCGAGTCAATGCAACTTAGGGGTGCAGGAAAGCCCCACATGGCCCCTTCTGACACCACATCTCTTCATTCTCCTTACCTTCAGGAGGGTTTTTATTCTGATTATTCCAGACCACCAGCAGCTTGGACAGACTGGGAACCTTGGACACCTCAGTGATGACCCGGAAGAGGCTCTCCACGCGGTCGTAGGTGAGGACAATGGCAGTAAAGCCTTGTGACTGTGGTGGGATCAGTGGGAGGAAGAGCGGGTTGCTCACACTAGCCCACTTCTGCAAGAGGACGAGAGGACAAGGTCAGAGAAGGAGCTGCAGCAGGTTGGCGGCTTTGCCTAACACCAGCAGGAGCTCAGCCATTCTTACAAGTGTCTCCTCCTCACCGTCTGACACCACTGAGAAGGGCACAGAACACCTGAGCTGAGAAGATGTTTCTACATGGTGGATTTAAAACACACCTCTACCTCCATTTCCTCCCCAAATCACTGATGACTACAGAAGAAAGGGAATCCATGACAGCAGGGAGATGACAGAAGAGCTGAAAGGCTGGGAGGACAGGAGAGGGTCACAGGCAGGAGAGGGCCACAGGCAGGAGAGGGCCACAGGCAGGAGAGGGCATGCCCACTTGACCCTGACAGGAGGGGCGCCAGAGCTCAGGAGTCAGATTCTCCACGTAGGAGGCAAGAGGAGCCGTGCTGAGGGCAGAGGCTGCTTAAAAGGCTGTCAGGATGTCAGACTCCAGCTCACAGCCCTCTGTTCTCCCATTTGGCCAGGCTATTTCTCTGTGGAAATGGAATCTCCAGACAGGAATACAGGCACAGGAGGCAAACTCGGATAAAACTCGGATGTTGAGTGAGGAGCCCTGTGGCGGTCTTGGCACCTCCAGCTCCCAGGGAAGCCTCCCGGCAGTGCTCGGTCCACAGAGACCCACTGATCAGCTTTTAGCGTCTCCTCTCTTAATCATGAACAGATTCTAGAATCATAGACAGTTCAAGAGCATCTTTAGTAGCAGTGGCACAAGCCAAAGGAACAGACAAAGCTCAGGGCAGACAGACAATGGACACACAGAACTAAGTTAAAACAACAAATGATAGCCCCAGGGAGTAAAGGGTTTTCAACCATGAAAAAGTTATTTTTATTTTAAAAGATCTGTCAAAGACTGGAAAGAACTCTTGGATGTTAAAAGCCATGAGGTAGGTGTGTGTGTGTGTGTGTGTGTGTTTGTGTGTGTGTGTGTGTTTTAAGGGTGAGGCTTCTAATTTAAGAGATAGTAAAATATTCCAAGCCAGTGAAGAAAAAAAAACAAGAAAAAATAGGACAGAAACCAGGGCAGTCAGTCCAGCAGCAACAACAACAACAGCAGCAGCGGCAGCAGCAACCACCACCACCACCACAACAGCCACCCCCAAACCACAGAATACGAACAAATGAGTCTGTCACAGAAATGAAGCAAGCTCTTAGTACACCATGGGAGAGCAAAAGCTTCAGACTGCAAGGGACCAAGAAAGAGCAAACACAGGAGCATTTAAACAGAGAAATACAGAAACCAGAAAGATAAAACCATGAAACTTGAGCCATTTCTTCACAGCAGAGTCAGGGACACTCTCTGCAAAGCTGAATCTGGGTGTGGACATGAATTTGCTGGACCAGTTTCAAAAATCTCCCCATAAATTAGAAATTTGGTCAAAATAAAGTTTTGAAAGTAAGAGTAAAAAGTAAAATAATCTTTTACCTACCATTAGAATGTTACATGATTTAAATATAACAATGTAAGTGAAAATTCTTCTGTGCTAATGACAGATAGGAAACTATTACTAAAATAATCTTATACATTTTAAGTAAGAGCTTCCTTCGAATAGAATTCATATTCTCTACAATCCACCCATTTTAAGAATACAGCAGGGCCTGGGGAGATGGCTCAGCAGGTAAGGATGCTTGCTTAGCAAGCACAAAGACATTCTCAGGACCTATGTAAAAAAAGCCAGGTATGCTCACGGGCATCCATAACCCCAGTGCTGTGGGAACTTGAGACTGAGGGATTCCTAGGGCTTGCTAGCTACCCAGGATAGCTCAACAGGAGAGCCCAGGCTCAGTGAGACACCTTGTCTCAAGGCAGTAAGTCAGAGTGGAGATAAAAACTCACACTTGATATCCTCCTCTGGCTTCTGTATGTAAAATAGGCATGCATACCTCATCCCCTCTCCCAACTACATGTGCACATACACACGCATACTATACATACACAGAACACAGTGGTTCTGGTATATTACATTATTTTTTAAAAAACTATGATAAAATGCATATACCATTTCTCATCTAAATGGCTTGTAAGTATACAGTCAGTGTTATTAACTACACCCACAACTGTATGTTAGCAAGCTAACAGCCCAGAACTGCGGCTTTCACGAGGAAGACAATGTGGAAAGCCCCAGCTTTTCATTCTAGCTACCCTGCATTTTGCTATAACCCTTTAGTCTCTGGATTCCCTATCAATTTCATCTATACCACTGATGGACACCCATCACCACACATGTGACAACAGCTGTCTGCCAGATGTGACAGTGAGGGCCAGGAAACGTACACAAACACATGGGATACATGTGGGATGGGGACTCGGGGAGTCCGAAAGGGATTCCTGTAGCCCTAATATGACCAGGATATTAAAGTCTATCTGGCCAGATATGGCATCACTAGAATTCACAGCCAAGGGAGCAATGACATCACACTGACCCTGAGCTGCAGTCTGAGGACAGTGGCTGGGTGTTAGCATCCATACCCTAGAATCTTGCTACCTTCCTAGGAACTCTTTGTGTTTTCTGCTTCGAGCCTCATTCTTCATCTGTTCCTGACTTCTATGGAACTGCTAAGTCAGCAAACACTCTTCCAGGATTGCATGGGTGCCCTCTGCCATTACCATCCCAACTGACATGCCCAGAAATTATGAGCCTTACAGTCCACTTGAAAAATACCATTTAAAATGAAGACTGTTTAAGATCGCCTAGTGCGTGGAATGAGGCGAGGCCCAGTGAGCAGCCCCTAAGTGTCATGCACAGGGTCTCACATCCATTAGCTCATCTGAAACTCAACCCCCTGACAGGGTTGTTCTAATAACAGCTGATGGAAGTTGGGGGCTAGTGATCACAAATTGTGTTCAAAGTGATCTAACGAGGGAGTGATGGAACCCAAACAACCCAGGCAGTTCAACTTCAGCCCCTCCCACATTCCTCTACACACACACACACACACACACACACACACACACACACACACTCAGCAGGTGGGACTTCAGGAATAGGAAGGGAAAGGGGTGCCAGTGTTCAATATATCTACCTCTTCACTAAAACAATAGTCCTAAAAATTCTTGATCCTTATTATCAATTCTGGGCCAATAAGCAAGAATCTACCCTTAAGAACTGTGACTGTAGAAAGTACATACAAAAACAGACCACACATATAACTCTCAGACCAAATGGGAACATAAATTTGCAAAAGTAACTATCCCACAGATGCAGAAGGAAAAACGATTAAAACAACACAACAAGGTCTGTGCTGTGGGAGGAGGGGGAGAATGCCAACGTACTTGGATGCCTGTGCAGCGTGGACAGAGAAAGGGCCAGAGACATTCGAAGCCAGCCTCAAATGGGCGCCCTGGAATTTAACCTGAGGCACCCTGAGCACACTGGGTTGATTTCAAGCTCCAGGAGAAGGAGCTGTCTCTAGTCAGATGTCAGATTTCTTCCCTGGTGCCTTTAGGAAGTGGGTGGTCAGGGCAGAAAAGAAGGGAAGGGACAGTTTGCTAGGAAGAATTGTCATTTCCCACACTACCCTCCTGCATCCCAAACAAGGCTGGAGCCCTGGGGAAGGCAGCACATGGGGGGCAGATGGAAAGGCACTCACCGGCCTGAAATCTGGCCAGCCGTTTCCTGGAACTCCAGAGACTGAGATGAGCACAGGAGGCACATGTGAGCTACAGATCCATCAGAGCCAGACACATTACCAGAGTGACTCAGCGCAACTGCAGCAAGCTTGGGAACCAGGAGGCCTCAACTGAGTCCAGTTTCTCCTTAGCAACTGTGTAACATAGGCAAAGTACTTCACGCCGCCTGTGCCTCAGGCGTGACACTCCTTGTGACACTGCTGCTACCTTTCTAGGTGGTGCTACTTGGCACAAAAGAGGGGAATGTACAATCCAGGGCATCCATGATACTGGGGATGGGGGCCAATGACTGATCCTATGCAGTGGTTTTCATGTCTCAGAAATGGGACTGTCTAAGGTATCTAGGGTCTCAGCACACTGAGTATGTGAAATCATGCCTCCTCTCCAGCTTCCCCTGTGTTCTGGTTTACCTTAATTCTACCTCTGCTACTCATCCAAATACACTATTTTTATTTCCATGATTTGTTCTTTCTCTTCTGAGCCTCTGTTTCAACCATACCGAATGCTCGTGAGGGCAGGGGACATAACATCCAGTGCCTGCAACCATTCAAAACGCCGGAGAACAGAAGACTTCTATCTGACGACCCAGGCTCTACTACAACTGTGCTCTACAGAGACAGGAAGCATGAATTTCCAACTTGGTTAATTCATCTTAGAAGTGCTTCCCAAGAATCTCACCAAGTTCAGAACTATAGAATTTTATTGCAATAGTTAACTGGCACGGAGGCCTTGCCACTGATTAGCTTTATGACATAAAAACATATTTCTGTCAGCAGCCATTTCCTTCATCTTTAAGAATGAGACCACGACAGTACCTATTTCCTGTGGAATGATATTGAATTTACATGAGATGTGTATGCAACACTTAGGATAGAATACATGGCTATTAGTTTACCCTGCTCCTCCCGCTGTGTGCTTTTGTCTGCCACAATACACTGGCAATGCAGAAACCACTCGTACCAGTAATGCTCCAGGAACACATTCTTTGTGTCTACGTTTACTAATCATGTCCTCCAAGACTAGATCAGTGTTCAGGATGCGACGACGAACACATTCCTCACTCACAACAGTGAGGTGATTGAATGGGAAAGACAGGAGGGTAGAATGATAAATTACAATGCCAAACAGTGGGCAGTACAACAAGGTACCAAACAGGATTCCACAGCAGCAACAGAGATCCAACAACACCCCCTACCCTGGGGAAGCAAGCTGCTGAAGGGAGAATCAGGGGAGGGCTGCCAACAGAGCAGCTTGTGCACAGAGTTCAGGGAGACACGGGGATCAGCAAGGCTGAAGCTCAGGAGTGAGAAGGCCCGTCCGATGGGCCTTTCCAGTTCTAGGACTGCTCTGTTTGCTTCTTTTGAGGCTCTCTTCTCCTGAGTAGTGTTTTACTGATGAGTGAACATGTCTACCTTTAAAGTTCACAGGTAGGAAGATTGAGATTGAGTGGTTGAGCAGTGGGCTTCTGCACCAAGCACCACCCCCTCCTTGAACATAATCCCATTTGGCTGCAGAGCTCAGCAGCAGGGTAGAGCAAAGGCAGCTTTTAATTGGGGCACATGCCTTCACAGAAGTTCTGTGCCACTGGAGTAAGGTCAACAAACCAAGTCCAGAGAAATATCCCACTGGAGAGGGACTTTTTTTTTTTTAAAGGTGGGAGGGGCATTTAGTCACCTCTGAAATACCTTTCAGGACTGACCCCTGCTGGCTGGTCACAGAGAGTGTCTACAGTCTGAGACCTCTTGACCCCACTTTCTGCAGGAAATCAGGCAAGTTTAAACCTCCATAATTTACTCAAGGCTCTGGCTTCTGTGGAGGGGGTGGAAGCAAACAATGCTGTCAATTAACCTAGTGCCTGATTAAGTCTCCACTATGGCACGATGCACCCAGCAGTGGGGACAGGAAAGAAGGCAAAATCTTCGGTGAGTTAGGATGGTAGGATTTCCAAACCTATCATGTCTCAGGAATCTGCTCACTCATAGGCATTAGATGGGTGAAAATGGGCATTATTTTAACAAAGCACTGGCCCTGGCCACAATTTCCAGCTCTTTTCTCACCTATCCTCCCACCCTGCTCACCTCACCCCTACAATGGATATCTGCTGTGGAAATCCCACAAATAAACCTTTCATTGTTAAACTGTAGTCACACAAAAGTAGTTCATGATAGCCAAGGCAACCACTCAATCTCAATGGCAGCCATAGGGAAGTGCTTGCCTTCATTTCAGTGGAAGGCTTGTGGGCTCCTTTCTAGAAGACTCATGTTTCAGGACGCCTTACA
This sequence comes from Grammomys surdaster, assembly GCF_004785775.1. Taxonomy (NCBI): domain Eukaryota; kingdom Metazoa; phylum Chordata; class Mammalia; order Rodentia; family Muridae; genus Grammomys; species Grammomys surdaster. The sequence continues at coordinate 770,339 of NW_021604757.1, read as the reverse complement.
AGAGTGGTCTCCCCAACCTTAAAGTCAACGGTAATCAAATGGTTTCTCCTTCAAAGACTCAAACTCGGGCTGCATATGGAGGAAGGTGTCCCTGTATCTCTGCAGCCCTGTCCTGGATTTCTTAGAATCAGAGATTATGGTAGCCTGAAGCCACTATGGCCATGGTTACTGTGCAGAAACAAAATGGCCTTTGCCAGCCATTCTGAAAAAGTCTTGCTCGGTTGACTTGGGGACTGTAAGAATCAGGAGGGGAAAGGCTGCTTTTCATGACTAATTACAGGCCTCGTCAACCTGAGCTGTCCCAATACCAGCAGAGGAGAAGCCAAGGACAACTGGAAACCTAATCCCTTTGCTCAAAAGTCAGAGACGCTTCACGTCCCTCTGTATAACTTCATGAAGAAACAAGAGACTAGGACAGACATTAAATTGGCCTATATTTGATGTAAACAGAGGCACTTTCCTGAGCGAAAAATGAGACGTCAGAGAAGGGAGGAAGAGAGGATCGGCTATTACACAGAAGCCTGGAGCCCCTGTAATGAGCAGCCTTACCTATTCCTACCTTGATAGAAAGGGCAGACTTGTTGTTTTGAAGTTATCAACCCTTACTTCAATGTGGTTTCAATTATGAATTACCAGACTAGAGGGGGTGGGGGGAGAAAGCTTTGATTTATTCTTTTTTGCTCCAATTATGCATGATGTGTTTCCACAGAAGACTTTGAAAAGTATTTCATCATGCCTCTTATCCTGCAGTGGTCAAAGGGCAACACCGACAGGAGTTAACCCTTTTCTTCCTCACCCAGGTTCAAAGGGACTATGGGTGGATATAGGCCATGGGCTCTGAAGCAAAGCAAGTCACGAGAGGGTTAAGAGTTCACATCATGTTACTTGCTTGCACAAGGGTGGTGTCCCCTGTCCAAAATGGTGAGATGATATTTATGTTAATGGTTACTGGGAGATATGAAAGGGGCAATCAGTAATGTGGCCCATGCTGCCTTAACCATTAAACCTCTACAGCCCCGACTACCCACAGCTTTCTTCCAGAGCGTGCTGACGGGCCCATGTGTCTCCAAGTAAGATTTCTTAGTTCATAGAGGGAAGAATTGAAGAAAAATCTGGAGGCAACCTCCTGCCTCCCAAATAATAACTGGTTGTTCTGAAAAACAAGAATAATGCCAGAGGCCAGACTTCACTGATGACACATGACACAGACACTGGGGCGACAGAGATCAAAGGCCAGAAGACTAAGGCAACTGTCAACTACAGGGAGAGTTAGCTGCCAGTCAGGAGCTCTGCCGCCTGCCGGCCTCCATGCACTTCTCCATGAGCTTCTTTCTGACATGGTGCAGAGGGATGCCTGATCACATATGCCTCCCTTGCCATGTCTGAAGATGCCAAGAGCCACAGCGATGAGGGGGAATTCAAAATATTTCTCTGTCCTCCAGATAATGGGGTCTTCTCTGGAGACCTGACTCACTATGGCCTCCTGTCTCACATGTATTTGTACTAGTTTGCCTGTGGTTTGCTGGTCTTTCTGGGTTGAGGCCTGGCACTATGTAACCGTTCTTTAAACTCTCAGCCACCTTCCTTTCTGAAAAGACTTTCTCTTCTACTTCTGTCCTCCTGCAGCCCCAGGTGGGTGTGCTACCTCTGCTCTCCACGACACCTCAGTTTCCACAGCTGTCTCTTTGGGCTGTGTTTTAACCATTGGAGCTCATCTTCCAGTCTAAACAGGGAGTCTCACCAGCTCGGTTTCTGCTGATCTTAGTCGGGCTTCATTGGTTTGTGGTTTCTGATCGGGGGTGGGGGGGGGTGGGGGTGGGCGGGGCTCCTCACTTTCTTAGCACCTTCCTGAAAGGATTGAAGATGAATTCTTCAAGGCAGAGTCTGAGTTTCAGTTCCCTCTCACCGTATCTGAACTAGCCTTGTGGTGGGAGCCTGGCCCACAGCCTACGTGGGGTGGGATGGTTTGTGAGCACAGGTCTCAGCACTGAGCCAATCTAAGCAGGTCCCATCTTCATGTCACACAGACACAGACAGTTCTCCATGACTTGGTCTGGATGAGTCACAGGTGACAAATCCTGTTCCTCACCCCCCATTTCACATAGTGGTCATATTGAATCTTTGCATCACCAAAGATTATGGATTTCCACAGTGGACACTTGCTGTGCGCCCATCCTCCCAGGGCAGCAAGGGCCAATCTGTTTCCAGGTTCAGCTTCCGTTCATGCCAGCTCAGCAACTAGTTAAAACTGACCCAAAGAACTTCTTTGGTAGTTTATCACTCAGTTGGGAGAAGTCTTTCTACATTCACAAGGTCAAGTTAGTCATGCACTACCATGTGCCTTGGTTAATTTGAGGGCCAAGTTTGTGTTTAAGTTTGCTGAAAATAATTCTCTATGAAAATTTGGCAGCAATAATACAACAGTTGAAATGATGGAAACTGAGAATTTCTACACAGGACAGGCTATAGTTCTTCAGACTCCTGTTTTGTTACCAAAAAGGTGAGATGGTCCATGATTGTCATGGATGATGGTGATGATGATTCTGTGGTGCTGTGATCACACCCAGGGCTTCCTGCACTACGCAGGCATTCTGCTACTGAACTGCACCCTAGTGCAGAGGAAGGTCCTGAATGTCTCACTTACGTCACCAGTCAGAACCGAGTGAGCAGAGCGCTGCTGCTGGGTGAAAGGATCCACAACAAAAATACTTAAGATAGTCACCTGGGTTCCACTGTAAACAGAGTCCCATCCCATTCTAAATGCCTGCTTCCATATGATCAGGCACTATATAGTCTGACCTCTCTATCTGTGGTTCTTGCATACAAAGATTCAATGAAGTGTGGATTGAAAACACTTGAGAGAAACAATTCTGTAAGGAATGTGTAGAGACTTTCCTTTCTTGCTCTTATTCCCTGAGCAATAAAGTAAAACTGATGTTCGCAAAGCGTTTACAGAGACTCGGGCATTAGGAGCAATCTGGAGATTATCTGTCTTTAAGAGAACGAGCACAGAGCTGTGCACTCACACCACTGTACACTAGGGGCTTAACCATCCATGGGGTTTGTATCCATGGGAATCCTGGGACCAATCCCACACAGATGCTGAGGGTCAGCTGCATCAGTGGTCATAACAGTAACAACTTTTCAAAGTACTGGGCCATTTACAAAAATATTCCTTGTAAATTATACCTCTGATTTTTCATAATCACACTTCTTAAGAATTACCCTGCACTATTCCCACTTTACAAATAAATATAATAAATTTCAAAGAGGTAAGAAACCTACACAGGGTTAAACTAGTGAATGTTCTTGAACTCAGGTTTGATTCCAAAATGTCTTTTTCTTTGAAGGTCCAGATACTAACCAGTAATCAGGAGTTAACTGTGACACTATTCCTCTGTAGCCATTAGCACCCCTAAGCCCAGCACTACAGATATCATACTGTTGCGGAGGGAGAGTCCCCCAGTCACCTCAAGTCTCTCAGATCATGAGCAGTAGGGGAAGACTAACTCGCAGTTCAGAAATGTCTGGGTTGCACTTAGCTTACTGAAGGCTCAGGGGTTAAACCCACCTGACTACCTCTTGAAAATTCCTGCTATTAGCTGAGGCTTGGCCACTTCAATCTTTTACATTTGGCCAGATGCCCACTCTCCGTATACAGTGCCAAACTACTGTCAGGAAGAGCTGGAAGGGTGGCCACTGATTGCTTTTCAGGTAGTAGAGGAAAAAGTTGACATTTCGTCTTCCTAGTGCTTGGAAAGGAAGGCGATCATTTATAAGAACCTCATCTGGCTGTGGCCTCCATCAGTGGGATGGACACAAGCCAGTGAACAGCTCAACATAAGCCATATTAAAAGAATCTGGAATGAGCAAAGAGAAGATTCCAGATGTTGATACTTTCAATAATTCATGAGTTATAACAGTCTGTAAGCAATAAATTTCACTAAATATATCTATGATATGACTGCTTAAGATATTGGCAAAAATAACAACCATTGATTTTATTGGTTTACAATTTGACATATCAAAAATAACAATTCCACTGTTTGACAGGGATAGTACATAGGGTTGGGATTATTTTTAGAACAAACACACAATCATCACCCTCAAGTTTATGAAGATATAGACAACATCTGAAAGAAAGGCCTCCATGAAAATACTCAGGCTTCACTTGATTCCAACAACCAAGGTTCACCAAAGACAGCAACCGAGGCTACTAAACCACTACTTCTCATGAGAGGGTAAACAAATTTACAATCTCACCAAACTAGCTCATGTTTGAAAACTCCTAGCAGTTTGAAAGAACACATGCATAGACTTGTGTGTTGGCAAGCCCACTGGCTCCATTGGCAAGGTCCACTGTGAGGTGGGAAGATTTCACAGGCACTCTTGGTAATGATTAAATTACAGCTCAGGCATTTGAGCTCAGAGGGCCACCACAGTTATGACCAGGAAAACCCGAGTCTTTGTGTGTCTGTGACATGACAGGAACACAGCATTTCAAGAGAGCTGGTAAGGTGGGAGGGACAGCCTCCATAAGACAGCCACTTCTTAATTCTCTGGAATTTCACTAAGGCACATGTTTTGTCTACTGTGCTTTCCTCTGTTTCTTCCTGGGGGAAGAAAGAAGGCACGAGCCCACAAGAGTAAACGAAATAGAGACAGGAGACAAGAATGGATCTGGGTCTGACAAATTTTTGGAAGCTGAAACACATGGTGGTGTTTCTTTTCAAAAATTCTCTTGGTGTAAAACATAGAAATGTAGGATAAAATATAGCCAAACTTCTTTTCAACCTGCAGCTGAGGTCAAAGGAAAAAGGAAATTCCAGAGGTCAGGAACAAAGTGGAGACCCAGAGGATGGAAGGCAGTGGAGTTGGGCACAGTGGGACCAGGAGGGCAGAGGCTATGGCTGGGCGCAATGATGATGCTGTGTCAGTGCTTTTGAGATCAGGGAGGGAGAGAGGGAAAAAGGAGTCTTGGACACAAAGCCTGTGTGATCAAGGAAGGAAGAGGAGCAGGAAAGTCACCTACAAAGAGACACAAGCAACACAACACATTCCTCTTTCTGGGCCTGAGCTTGGGGTGGTGTCAGAGGTCTCCTTGGGAAAGCTTAGTGGAAAGCAGTCTTCATGCAGGTTTGGATGTAACAGTCCACATGATGGCACAGACCCTCCACCCGTGGAGGATCAATCCACTGAAGTAGCAGTGATTTATCTCTATGCTATGTCTACAGTACCTGAAGCAGCATAGACTCCTTAAATAATCACTGACAAATAAGAAATGAATGAAGTGAAGCAGAGGGAACATTGAAGACCCTAGGAAATACCCTCTCTGCTCAAGTTGTAACAATTTACACACACAAACACACATCCCTCATCAAAGATGAACTCATGCTCCAAAATTACAAAGCCTCCAAGGAAACAATATAACAAAAGCTGCAGACATTGACCTATGACATAATGAGAACTCACCAGGAATCCAGAAAACTGGAGAAGCAGAGAATAAATGTCTCAGATTTTTCAAGACTTAAAAGACACTAAAGGGAGTCAGGTGGGATTGGAGTTTAAGGTCAGCCTATATAGTGAGACCCTGTCTTAATAAAAACATAAGGACCAAGCAGGCAGATTTGATTAAAGTAACCAAAATGAACTTCTACAAATAACCACTGAAGTTTAAATCACAATGGACAGATAAAATGGGGAAACGGCTGAGAAACACTATCCTGCACGGAGATACGGAATGTGGGAAACCCAGGAAAGAAAACAGAACAAGAAGAAAAGGTAAAGACAAAAGAAAAAAAGATTGCACACGAATTTATCAGGACTCCAGAAGGGATAACTAGCGAGAAATACAAACATATACCATTCACAGAATAGATGAATGGGAAATTTCCAAAATAGCAATAAGAGGTTCAGGTTAAAGGAGAAAACAGCCTCCAAAGCCAGGAAGCACTGGCAGCCTACTCAGACGGAAGCCCACATGGGACTCAAAACAGAGGGTGCAAACTTGAAAAGTAAAAGGGTATTTACAGTTGGGAAAGCCACAACTTCCCTCATATGGCAAAGAAGAGAAGGAAACAGTAATGAGACACTGAGAACGCCTGGAAGAAGCCTGTGAGCCACGCCACCACCACAACACCAGGACAAATTGTGGGTTGAAACACCTCTGAGAGTGGAACAACCCTTTCACAGGGGTCACATATCAGATATCCTGCATATCAGACACTTACAGTAAAATTCATAACAGTAGCAAAATTATACTAATGAAATAGCAATGAAAATGATTTTATGGTTGGGATCACCACAACACGAGGAGCTGTGCTAAAGAGCTGCAGCATTAGGGAGGTTGAGACACATGATGGAAGGTTCAGGAATACACCTGTGCATGCGCATGGAAACAAATGCAACCATGATAAAAATGTTAACACTGGAGGAATATAGGTAAGGACTACATAAAAATTACTACTATTAAAAACTTCAATTCTGAACTGTATCAAAATAAAAAAAACATGCTGGGGATACAGCTCAGGGGTATAATATTTAGCTAGGACATACAAGGTCTGAGTTCAACCCATAGCCTCAGAAAAACAAAAAACAAAGAAATAGAATGTTTAGACAGATATGGAGGCATATACCTATAGTCCCAGGGCTCAGGAATATGAGAAAGAAGGAACATTTATGTCCAAGAGCCCAAGACCAACCTGGGCAATAATGAAACTCAAAAAGAAAACAATGAGCAAATAAAATTCAGACTAATAATGAATAACATAGCAAAGCAAAATCAATCAATCCATCAATCAATCAATCCTTTACTTCCCAAGAGTGATGACAAGAAGACTCAGACATGAGAGCTACCTGGAGGCATTCAATAAGAACAGTTAGTCAAAGAGCCTTTAAACCTAAGGCACAGACAGGTCAATTCTATCCTCAGGCTTTGGAGAGAGAAGTCTATGGGGCAAACAGATCTGAAAGATTTCAGACTCAAAGTTCCTAAGACCAAGAACAGGGTGTGATGGCTGTTCTTGGTTGTCAATCTGACTATATCTGTAAAGAACTACAATACAGAAATGGAGGGCACACCTGGAGAGACTTCCTGCTTGGTATGAAGTGGGTGAATCCACTTCTAGTCCCATCCAGACCTTTAAGGCAGGAAGACACAGGCCTTAAATCCAAATATTGGGGCAGGAAGATACACCTTTACTAGGGGCTCTACCTCCTGCTGGAAGTCTATATGAGGACATGAAGAAAGGAAGCGTTTGCTTTTGCCTGTGTGGCCTTGACCTTACCCAGCTAACACAACCAGTCCTTCACCAGCAATGGAGCCTACACTACATTTTTCCAGATTCCAGCATATACTGAAGGCTGGCTGAGACGTCCAGCCTTGTACTACTGAGCAATTATTAGCAACTACTAAATTCTTAGGAGGGAGGGAGGGAGGGAGGGAGGGAGGGAGGGA
>NW_021604757.1:708623-762783 GCF_004785775.1 Grammomys surdaster | reverse complement strand
GAGAGAGAGAGAGAGAGAGAGAGAGAGAGAGAGAGAGAGAGAGACAGAGAGATTTATTCCCTAAGTTCGATGACTCTAGAGACCCCTGACTAATACACAGGGCAAGGTACCATCTATAAAATGAAGGGTAAGGACCATCTCCCTTTCAGCTTTCAAATGCTTGAGGCCCACACTTACTCATCTGTTCTCTGACTCTCACCCTGGGGCACAATTCCCCAGAGGAAGAAACCAGTCTGAGAGAAATAACCATTAACACCATCATCATTTGGACAAATGCCTGGGTCCCCACCTTCCTTACTAAGTGTAGCCCATCACTGCCAAAGGTCATCCAAGCCCAGACCTTCCAATCAGCTCCATGTCCCATCCACAAGAGCTGATGCCAACACTGACCAGGGGCTTAAAGAAAGCTTCACTACAAAAGGGCAAATAAAAAATTAGAAAAGAAGTAAAAAGAAGAAATAAATACAATCACTAACAATATTTTCAGAGATAGAAAATAATGTATCCTTAAAATAAGAACTGATATGAAAGATTAGTTTGAAATTTAAAAAAATTGTTGGTTTTTAATCAAAAGAAAAGTTAAAATATAAAGGAAGAAAACGTCACAGAAATGAGAACAGAAATATCAGGTCTGGAAAGGAAAGCAGCAGAGCTAAGCCACACATTCACCACCCAGGTGACAGATGTTGCAGGGAAAAACGAGAGGACAGAAGAAGAAAATAACAAATGATATTCAAGAAGAAAACACCTCTGCATTGAAAGTCATGAACTTCCAGCTTGAAAGAGCTCAGATCAGCACTGTCAGCAAAAACACTCATGAGGGTACATTATCCTAAAATTTTTAGAACACAGAAGTTGCCAAGAGTGGGGTAAAGTTAACATTAAAAGCCAAGAACTAAAATGTTTCTCATTCTGAGATGACATGGAAGGACTGGGAGACAACAGAGCAACAATTTCAAAGTTCTGAGTAAATCTGCCTCCACCACAGTTCTGAGTCCAAGCACTCACCACGTGGAAAGTAAGTGCATTTCCAGACACCCAAGGTGACTGAGCGTGAGCCCCCTCTCCGTGTGCTCTTAGGCAGCTCTTTAGAAGGAAGAAACCAGAAAAAGAAAGATGCTAGGGCCTGGAACAGGAAACAGCACAAAGCAGAGAGGAAAGACAAATCCAGAAAGGAGAGGATCAGGATAACAGCTATACAGAGACCCAAAGAGGACTCATCGTACTGCCGGAGACAGGGCTCGGAAGCCAAGGAAAGAAGCTTGGCCTTTACCTGAGCTGTCCATTTTACTGTCTTAACTAGAGTGGTTAGTGAGAGACATTTGCAATAGAACCAAACAAAGTAAATGGAAAAAATAATCTATCAACTCCCTGGAAAACAGTGGATCTTAAGTATTATTCATAGCCCCAATTACACACAAGGTCAACAGCATTTTAATGAAAGGTGATGACACGTCAGCGCTGGTCAAATACACACAACAAACACAGGGAAAGCAGAGAACGGGCGTGGGGGTGGGGGAAACACTAATCTGGATGAAGTGGAAAAGATGTCTCTTAGTGAGAAACTTTAAAATTCCACTATAAGCATTTTGTGAGGGAGCAGGAAGACAAGCAGAGGGGAGTGGGAAGAGCTGAAAGCAGCTGCCTGGGGAACAGGCTCCAACTTTTATGTGACTACTTAAATGCCTGTGTGACACAGCACTAATTTTTTTTTTTTCGAGACAGGGTTTCTCTGTATAGTCCTGGCTGTCCTGGAACTCACTCTGTAGACCAGGCTGGCCTCAAACTCAGAAATCCACCTGCCTCTGCCTCCCAAGTGCTGGGATTAAAGGCGTGCGCCACCACTGCCCGGCGCCACAGCACTAATTTTTAAGTGATAAAATAAATAAATATCGCAGAGAGAGAAGAGAGTGGACTGGGATAAAAATCAAGTGTCAGACTCTGGCCAGAGCAATGTGGCCATTTTTTCTAAACTACAACTATAATGACCTGGTTATGAGAAAATTTCAAGTATTACTTTGGAGACTCTTAAAACTACGTTCTGGGATTGATGAGGCAGACCTGGAGGGAGCCTGGCCATGGCTCCTGAAGGCCAAGGATCTGTGTGCATGCCTGATAACTTGTGCAGGGCAGCATCACCAGGGTGATGTGATCTTTCCAGAACAACCACAGCCACTGTGTGCAACAGCCATCTGGACAGCTCAGTATATGCAGCTTTCAGCTGTAGGCGAAGCAGTGACAGACATAGCATGAACAGCCTCAGGATAGTTTCTAATCTAAACCCTGAAGGTCAAATGGAGGGTCGAGGTGAGGAGAGACACGCCTCCTCCGGTCAATGAACTAGCATTTGGAGGGTAAGTCAAACTGCACATCAGAACATGTCCTTGGGTCAGCATCATCATACATTAGACGTAAGGCCTGCTAGAAATGGGAGTCCTATGTACCCACTCTAGCCAAGCTGGATCTTGGGGTAGATGGACAGGACTCTGTATTCAAGTACCCCACATTTGCCCAACTGAACCCATGGCTGGCACCTACCAGCCAGGAGCTTTCATGGAACATCTCAGAGTGTGGACAGTCCCTAGCACTTTCTATATCCAAACTCCAGGTTTGGACAGAGGCTGACAGGAAGTCCTCATACTTAGATAATCCTGGTTGATCTGCAGGTGAGTCATCCCTCTAGCTGCCTTCACTGGAACAAGCTTTTGTTTTTCCATCTTTCCCTTACACAGTTACACACTTTAAACAGCCTCTCCAAATTCTTCACTAATTTTTATCAGTAGCGGTGATGAGAATGCCTACTTTTCTTCTGTGTTCCAGGTCTAATGTCTTACTTGGGGTATCTATTGCTGTGATAAAACATCATGATCAAAAACAACTTAGAGAAGAAAAGGTTCATTTCAGCTTATAGTTGTAGTCCATCATGAAGAGAAGTCAGAAAAAGAACTGAAGGCAGGAACTAAGGCAGAGGCCATGAAAGAATGCTGCCTACTGGCTTGCTCTTCATGGCTTGCTCAGCCTGCACCCAGGACCACCAGCCTAGGGGATACACCGCCCATGGTGAGCTACACTCTCTCATATCAATCAATAATCAAGAAAATGTAATAGGCTTGCCTATAGGCCAAAGTGAGGCATTTTCTTTTCTAAAATGGTTCTAGTTGTCTTCAATTTGACATAAAACTAGCCAGCATATCTGACATAGTAAATGCAGAAAGGAAAAGAGAAAGCAATCTTTCCTAGTGTTACTGCTGATTAAAACTTGAAAAAAATATATCTAATGAGTGAATAATTCACAATACTGATAAGATGGAATAAAAATCACATTATAGACAAAGAATGAAGAAATTCACAATTTTAAGAGGACATTACTTTTGATGTTTTAAAAGAATGTTACTGAGACAATTCAGTTTTGTTAGAAAATGCTAGAAATCCAAATGCAACATAATACTCTGTCTCTGTCTGTCTCCATCTATGTCCTCCTGCATCTTACATATCTGAGACCAGACATCCAGAATGGTGTCTGGGGAAAAGCCCGGCTGCCTGGCCGGCCCAGAAATGGTTGCAGGGATAGCAAGGCAGGAAGCAGGGATTTAGGGAGATGATAACACTTGGCTGGCAAGTGCAATGACAGAAACAGATCAGTGGGTAGACAAATAGAAAGGGTAAAAGATACAGGAAGTCGTGGAATGAGCTAAGAAAATTCAGGATAAAAACATACATTCTTTTATTTTATGTATATGGATGCTTGGTCTGTATGTATATCTGTACACTAGTAGAAGGCATCAGATCCCATGGGGCTACAGTTATAGATGGTGTCACATGTAGGTGTTAGGAATTGAACTCAGGACCTCTAGAATAGCCAGTACTCTTAAATGCTAAGCCATCTCTCCAAGCCCCCACCCCTCTGTATTCTTTCTTTATAAAAACAACTTTTGATGTGCCTGTGTGTAAGTGTGTAAGTGTGTGTGTGTGTGTGTGTGTGTGTTAGACGTATTTTTTGGTTAGACATATTTTTTTCAAGTTTTAATCAGTAATAACACCAGGAAATATTCACTTGTGGTGGAGTATACATGCACACACATTTGTGTAGAGGCCATGGATCCACCTCCAGCTCTGGGATTACAGGTGTGTGCCACCACACCTGGCTTTTTCACAGGGATTGTACCCTGGTCCTCACTTTACTGTCTGAACTCTCTCTTTCTCCATCCCTATTTGCCTCTTAACAAGCTTGAACTCAGTGAGGAGTCCTTTCCCAAGCATAGTCTCTAACCAAGGCAGGCATGTGACTTCTAAGTAGTGCTCAGGGCTCTCTGCAGCAAACCTTCGCTGGCCCTGAGAGTGGAACACAGTGCAACTGGCCTCACCCTATTGATTAGAACAGTGAGGCACCTGGTGATGAACACCCCAGGAGGCCACCCTTCACTGTCTGTCACCCACAACCACAGTCATTTCTGTATTGAATGGAGACAGCTGTATCTATCCAAAATACAGCTTTCACCTCTCATTCCCCTGTCTGAGCATGCACAGATCAGGCGGGAGGCCAGCAGCACACCTTTGAGCATCCCAGAGCATCCTTGATTTACTGACCACTATCCACACCTACTCCCACCCTGGGTGTCTGACATTGTAAATTTGCTGGAATCTAGAGGAGAGACTCCCCTGCAGGCCAGGCTCAGAGTAATCTCATCTAGAGTCAGCTAAATATTCTTGAGGGGAGGGAGAAGTCAACTACACATGAATCATTGCTATGCGCCTCCCGCCTACTGCTTCCACGGAAGACGCACGAGTGAGCAGCCCTGGGCTGTAAATCAGGAATCTCGTCACCTGCCTGACTACAGAGGTGATGAACACCAAAGTGTCCTGAACAGGTATTTAAGAAAGAACCGAACAAAAAATATCAAACACATTTCTGGATGTGCACCTAGATTTATGCCTTTTGTTCTCACGTTCTTTACCAAGTTCTGATTCTTCACTTGCACCCGTTCTGTCTTAAACTCCAAGCATACCCATTCTAAAACCACACTTTCACATTTTTCCCTTAGTCTATACTTGGAAAAAGAGAACTGAAACGCCAATTATTTATTCTTAGAGCGCTAGATAAACACACAGGGTGAAATCCTTAATTCCCAGACGTCTTCCCAAGTACACTGGGAGCACTTGCCTACATTCTACAGACCAGCACACGTGAGAATCTTCAGTTCAAACCTGCACCATATGCTAGTTCGGGAGTTAGGTTCCACACTGAGGGGGCTCAGTGGCTCCCATGGGACTTTACCGGCAGTGTGAAGCCCACGTCCTCACTTGTTTACACAACCTGTCAATTATGTGACCAGCGCAGGCCACAGGCATTATGTATGTACCGTGAGACTTTACAGAGGACATCTATCACTTCCCCTACGTTCTAAGCAGGTGGTATGTGGGGGATGACCAAAATAATGGCTATCATACTAGCATGGGAGTCCTGCAGCTGCTTAAAACCTCATAGGGAATTATGCTTCCATGTGTGTTAGGCAACAGAAAGAAACAGATTCCACACTTTCAGAGGTCGTGCTTCCTGTGTGGGGGTCTGTGAGGCCTTGTGGAGGAAGGATGTACATGTAGGTCCCTGGGAAGAGGAGCTGATGGCAAAGAAAGGCACACTGGGACTAGGGAGGATCGATAGGTGGGCATGCTGGAAGGAAGTAACTTGGGCCATAATATAGAACTCCTCAAGGCAAGCAGAAGAGAGACTAGGAAGGCAGACCGGAGCCAGCCTGAGAAAGCCCCTCAGAGTAAACTATGTCTCTGCGCACCAGGGAGAACAACCAGTCTCCCAAGACATGGCTCCAATCCACCTGGACTAGCTGTCTCCTGGGCTCCTCAAGTTGTCTCCAACGCTGTCTCATTGCCACGCACACCAGACCTCCACACTGGTGTCACACAGGGTGATCCCAAGGGGATTCTTACCCTGTTAAAACCCTACTGTGGTTTCTCATCATCTATCGAGAGTACTGATACCTATGTTATGTATGGATATTGTGTGACCCAGTCATCCTCAGGCTTCATCTCCTTCTTCTCAAGAGCTTCCTCTTCCTGCTACAGTGCCCTTGAGGCTCTTGAATCCCCTGTTCCCATGTCTCTCTACACCTCCTTGCTGAAGAGCCTGTCTTTTATGCACTGTGTGTTTTTTGACACCATTATCAAAAAACAAGTGGTCATCTATTCTATCCCACTAGTGTGCGTGTCTGTTTTTGTGCCAGTACCACACTGTCTTTCCCACCACGGCTCAGTGATATGATCTGAATCAAGTATTACATGTAACAGGTCTGGCATTGGTTTTATGTTTAAGATTTTCTTGGCTATCTGTGGGTTTTTTTGTGCTTCCATGTGAATTTTAGGAGGTTTTTTATGTCTTTTTCTAGTTGTGTGGAGCCTGTCAGTGGAATCTTTGTGGAGATGGTCTTTGGATTACTTTAGATAACGCTTCAGTCTATGAGCACTGACGTATTTCCCTTGACTAGAATCATCTTCCATCAGTATCCTCATTGCAATCCAGAGGTCTTTCCCCTCCTTGGTTATGGTACCCTCTGGTTTACTTGTTCACTTATTTATTGACTGAAGCTATCGTGAAAGAAATTTTTTTCCTGATTTCTCCTTGGGAAGTTAGTTACTGAGACATAGAAAAGCTTTTCATTTTTGTATGTTGATTTTGAGCCCTGTCACTTTGCTAGTGTGTCCACAGACTTTTTTAAGCAGGACCACAGTATCAGCAAATGGGGATAGTTTCTTACAGTGACCCTTTTCCTTCTTTGTCTTGTCTTACTGCTTTAGTCTAGTGACTGTGAGTGAAGAGTGGGTACCCATCTCATTCAGGGTTTGGGGAAATACTCCCAGGGTGTCCCTGGGTGGCATAATGCTGGCTGGCTGTTTGCCTTCAAAAGCTTTTACTATATTGAGGTAACTTCTTTCTAGTCTTGTTTCCTTCAGAACTTTTATCATGAAGCCATTTGATGTTTGTCAAATGCCTTTCCTTATTCACTGAGAGTATCATGTGATTTCTGTCTTGAAGTCTACTAATCTGGTATGTAACATCTGTTTGTTCACATGAATGTTGAACTAACCTTGCATCCCTGGGGTGAAACCAAGTTTGTTGTGATATATGATATTAATGTTCTCTTGAATTTGGTTTGTAAGTATTTTGTTGAATTTTTTTTTTTTTTTTGTCCAACCATGGAAGTTGGTCTGTGGTTTTGTTGTGTGCTTATCTAGTTTGGTATCAGGATAATACTGCTTCACAGAATGGTTGGTGGTGTTCCTTCATTTTCAGTTTTACGCCACAGTGTAAGTTCCCTGTGAGCTCTCCCTTAAAGGTTTGCTTGTACTCAGTAGTAAACCTACCCAATCCTGGCCTTTTCCTTGTGGGAAGACTTTTCAATTGCTACTTCAATTGTGCTGTTTCTTACAGGTCTGTTTAACTTGTCTTTATTCTTATACTAGTTACTTGCAGTAAGTAATACATATTTAGGAATATATCCACTATTTCCAGATTTTTCAGCTTTTTGAAAAGTTTCTACAACATTCTCTAGTGATTCTCCAGGTTCACTGGCTTCTGCTGTAACAACTCCCCTTCATCTCTAATTTTGTCTGTGCAACTCTGCTTTCTTCTGGTAGTTTTGTCAGAGCTTTGTCAATCTCGTCCATCTGTTCAAGGAACCAGCTCTTAACTCTGTGAGTTGTTCTTCCAGTTTCTAGTTAATCAACGTCCACCCTGATCTTTATGGTATCTGGCCATAGTGCATTTAGGTACAGTATATAGTGTACTGGTACACAGTGCAGATTTGCTCTGATTTTTAAAATTTTACTTTATATGTATCGGTGTTCTGCCTGTGTGCATGTCTGTGGATTAATAAGTGCCTGGTGTACACCTAATTATTAGGTGTATTACTAGTCCCTGGTACCTGTGGAGGCCAGAGGGTGTCAGATCCCCTGAGAATGGAGCTACAAAGGTTGAAAGCCACCATGTAGGTGCTGAGAATTGCACTGATGCCTCTAGAAGTGCTCTTAACTGCTGAGCTATCATACTAGACCATGATTCCCTTTTTAAAATTTGAACACTAACTTCTGTAACCGGCTTCCCTTCTTTCCCAGAAGCTTGGTAGGCTGTGCTGCCATTTCATCAGAGTGTAGGAATGTTAAGTAGCCTCCCTGACTTCTTCAATAACTCACTGTTGAGTAGAGTATGCTGTTCAATTGGCAAGTGTCTGTGTCTTCTCTGTGGTTTCTCTTGTTGATTTCTAGTTTTATTCTGTTGTCTAAGAGGGTAGAATTGCTTCAGTGTTTTGCATCTATTAAGGCTTACTTGCTCAGTGACACCTAATGTGACTGTGTAGGGAAGGTTCAAAGGGCTGCTGAGAATGTGTATTCTGTTATCTGTTGGATGGCATGGTCTGTAGATGTCTGTTACATCTAACTGTATGGGTTAGCTCTGCTATTCCTATGCTTTTAGTTTGGAAGAACTGACTAAAGAAAAGAATGAAGTTGCCATGTATTACCACATCAGGACTTAGCTGACCTTTCAAGATATTTAGTGTTTATAAATTGGGAGTCCCTGATGTTCATCTGAGACAGCAGCATTTAAATACCGTCTTCCTGGGTTGTACACATTTCTTTCTTTCATTCCAATGTTTCACATGGCTAGCACAAGAACCCACTTACCACAGCAGGAGGGTCATTCCACTCTTCATAGGAGATGGCTGCATATGGATAGATCCTGTCATTGATGATCTGCAGGGTGGCCAGGGCAATGGCTTTAATGGACTGGAAGTACGCCTCCCAGAACCATCGTGCCTACAAAGAAAACAACATGATGTAGGTGAGCTGGTGAGATGTGGGAGACCAGATGCTCTGTCACAGCCAGTCTAGGGCTAGTTGATTCCTTTATTCTGGGGTGAAGGGTGCTCCCCACTCCACACCAGCTATGTCAGAGGTGTGTCTTTATTGATGGCAGTCAGAATAGAATGGTAACCAGGGAAGTACACAGAGTTGTCATAATAGAAGAGAGGCCTGTGATGATGAAAGGGCAATGTCTAGTGTCGTTTTAAAAGGTATATACAAGGCGGAGACAGCCCGTCCATGGTTAATGCACTTGCCATATAGGCATGAGGACCTGAGTTTGTATTCCCAGAAGATATGTAAATGTGAGGTGGGCATGGGCGCCTACACATAATCCCAGGATTGGAAACTGGAGATAGGAGATCCCCAGAGCAAGCTGGCTAACAATACTGGTCATATCAGTGAGCTCTAGGTTTGATTGAGAGACCCTGCCTCAAAGAGTACAATAGAAAAGCAATGAAGAATGGTTCCTCATCTCAGCCTTGTGCTTTCATATGTACATATGCAAACACTCACACACACACAAATATACATGTACACATGCATACTACATACATGAAAATGGACAAAAACCCATTAGATGTCACATATATAGAGTATGTTAGAAGTCTTGCGTGCATAGGTAAGTGAAAGTTCGTGTCTATACAAACTCCTAAGGACAGCCCTGGTAAGGCAGGGAGCATTCCAGCACCCCAGATACGCTATGCCATGTCTAGCCAGCATCTCACTCCTTTAAAGGCACCTGTGATGCAGATTTCCCTAGTGTTCACTCTTAAATCTCATGCAAATGACATCAAATGATGTTTATTCTTTTATCATTTATTTGGTGTCACTTGAAACACCTAAATTGTGTTCTGGAATCCAGGTGTGGCTGGCCTCACAAAATGAACTGAAAAGTACTCTCTCTTTTTTTATATTTCTTGAAGAATTTAATGCAAATTTGTCATTACTTTTCTTCCTTGAAAGGGTTTAGAAGAAGTCGTCAAAAACACAAATGGGGTAGATTTCTTGTGAGTGTGTGTGTCAAGGTTTATTTTTGCTTCTTCATTTAAGACAATGTTTCATGATGCAGCCCAAATTGGCCTTGAACTCCAAAACCTCCTGTTTCAGCCTCCCAAATGCTAGGATTACTGGCATGTGTCCCTGTGCCTGGCACACGAGACAGCATCTCACTCTGCAGCTCAAACTTGCAATTCTCTTGTGTTAGCATTCTCGAGTGTCAGGCCATATGGCTTAAAGTTACTGATTTTATTTTGCCAATACAGAACAATGAGAATCTGGATGAGTGAGCTGTGAAAAAGGACCATTTTCCAAGGAAGATCTTATCCTGTTTAGATTGTTAGATTTCCTGAAATAAAATTGTGGAATGAAGCCCTTTATTCCATCCTTAACTTGTCAGTGGGCTCTCTCTGGGTGCTTGTCTTTCTGACATGTAGTCAATTTTAAGATTCATTTTAGAAGGAAATTTTTGTTATTTTTTCCTTTTTCTCCATCATAGTTTCTATGTCTTTTATTTTTTAAAAAAATATTTGTGTATCTATTTTGTGTCCGTGCTGTGCATGTGAATGTGCTGTGGGAGGGGAAGAGCATGTGCCAGGCAGAGGCCAGAGGAAGACGTCAAGTGTCTGCCTCTGTCTCTCTACCTGTGCACATGTGCACATGTGCACCTGAATGCTGGCTAAAGGCCAGCCATGGAACACAGCCTCTAACTCAAGATGCCTCCAACCATTCCCCCAGCCCGCAAACAGCAATTCACTTAGAGAGGAAGTAAGCTCTGCCAATAATCACAACTCAAGTGTCTCAGCCTGAGAATAAGTGAGTTTCTTAGGCTTAATTGCTTCTGCAGGACCTTAATGGTAAGAGCTCAGAAGGCATAAGTTACAGCCCCACCAGGCCTCTCTGTCAGCTACCTGTCCACAGAGACAGGGAAGTTTCAGTCATGTGAACAATGTTCTCTTCCCAAGAGAACTACTATGTTACCTCGTCTCCAAGAAACTATATGAGCCACCTTTCTATCTATCCTCGAAGTTTGAATGAGGGAGACTTTGACAGCCATGTAAACCCTCCTGGTGGCTGTACAGGGGGAAGTTAGTCATGCAGGAACAGATCAGATCAATAAGATCTTGATTAGGCATTTAACCAGATAACACTAAGCCAGTAAAGCATAGAGACTTCATAGTATAAAATCAGCAAAATTCCCAACACTTACACAAGGAACTCTAAGAAGGACAAGGCTGGACCAGCTTAAGACTATAAACTACCCAACCAGGGCCAAGGGGATGAGTCAGTGGGCAAAGCAGTTGTTGTGCAGTCCTAAGGACTGGATTTAGGGCCCCAGCACCCAGGTAAAAGGCAGGCAGGTGTGATGCCCAGCTATAATCCCAGCTCTCAGGAGGTGGACATGGGATCCCTGGATGAGCTGGCTAAAAAGACTGAGTAGAATCAGGCATTCTGGATTCAGCAAAACACTGTCTCAATAAATAATGTGTTGACTGACTGAGATAGACACTGGAGGCCAGCTTCTAGCCTCTACCCATGTGCACACAGGTGCATGAGCACATTTGCTAACACACATGTAAACATGCGTATATGCACACCATACACATAAAAATAACATCGTAAGCAAACAGGAATTCAGTTGAATTTGCTATTTCCATTTATGTATCAATTAAACAGCAGGAATGTTTTTGCTCTTCAGAAATGCATGCCAATAAGAACAGCAATAACTGGTTTCTATAGGAACCAGTGCAGGGAGGGAGGGAATGACAGTGACAGGCAGCTGACGTGTTTTGCAGCTGTTAAACCTATCTGCTTCCCAAATCTGTAAGGTGAAGGTCACAGTGTCTATCCTGTGGAGTTGAAAAGATTCTAGGAGCTGAGGTTTACAAAAACCATCCCCCCAGGGCTTCTGTAAGCCGAGCACAGCTGCTCTCCTCAAAACATATGCTATGGTTTGAATCATGAAGTGCCCCCTTCAAGTTCATGTGTCAAACTTGTTGGCTCCCAGCTGGGGGTTCTATTTCAGAAGGTTCTAGAAATCTAAGAGGAAAAGCCTGGTTGGAGGAAACATCTCACTAGAGGCATGCCTTTGAAAGCTACTCTGAGTCCTCAGTCCCTTCCTCACTTTCTTCTTGTCTACTATGAGGTAAAAAGCCTCTTCCTTCACATGCTGTCGCCATGATGTTCTATTTCTGCAATGGCTGACAGTGTGATGTGGCACTAGCCCATGTCTTCTGCTACGCATGTAATCCTACATAGAAGGATTCTATACCGAGTTGGTTTCTCATTTTTCTCCCTTGAGCTTCTCATTCATGCCCGGCTAGAATGCAGACATGGTTGACTGCAGGTGACACTGCAGGTATATGATAATAGAAAAGGCCAACATGCTGAAAGTGACAGGGACAAAGTATAGGAAGGGAAGGTGAATTCCCTGTTGCCTTTGCTACATACTGTGAGGCAAGAAGAGCCATATTTTTAGCAAACTGCAGAGGTGTCCTGTTTTGACTGAGATTTTATCAAAAGGGAATATCAATTATTTTTTAAATGGAAGTGTGTGAGTGCTTTTCCTGCAGGCATGTCTGCAAACTACATGTATGTTTGGTGGCTGTGACAGCCAGAAGATGGTTCAGGATCTCCTGGAACTGGAATTACAGAGGTTGTGTGTGAGTTGCCATGTGTGTGCTAGCAACTGAACATAAATCTCCTACAAGAGCCAACTGTGATCTTAACAACTAAGCTATTTCCTTCTCTCAGTCTGAACTGCTGAAGTTTCTCAAATGATTTTCCCTGCTTTATGAGGCGATCTTATGAGGGCCTCCTTTATTTTGTTAATTCAGTAGTTTACACTGGCTCAACTCACTAAATGTTAACTAATCTTACATTCCTGCTTTCACTTTGTGATGAGCTACCAACCCATTCCCTGTCCTGCTCAGTCTGCTTGGTAGTAGTTTTTAAGGACTCCTGTGTTAATACAGCTCAAATCACTGATTTTAATATAATTTTATATAATATCAACAGCAAAAAAGATTTTCAATTAAAATATAACAGAGCTAAAATTATAACAACACAATCTTGATGTCAGAGATGTTACTTTAAATTAAGTATATGGATGAGGGTATGAGTATGTGATTGCAGGTACCTATGTAGACCAGAAGAGGGCATCAGATCTTCCTGAGCCTGAAATAAGAGGCATTTGTGAGCAGCCTGACATAATCAAACCTGGGTCCTCTGCAAGAGCCAGCAGTATGTGTTCTTAAGACCTGAGCCGTTTCTGCACCCCCAGAGACAGTGATGTCTACATGTAGAAAAATATGGGGTTTGGAATCTATTAAGTAGTGTGTGTTCTTATTTGCCCTCCAGACAGGACTCGGAAGGGCCGCAGTCACCTGCTCCTGTCCACCAACTCATTTCTGCTCATCACTGTCCGGCCAACAAGCCTTCAGGGAAGGGCAAACAGAACCACAGCCAGGCTTCCCATAATTTAGGTTGCCTTTAACTTACTAAGTTTTCACCAGGTCAGACAACTCTGAAGGTCATTAAGGAAACAGAACATGTTTCTTAAATACCTCACCAGGACAGTATCATTAACAAAGCCACAGTGTCCAAACTGAGTGCAAAGACCCCATGCATCCAACAATGAGTAAATGAGGCCAGTGTGTCAAACACAGCAAGTCCCAGGAGACATGTAATCAGTGAGGTGGGATCATGTCTGCTGGAGAGCAATCACAGGTTAGACTCCTGCTGCATCATCAACTTGGCGAAGGTAATGGAAACAGTATGAGATTGCACGAGATCTAACTTGAGTTCTGCCATTAAATATGCTATGATAATCACATGAGACCTGGAAAGACAAATATATGTGCTGATATTTGTCACTGGCTTTTCAGAATCTGTGAACAAGGATGTGGGTGGTGGTGGTGGTGGTGGTGGTGGTGGTGGTGGTGGTGGTGGTGGTGGTGGTAGTGTGTGTTAGTTGACAGGAAAAAGGAAATTTCTGGGGATAGTGAAAATTTTCTATCATCTTTGTTGTGATGACACAACACTATATATTTGTCAAAACTTATGGAGATTCATGGGAGTGAATTTAGTTTATTTAAGTTGCAACTTTAATAAAATGTATAAATGTATGTGAGAAAAAGAAATGAAACAATAACAATTTAACAAAACATAACAACAACATAAGTCAGCCTCTCTCCCAACATCCAACTAAGCAGGACAAGGAAGAGGCTCTGCTCTATGGCACACAGGAGTGCTTGTGTGCTGGCCTGCACAAGAGTGAGCCCATCAACATGGAGTGGGAGGAGCGCATGACCATGACCCCCAGTTAAGGCACTAGTGGGAGTTGGTAGGTGTTCAGAGGGGAAGGGTAAGTTCTCTTTTATTACATTTTCTGTAAGATTGATTGATTGATTGATTGATTGGAGACAGGGTCTCACTGTATAGCTAGCCATGGCTGGTCTGGAACTGGCTATGCAGAATAGGCTGACTAGAACTCAGAGATCTACCTGCCTGTGCCTCCCCAGTACTGGGATTAAAGGTGTACACCACCACAGCGGTCGAGGACAGATGATTTTTAGCTCAGTGATTTGGTAATGATCATAATTTGGCAATGGTTATTTAAACTCATATGAGGAGGAGTCAAGACTGAGGGCTGGCTAAACTTCAGACTCTTTGAGAGGGTGCTTTTGCAGAGTCAGTTGTACGGATGAGGAGTGACTGCTGGAATTGGGATGCTAGAATGAAGGATGCTGTTAGTGATAAGGATAGGCTACAAGGGAACTCTGTGTTCTACTCAACCCTGTTATAAACCTAAAACTGCTCTAAAAGAAACAATTAAAAAAAACCTATCCACACTTTGAGGTTCACACCTCCCTTGAAAGCATCCTGAGGCTCTTCTTATTCACACAACACTTCCTTCTCTGCAACCCCAGCACCTGCTCTGTCCCATGACCTCAGGGGAGAACAGACACAAATTCTAGGGGGACTGACACTGGTGCAGGTCCACAGTACAAACAAACTCTGCCTGGCCTGCATACAGGCAGACTTCTGAGAAAGGGCCTGGATGCTTTTAAGGCAGGGGATTCCCTCCCTTCTCAAAGCTTCTGCACGCTGGAGCCCCAAATTTCCCCTGGAGCAAAGCCCCAAGTTCCAGAAAACAGAACAGAAGCAGGAGGTAGAATTTTAATGGTAACACCACAACCAACTTTCCCCAGCAGCAGCAGAGGACAGCCTGGGCCCCACGGCAATGACTCTATTTTAAGAGACCCTGTTGCTCCAGAGAACAGCTGAGAACCATTTTAAATGCAGGCACAGCTGAAGGCAGGACTCAAGGGACCACACCTTGCTAACCAAATACTTTGCTCTCTTCCTCAGAGCTGATTGATATGCATGAAGCCTTTGCTCTGATGGCCAGGCTAGCTTTGAACTCACCATCCTCCCAGGATTTGATCTCTTACCTTGCATTTCTATAACCCTGCATATACGTTAGAATTTAGAGTCCATTCTGGGAATTTGCTGCAGCTCTGTTGACTCTTTCTCCCCTTCTCTTTTCTTGTTTCTTTCTTTGTGTGCATGTCACATACATGCACATGAGAACTCATCCACATACGCACATTCGAGGCCATGACCTTAGCATGTCTTCTTCAGGCACCTCTCTATCTGACCTTTTCAGACATGGTTTCTTACTGAAACTACAGCTTGTCATTGTGGCTAGGTCGGCTGGCCAGTGAGCCCTGGGTTTCCTCCTGTGCCCATACCCTGAGCTCTGGAAATACAGATGCACGCAAGACTTTCACTTGGGTATTGGGGATCCAAACTCAGGTTCTCATGTTTGCATTATACCAGACCCACTGAACAATGGATGCAAACCATTCTGCCTTTCAAAATTATTAATCGTCTACCAAGTTGGCATGCACATAGTGAAAAAAATATTTAACCAACACAGTTATGAATTGCACAGTCTATTAAATAATCCCCCCTTTCTCCCTCACACCCTTTCTGAGAATTGTGTTTGTCCACATCTTTCTCTCAGGTGCCAAAGCGTGTTGCTTTAACTCTGGTTCTCCACCCCTAGCCCTTCTGTTAGTTAGCTCTGAGCCGCCCCCCTTCGAATCCATGTTCCTGGTGCAGAGTGAACATTATATTACTGTCAGCCCATGTCTCCCTAACACAGTCCAGAGAATTCCTAAAGTATCTCTGTATTAGCACAGCCCAACCTCATATGATACACAACATAGCTTCCCTGTGTGTCACTGAATTTTCTAGAAGTTCAAGATCTTATTCTTTAACCCAAAGCTCTGAGTCACCTTGAGGTTAGAAGGCAAGGAAGAACATGGATCAGTAGTCAAATTCTGCCCTTACACAACTGGCTGTGAAATCCCCAAAGGCCCATATACAGACACATGTCATCCATTCAGAAGCAAAGTGTCCCTCTTTTATCTCTAGTCTCAGGAATTACATTTATGGGGGTGATTAAAGAATTAAAATTCAGCCTACATAGTTCATTTAATGTTGTTTGTATGTGTTTACGACTGGGAGGGGGGAGGAAAGGAGGGAGGGAAAGGGAGAAGGAGAGATAATTAAAGAAAATAAAAAGAAATCATGAATTTGAGAGGGGGTTAGGAGGACACGGAGGTGCTGGAGGGGGACAGGAAAGAAAGGAACTTATGTAAATGTAAATACAGTACTCATGTGTGAAATTCTAAAAGCATTTTAAATATATGCTAATAAAAACAAATTAATATACAGTAATTCCTTCAGAGAAAACACTACAGACATCCTCCTTAGAAATCACAAACAAGCGTGAAAGTCTGAACAGTAATACCCAGAGGAGTACCGCTGGTACCCAGGAGCACGCTTGGTGAGTTCACACGTTTTCAATTAGGGTGTTTTTCAGGGGTCAATATATGTTTACAAGCTCTTTACACGTTCACATGACTTTGGATTACACGGTTGATTCCCAGAGAGAAACGACAAGCCGAGTTTGCAGAGAAAGAGCTAGAACATGGGCAAAGGTAGGTGAGTGTGGAATGGAATGCCCCATACTGCTCGCTACATCATGAGATAGAATTCAGAAAAGGAGTAAACAAGGACTAGAAGGAAAACAGAAAAACCTAGTGCAGACCAGCAGCTCTAGCCTCAGCAGCACTCCATGTCCCAAAGGCACGTGGACCCCTGTGGAGTGTGACAAGCAAACTTAGCTCTGCTCTGGGCAAGGCTGGCAGCACTCCTTCAGCATCTTCACCCAACACTGGCACTGCTGCAGGCCAGGCGAGGCTGCAGAGAGCCGTGTAGGCGTTTGCATGCTTTACTCTTTGGCTCATGCCCAGCACTCAGAAGCATGCTGGGACTGAAACGGGGATGGGGGTGGGGAGGGTCAGGAAACACCTGTCGATTAATGAGGCACTTGCTATGCAGAAGGCACCATTTTAAGTGTTTTACCTGTACTCATTCATTTAATCCTCACAGCTCAAGGAATTACCCCTGTTTTATGATGAGAAAATTGAGGCACTGACAAGTTCATGGGGGTTACTGGTCCAGCTTTTCCCGGACTTAAAATTTAACCCAAGGAACACTGAAGTGTGTGCTGAGCTAGGCTCCCACTGAGCTCACTAGAGGGATCAAACAGCAGCTGAAAATTCTACAGTCTACAAAGTCCAAGTTCTAGAGAAGCCTCCTTTTCCCAAATGAGGCCATTTATGATCTAGCCCAGCAGAGGGCAAGGGCTGCTGTAAGTCTCCGGAGCAATGATGGAAGACCCTTCTGAGAACGACCCCAACCAAGAGGCTTCAAAACTCAGAGACTCGGGGTTTCAGAAGCACAGTATTCTCTTTGATTCTTGAGGAATTGTTATGCTCATTCTAACACTGTCAGGAGCCAGCTCTCACTAGGGATCTAACAGCAGATGGAAGACTGGAGACATCTGAAGGCAAAGAACTTGTGCAAGGTTACACACTGAGACTCTAGAAAAGGTCCAGGCTGGTGGCTGGCTTGAGCTACACAATGAGATCCTATCTCAATCACCAAGAAAAAGGAGGAGGGGGAACAGGAGGAGGAAGAGGAAGAGGAAGAAGAGGAGGAGGAGGAAGAGGAAGAAGAGAAAGAGAATATATATATTTGTTGCCACATGCTGTGTTGGTGCATGTCTGGAATCCCAGCTCTCTTAGGAAGCTGTGATAGGATTTTAACAGGTTCAAGTCTTGTTAAAGGTATATTACTTATTTGTTCTCCTGCCTACCTATCTGTCACTCTGCTGTGATCAGGAACCGTGATAAAAGGTTGACTCCACTAGAAAACACTGAGGACAGCTAGGCTGAGTTTCCTCACATTCTTGAGTTTTGCAGCAGCATGTCTGTGTTTTCTGCACAGTGCAGTAAAGTGCGCCTTAAAGTGTTACTCTTTCCTGGTAAATTTTCCCAGGTAAAGCATTATCCTTCCCCCTCTCCATTCCTACTGCTTGTCCTTAGGAGGTAACAGGAATGTGTTAGGAAAAGCACCTGGGGTAGACGTCACAGTGAGGTCCTTCCCAATGGAGCCGCTAACCCACAATTACAGGCTTGTACCTGACCCTGCCCAAGCTGAACTGTCTATCCCATAACCCTAGGGGATATGACTATGGAGAGAGAGCCTTTAAGGAGGTGACTGGGTCAAAATGAGCTGGGCAGAGGGTGGTGCTCCAATCTGTCCTTCCAGAGACAATCTGGACAGAATTGATGCATGAACTCATGGGACAGTGTGTGAAGAGGCGGGGCGGGGGGAGGGGCATCAGTGAGGAAAAAGCCTCAGAGAATCCAAAACTGCCACTCCATCCTGGACTTGGGCTGCCAGGCTGTGAAAAGCATCTTTCTGGTGTTCAAGCCATCTGGCTTTTGCTACTTTGCTGTGACAGCCCTAGCCCACTAAATCAGACATGAACAGGTAGATAGTACAAACACTAACAGACATCCCCACGTCCCTCCACCTTGAGACTACTGGCTACTTCAGAACAAAGACCAGACCTCAGCCTGTACAACTCACAGTTCGGAAGCTTCCTTAAACTAAGTATTTAAAAATTATTTCAGATGATTATCACAGTTCAAAGGGTGCTTAAAAAAAAAAAAGAATCACAGTGTTTCATAATTAAAACTTCACACTTTTTAAATCACAGGCTTCCAATTCTTCCAATCCTTAGGTCACTCACTCAGCTTAGGAGAGAATGGCAGCTAGCATTCAGAAGTGGCAAGTTTGGAAGCCAACAGAACTTCCATTTCACCCTTCCCTGAGTGAGAAGTGTGAGCTAAGAACCACACCCAAAACACTTCTCATGACCACAGGAGGGCAGGGAGTCAAAGGCAGATACAGCATAGCCTTAGGACTAAACACAGACCCTGCCACACTGTCTTGTCTTTTCTCCAAATGACAATATAATTATCAACAGTATGCTGTTTGGATTCTGGGAAAACAAAGAGCCTTTACTGAGGTCCCTCCATCCAGGACCTCACCTAGGCTAAAGACATCACCAGCAGAAGATGGATTTTCCACTGAATATTTTTGGAATGACAAGTTTGGCTCTTTGCCAAAGATGGTAGGCTGAAACCTTCTAATGCCTGAGTCCCTACAGCTGCCTCGTGACTTCTGTTCCGTGGGCAGGAGTCCCACAAGGGTGGGAAGGTAACCTCTGTTCTTTCTGTCCTCTTCCAAGACGGAGTTGTTCCTGAAAGTGGGGGGACTGGGGGCTCTGAGCTGTCTTATGACTCCAGCTGGCTAGATATGAGGCATCAGGACAAAGCATTCGAGCTCCATGGTCTTTGTAACATCAGTGACACTCCTGGACACCGAGGGCAGCTTAGGATTTGCATGTTTCTGCAGTATTCACAACTCTTTCAAAATAAATGCCTTGGGCAAAGTTGGGAGAAAATGGGGTAAGAGAGGGCTCTGTGATCACTCTTAGGAAATACCTCAGGGTAATGACCTCCCGTCCTATGGGAAACAAGAAGGGGTAGAGGAGGAAAGGGGGAAGAAGCATGAGTCATGTTTCTTGACATGTGACAGACAGGTCCTGAAATAGAAAGCCATAGGTTTCCAGTCTCAGGGGTATCACCTTCAAATATGTCAACGTTCTTAGGGTGGATCAGTTTTCCCAACTGCTGAGGTCCTGCTGTGAAGTGAGGTCCTAAGCAAAACACAAGGCCTGACTGGGAGCCTTTGAGGAGGCAGGAGCCTTAAGGAGTTCAAAGGCAAGGCCGGCCAGTGGCCTGCACCTTCAAGAGCCACAGGGGTGAAAGGTTACTAAAGCAGGAGCCACTGGCCAATAAAATCATGTTTGCCCAACTCTCTCAACAAAGAGACTAGAGACTGCATTCTGCCTGCTAAGATTCTGGAGTCATCCTGCCTCCAAATCCTACTGTTATCCAGGCCAGATAAGGAGCTTCTTCAGGGCCCAGCAGCTGACCAGCCTTCTCTCCCGGCTGGCTTCATGAAAGGGCTGAAAGGTGCATTGGAAACCTTTAATCAAGGTCTGTCATCAAAAATAAACAAATAAGATGACAACTTGGGTCAACCAGCTATAAAGGAATCTGCCTGGGGTGAGATTTCCCGTGTTTGCTATGCTAAAACCAGGAGAAAGAAAGCATGCGTTTGTTTGACTAGAGAAGGTAAATATAAAACAAGCCTTATTCCAACCAGGCCCACTTGAAAGGCCTGCTCCTGTTAATTAAAACACCCCCCCCACATACACACACCCCCTGTACACCATGTGAACTGACTGAAGACACAACCAAAAGCTCACTCACCCTCAAAGCTCCCACACTGGCACGGGGCCCCAGTCCTCTAGGAACTGCTGCTGGCTGCTGGAGAGCCAATCCCTGCTCCCTTTCTGATGAAGTCTGGGGATCCCAAAGGAAAAGCCTTCCGTTCTTACGCCACAAAGGAAAAGCCCCCTGTCCTCGCGCCAGAACAGGACTCTGAATAGTGTCCTGTTGGTGGATCTTTTTGCCCCTACCATTTGTCCATTTGTCACCTGAGTGAGCCATGAGCTAGGGTGACTGTAGCCCATTACACAAAGGCCTCTAGAGACCTGCCTGTGGTACATTATCAGGGGACCTCTCAAGAGTTCCATGTGCCTAAAAACATGACCCAGAAAGTTCTTCACAGTGGGAATTCTGAGCCCCTCCTGCACCTTATCCTCAGAAATCACTTCAGCAGCTGAGTGTTTAAGAAACCAGAGGCCTTCTTCTCTGAAATGTCTTAAGACTCCAAAGATGATACTTATGGTCATGTCAAAGTCAGTCTGTTCAGAGCTTGCCAGAGAAGCAAATCTGGGGAAATATTGATGTCTGACTGGTTAGTCTCAGCTGAAGAGAGCAGAAGAATTTTCAGTCTGGCCTGTAGTCTACATGCTGCACCACAGTCTTCCATCTCTCACCAGTTCCGGGGTTTCTTATTCCTTTCCCAGAATGCCACACAGCCACACTCAACCCTCACCTGAAGCTCAAAGCCACAAGCAAAGCTCAAGCATCTTTCTAAAGTGATACCCGTGCAAGCATCTCAAGACAAAATCTAGTCAGGCTAAAATTTGAATTCACCTCAATACAAATGTGAACTTGCAACACTTAAAAAGAAAACATTGTTCCAAGTAAAAGCACCAAAGCCTGAAAGGTGACCATCAAACCATGTTGCCATGTGTCCTTTCTTATTGTCCTTACTGACATGGACAGTAAGCACAGCTAGTTTGTGGTGTTGGGGAACTGAACCCACGGCCTGATGCATGCTGGGTAAGCATACTCCACTAAGCAGCATGCCAACCTGTACGTCCATGTTTAAATGTGACAAACTAGCCCTTAAGTGTCCATGAGAAAGAATACTACGTTGCCAGAAATGGTGCACAGAGCGCCACACTGTTACCACTCCTGGAGTCATTCAGTGTTAGCAGACTTTAAGTGACAATAATCAAATAAATGCACATAATCACTGCCTTATGCTCCGAAGACCCACAACCCAGGATCATAAGATGAATCACATTATACAATTATAAATCACATCAGCCCCAAATAATCATACAGCTTCACGTTCTCTAAGCTCCTGCACTGCTGAAAGAGACAATTCATACCCATACGGAAAGCTCAGTCTTAGCATTTGTAACTACAGACAGAAATCCTTTACTTCAGTTGTTGTTGTCAAAGACAGTAGCATATTAAACATACACCATGTTGTGTAAATAAACAAAACAGCTTATTTTATGAATCAGTTTAACTCTTGCTGAAGAATTAAAAACAAATTGCATAATGAATTCACAAAGCCTACAATGACATTTCCTATAAGGAATTCTCAGAAATTTAATAACTAGCCTCACCCTGTGGAATACCAGCTCAAAGACAATTCTTATGCGGGCTACAAATTAATGTTTAATACCTTTATTAAAGAGGCCATTTCCTGAAGACAGGCCTCATGTTGGGGACCCATTATGAGGGATTAACCTGTGGTTAGCTTTAGACAAGTTTTTCTGCTGATGCCCAAGAAATAAACAGTGACCACTTGGTCCTCCCTGAACTCCTAGAAGAAAGGCTCAACCATGTATTTACAGCTTCACGCTTACATTATTCAGTGTGGTCAAAATTACAGTATAATAGGGAATGAGAGAGGAGGCACAATGTCTAATAGCGCTTGATGGCTTGCAGAGGACCTGAGTCTGTTCCTAGCACCCACACAGCAGCTCATAGCCATCTGTAACTCTGCTCCTAGGGAATCCAATACCTTCTCTGACGGCCGAAGGCATCAGGCAATGGTATGCAAGCAGACATGCAGGTAAATTATCCATACACATAAAATAAAATGATGACTCTAAAAATTTTAAAAGCATGGCATAAGATATTATATCTACTTCATTATCTTAAATTATAGAATATCAATTTGCCAACTGCAAATAGTGAGAAGGTAATTCTACCATCTTGGAGTCTGAGATACTCAGGTTTAGCTGTCCTTTAGTTTTTCTTGCCACTACACTCCCTTTAGAAGGAGCATGAGTCGTATCAGGACCAGTGTTCTCATTGTTTGCTCAACTCTACATTACAGCTGCATTGTCAGCTCAGCACCACACCACACTCACTCCCTGCTTTCTGTCTCAGCCTCACATTAAATGGCTGTTTTAAACTAAACATGCTTGGAAAACTGTTCATATTCAGAACTACTGGAAAAAGGGAAAAATAATGTCTATGACAGAAAGGAGTACACTTTGCTTATCACCACATCGGCCTTCCTAAAGCTGTCAGCAGGGTAGGGGGACATAGAACCCCCCCACACACACACCCATAGCAAGGCTGGGAAACTGAGGGGAGGAGGGGAAGGAGGCTCAAAATGCCTGGAAAAATATTCTGGGCGGGAGATGCCAAAGATTTTGAAGCTGCCATCAAGCCACTGGCCTCAGTCCAGGTAATGGCTTTTCCTTCCCTTCAGTTACTGGCTGCAAGAGGTTTCCAGCAAAGAAAGAAAGGGAAAGTGGAAAGGTGAGGAAGGGCAGCTTCCAGTCTCTTCTCTGAGCAGAAGAGGGCAGAGGCTCAGGCCCTAATGGGCCTGGGGCCTCTACAAAGCACTCTGGGAGGATTGCTGAGGAGGGGTCTAAAGGGCAGAGAAGCAGACTCAGCAGAGCTGTGGACACACAGCCTGCAGGCTGGAGTTGCCCCCACACTGCTTTTAGGAAAGAAAGAGCTGCCAATCTGGCCACCCCAGCCCCCTGGGCTTGCCTACCTCCTGCTAGGAAAGTAAGTTGCCAGAGAGGAAGAGGGGACAGCATTTGTTAGCACAGGGGTTAAAGATGGAAGCTCCTTTCTATCCCAGCTTCATCCTGAGTACCTCCCTACCAATGAGGTTAGATCCACGAGGGTTAATGACCTGGCTAGCCTCGTCTCCCCCAGATCCCCACTGCACTGCCCAATCTCTTCTGCCTGGCAGTTTTCCTCAGTTTTAATATCAAAAATTTCACACGCCTGCTCAAGCTCCCGGACTCAGCAGAAAGGCCCATATAGCTGTCAGCAAACTGATAAGAATTTTCAAATGACTCCATTGGGCCTCTTTATAGAGAAGAGCCAAAGCAGCCCATAAAGCGAGAGGGCAGGGGCCACGGAGAGCAGCCCCTCACACGGCTTCACCATGGCACTAAAATGAGCTTCAGATTTATGGGAGTGTTTTAGCCCCTGGCCTGAAGCATCTGGGGGCTGAGACTCTCTGCTCTCCAGTGGGACTTCAAATATGAGACGGAACTGGCCTGGCAAGGAAGGGGTCGGGAAGGGCAGCTGAGGGAACAGAGAAAGGGGAAAGTGGAAAGGAGAGAAAAATCCTGCCCTAAACACACATTCTCTCCAGTGGGATGTGAACTGCTGTTTCTGAAGATGTGAGCAAAGTCCCCTGCCGCCTGGGCTCACACACACTCCATGGAGGTCTTCACAGTTGTCCACTACCTAGATGTTAATCTGGATTTTAATTTTCCTCTGACTGTTTACTTTGTTTTTAATGTTTTAGCACCACCACCAAAAAAAAAAAAAAAGAATAAAAATCATGACTTTTGGCCGAGAAGAAATTAGAAGATGAAGGGAAAATTCAGTAAAAGACCATTTCATTGGCCGGGGGGAAGGTTCTAACAGGGAATTAAAACAAAAGGGCCAGCCAGGGAATCAGCGTTTATGTCCCTGTGAGCCCTGTTGATCCTGAGAGAAGAACAGAGGTGGACGACTCCACGCCAAGATGTAGGGAGTACAACCGAGCCCACAGGACTCGACTCTGTTTCAAGTTTCCAAGCCCAGAAGCAAATGCATAATACATCCGCACACTAACTCACTGTGGTTCCCGAAGACCGCGCTCCTTACCAGGAGGCACTTGCCCAAATTCAGATGCAGACCCCAGGGAGTTCCTGAGTGACCACCAGTGCGGAGCTTGGGCCAGAGCCCACATGCTTTACATACATGATCTCATTCGGCAGAGGAGACCTCTAGGCAGTCTGACCCAGCCCAGGTTTAGACTGGGAAACGGAAGCCTGGAAAGCTAAGTAACTGGCCCACTACTGAGCTATCAACAGATCACAGACTTGAGCATCTAAATTCAGCTCTCTCCCACTCACAACCCGTGAAGTTCCCACTACCACATTTCAAAAATGTCTTTGATTAGGACTCATAGTTAAAACATACAAATATGCTTTCTATGAGACGTTAAGACAGATTTTGTTTTTTAAACTACAGACCTTGTGTGTGCTACGCAAGTGTTCTACCACTGAGCTATACCCTGGTCCAACAACTCAAGATGAAAGCCAATGTTTCAGGAAATAATTACCTTCACCATATAACACTCTAATAGTTTCCTATTCTCTTTTTAAAAAAAAAAAATGCCAGTTGTGACCCTCTGAATTGACCTCAGCTCACCAAGGGCTGGAAAACACTGCCATATATCACAGAAAAACAAAAATAAAAAAAAAACTAGACGCTTTGAGACCTGGGTTCCAGTGCTTTGGCTATCAGACCTGTCCTCATGGTTATTGGGGCCCTGGGCCTTACCAAGAA
Source organism: Grammomys surdaster (assembly GCF_004785775.1). NCBI lineage: Eukaryota > Metazoa > Chordata > Mammalia > Rodentia > Muridae > Grammomys > Grammomys surdaster. Next base: position 737,392 of record NW_021604757.1, on the reverse strand, counting down.
TGCCTGGATAATTTCTAAGATCTGAATTTTACAAACCTTCTTCAACTACCTACTGCCTTTCTCACACAAGCCATTCCTCTCCAAGCACCCACCTCTTCCTTCCAACTCACCATGAAGCTCTCTGCTGCTGGTACTGAGTCCTCCCAGCCAGGGAGGCTTCATCGGACTCCCACTTACCAACCAGATCTCCAGTGGAACAACGATGTTAAAGTCCATCCCCTCCTCTCCAGGAGAGCAGGTCAGGAGAAAGGTCTCCTCTGGGAGACACACCTGATGGCCTTCAGGACAACTGCGTACATAACACTCCTGACTTACGATTTCTCAGTACTGTTGACATTTGTGCCAGTAACTTGAGGTCCCCTGTGAAAGAACAGGCTGCAACTCCTACACAGTGCCTTCTTTTAATCTCCTTTAACATGCCAACACATGCTAGGAACAAAGTCTGAGCTTAGGTATGTTCCTGGGGTGATAGCTAAGTCAGTAAAGTGACTCCTGTACAAACATAAGGACCTGAGTCTGGATCTCCAGCACCCATGTAAGAGGTAAGCATGATGGTACAGGCCTGTAACCAGTGTTGGGGGTCAGGTGGGAGTGAGGGGCAAAGTCAAGAGGATCTCTGGAACTTGCTGGCCAGCCAGTAGAGCTAATTAGTGAGCACCAAGTTCAGTGAGAGACCTTGTTTCAGAAATGTAAGAGGGGCAGTGATGTAAGAGATGTCAACTTCTGGCCTGCAGACACACGCTCATACAAACACAAAACACACACTACACACACATATACATACACCCACATGATATGCATAAATTCATTGGATAGTTAAGTAAATTTCTGTAGAAAATCCAAGCACTGAACAGACAGGGTGTCACAGCCAAGCTGTGCCACTATCCCGTTCTGCTTGCACATGGACAAGACATACCAAGACTGCCAAGAAACATGGCTTTATGGTCTCTCCATCTGGACCTTGAGGATTTAAATCTCAGAAGCTATACCAAACAACTGCAAATCAGTCCAAATCTTAAAGACAGGAAAATTTATTTACAGGCCCCAGTGAACTATAAATCTGAGACAGTTCTATTAAAATGCTTTTCTTGGCTTCCCATCAGATACTTGGTAAAAGTCTTTTTCCAACAAGGTTCCTAATACCAAAGTTTCAAAAAAAAAAAAAAGTTTTAACATACACACAGAGCAATGTTCTCCCTTAAGATGCCGATTAAAGCAGTCCTTATTTATCCTGCTTTAAACAACTGCACGGACTGGTCCCTCACAGTGTGGGGTTATATATGCGGAAAAACACAGAATACACAGTACTACTGAAAAAACATGCATTGAAACTCTCCCCTCTCCCCCTCCCCGTGGTAACCCCAGCCAGGCTCTCCTCTCGGCCACAGGGCCTCTGTGTATCAGAACTCACTTCTCCTCTCAAAGGAAGAATTCCAGCCCAGAAAGTGTCCCCTCTGAGGGGAAGTGACACAGTACCATTTCTCTTCTCTGGTGGTGCTGGGGTCTAAAATCAGGACCTTGTACATGCAAGGCAAGTGTTCTACCACTGGGCTGCTCTGCCAGTCCCATACTTTCTAAGAGTAAGCAAGAAAGCCAAGTTGAAGAGGAAGACAGCAGAGTAGCCTATCAGAACTGAAGGGAAAGCATTTCATGTGTGTGCACACATGAGAATGTGTACTTCCAAGAATATAATATACTAATTTATTACATGTATATGTGTGTGTGACAATGTTAGTGTTTGACTGTAATTCTAAGAGTAAAATCCTCTAATTTACTTATTACATGTGTATGTGTGTATTTCCAAGAGTATAATCTACTAATTTGTTACATGTGTACATGTGTGTGTGTAAACGTGTGTGTATAGTTCCAAGAGTATAATCTAATTGATTTCTTATATGTATATTTGTGTGTGTAATTCCAAAAGTATTAAGTATAATCTACCAATTTATTTATTATATGAGTACATGTGTGTTGAGTATAAGTGAAGTTCCAAGATTATAATTTACTTTTTTACTCTGTGTGTGTGTGTGTGCATGTGTGTGACACTGATACTGTTTGGAGATCAGAGGACAATATGCAGGAATCAGTGCCCTCCTGCACCATGTGGATTCTAGGGATTGCACTACAGTTGTCAGGCTTGCACACACGCTCCTTTGCTTTGGTGCCATCTCAGGCCCTTGCTTGTGTAAATAAAACATTCCCCATTTCACGGCTGGGGAGAGGGGTAAGAATTACATGAATTACACCACTGACCCCAGAAATTAGTAGTGGCACCCTTTCTTCCTAATGTATTTCCAGGAGTGTCCAGCTTGAACTATCTCAAGTAACCTCTTTGGGGAGGAGGCTAGGTGAAATGATGGGAAGTCAGCCTGACTGGCTGGGAATGCGACCCGACTTTACCCACAGCCCAGGCCAAATGGCCCTGGGGTCTGAGCACTTGTGGCAGAATACTGTATGCCCTGCCTGCCTTGGGCTGTGTGGTCTTTGGAAGATTACTGCATGTAAAAAGCTGACTCTTCTAATAGCCTATCTCCCTCCTGTGGAAAGAATCTTCTTTGTAAGCTGGGGTATGCTGGGGTGGGGGTGATGGGTAGACTGCCATGTAACCTAAGGGACAAGACAGTGAGGCTGGCAGCACACGGGATCCTCGGATAACACAGTCTGGGTGGCTGAGGTGTTGGACACATGAGGGAACTGCAGAACGCTTTCAAAACTGAAAGCTTAAGGGGCTGGAACAATGGCTCAGCAGTTAATTCCCTGCACCCATGGTGGCTCACGACTGTCCGTAACTCCTTTTCTAGGAGGATCTGCACCCTCCTCTAGTCTCCATGGGCACCAGGCACTCAGGTGGCACCCTGACATATTATGCACACAAACAGTCCCATGCAGAAAATAAAAATAAGTAAATCTAAACAAACAAAAAAGAAAAGTAGTCCAAACAGAAAACCTTGTAAGACAAAAATGAACCAATATTTTTTAAAAAATTATATATGCTTACCAGATTAAGCTTTAACTTAAGGATTGAGGTTCCCACTAATAACAGCTTTGGGGGAATGGCACATACATTGATACTAAGACTGGGAATGCAGGCCATGAAAAACAAAACAAAGGCTCTGTGTCCTGAAGAACTATGCCCCTTTACAGACCCACCGAAGGGAAGGAAGCCTACAATACTTCTGGCTCTGGATGCTCTGCTGAGAGTTCTTAACCCATCTCAGACTCAAATAATTTGTGTGTCACTGTCCTTCCTTCAAGGTTGTGGCATCAAAGCAGCTGTAGCTATGGAAACCAAATCCTAGAATTCAGTACATGGAGATTCTGTATAAATGAGGCAAAACAAGAGCACCCCGAGGCGGCTCGCCCACACACAGAGCACATGGGCATGGGGACAGATGGGTTCTCTGCCCTGTGACCTCTCTATCCTGCTCTATCTGGACCCCATGCTATGCAGTAGAGGTGCTGCACCCCGGGCTCATTTGCTAAGCAGTGGTCTGTCTTTTCCCTACTCCGATCCCAACACCCCCAAGGCGTCTCTGCGGCACATCTACTAGACAACCACTACGGTGCACTGGGATGCAACAGAGCAGAAACCCGCGGCTTCGGTTTCCCTGAGTGCTGGCGACTAGAGAGGAGACAAGATGTTCAAGTCTCTGACACCTCAAAGGCCTGCAGTCAGCTGAGTACAAAGGCGAGTTCAAAGGCGAGGCAGGCTCCTGACTTCCACCTCCTAGTGTTGCTAGGGCGAGAGGTCACTGCTGCTGGAGACACTGACCAATAAAATGGTCTTTGGGAACTCTGTTCAACAGATAAACCAGGGGTCCACTTACACCTTTCCCCCTTCACATAAACATTTCTAACTAGCCAGTCCAGCGTCTCCCCAGCCTTCTGAGACAGGAGACTGCATGCTTCCTCCTGTGATTCAAGGGAGCTGGGGTATGAATGTGCCATTTGACTGTAGAGAGACATTTAGCGGCAAACTTCCTCCTGCCCTTTAACAAAACAAAGCTCATCTTTAAGACCGACTCGGAAGGCTGTCCTCCAGCCAACCTGCCCTGGCAACTGCGCCTGAGTGCCATCCTTTCCATCTGAGCTTAGTGTACTCTAGAACTTGGACACCATCTTCCCAACCAGCTCTGCGGTTAAACTGCGCCCCGAGATGACTTTTGCCCTTGTAGCCAGAGTCACAAAGCCTTACTGTGGCTCATGATCTCTCCCTGAAAAACAATTAGGGCTTCAATAAATTAATTAACTAGTTAATTAGCACAGGGTACAATAAAGTCCCAGTAAGAACCAGCTCACATCTGCTAACTGAAGAGGTTGCTTTTAACATCCCTCCTGAAGTCGTTACAACTAGACTTCCCAATGCTGTGCTGTTCTCATTGCTCTCAGGGATTTTTCAGAATTATCTACTGAGACGCTTTTCTTTGTTATGGTCTTCTTCATAACTACTGGCTTCCTCATAGCTTTGGCTCAGTCAAGGCTGTAGTTCTGTCTGTAGCTATAGCTGCCTCCATGACCCTCTCCTTTAGGCCAACAGTAACAGTTACGATGATAATGACTGTACAACACTCAGATCACAGCCTTTCTTTTATATTTATATTTAGTTTTAATTCCTTCCCCACCACCTCAGTGAGTGCGTGTGTGCATGTGTGCGTGTGCGTGCATGTCTTGGGTGCTGTTTCATGCTGGTAGAGCAAATGCCTGCATTGTCACTTGAACAAAATGGTCTCCATAGAAGAGCAGTGAGGACTGTGTCCCTCGAGAAGCAAGCAGTTTCTGGCATTGGGGATTTCTCACTGATTTAAATCCATGGCAGGAACATTAGTCACTTAAAAGTAGATGGAGCCCCCTGCTGGTGACAACTGTTCCTGCAGCTCCTTAAGCAGCTCTAATTCTCTCAGGATGATGTCAGGCCCTGGTGTGTCAGTTCACATTGGCCTCTCACCTGGCAGGGAGATAGGAGGCCCCATGATTGCAACTGGTTTTCTCCAAAAAGCATATGCACTGTGGCCTTTAGGGAGTGAAGTGTGACGGGTACTCAGAGTAGGCGTGCCCTCAAAGGATGCTGTGGGGCTCAACAGACCCCATCTTGCTCTCATGACCACTTACCCCATCACATATCCCTACCATTAACATGGTAGGCCAAACCAGTGAGGTGACAGACATCAGATGTGAGCCTCCAAACTTTTTTCTTTCTAAGCTCCAGTACTTCTTTATAGTGACATGACACTAATACTCTCCAAACTGAGAGGTGACATATTATCAATGCAACTAGTGGTTCTCAACTAAAGTTGGTGGCTCTCACCTGAGGAGAACTTATGGCAATGACAAGAGATGCTGGTAGCTGTTACAACTTGTAGGAGGGGCAGGTGCTACTGATTTCTAGTTGAAGTTCAATTTTGTCAGCCTTTATATCCAACTGGAAATTAACTCAAGCATGTTTACTTGGGACCAGCCCAGTTCAGAAATGTGGGGTTAGGGGACAAAAGAGGCCACTTGGGGAACACAAACCCTGAGAAAAGGCAGGCAGGCTGAAGGTTAACCTAGAGCACCTTGGATAGTTGGGGACCATGGGAGGAGTGAGAGGGTGCAGAGGAGCCCCAGAGCTGGTGTAATGGGAGGTGCCCACCAGCAGACATCAGGGCCCTTGTGACCTGAGGTATTCAGGGAGAGAAGAGATGACCTCTTAAGTATCAGTGCTGCTGGGAGGGTAATGTTCCTGCCAGAGACAAGACTTCATGGAGTTGTTAAATGACTGTGTGGAACATGCAGGGTAACTCAGCTAAAGATTATAAAATGAAAGCCTAGACCGCCCAGTGCCTGGGATGGTCACACAATTAGTGCGAATGGAGCCATGGCTCAGTGCAATCTTCAAACTCAACAACCAACAAACAGCATGCTCTTCATGTCCTTCCTCCATTCCGTCCCAGCTGTCCCAGTGACACCATGCCTGCCACTGACTACAGACTAGAAGCCAGGATTGTCCCACCCTGATCCTGCCAAGCAAACCACACCATTCTGTGGGCTGTCAGGGGGCACTCTGTTCCAAAACATTAGTGATCCCTTTCTCAGCATGGGGCTGGTAGGGCAGAGAGGAGAGTAGACCACTCATCTTCTCCCCAGGCCAGGCTTCTTCCTAACATAGCAGAATCTTATGGGAGGTGCAATCTTATTTAGTAGATGATTCTATAATTAATCTAGTAAGTGAAGATACCATCAGCTAGGGTGTGGAGGTACATGCCTTCCACCCCAGCACACCAGAGGCAGAGGTGGGTGGATCTCTGTGAGTCCCAAGCCAGACTGGTCTACAGAGCGAGGTTCTATCTAAAAGTTAAAAACAAATAATTGCTAAAGGTGACAAAAAGAACCAAGGCTCTTCAGGGGCAGCTTCCCCCAACGCTACAGGTTTATGGTGAAGATCTGACAATCTCTAGACAGATTCTCAGATTCACAAAGCTCATTAGAGGTCAACTGTGAGTACTAACAGGAAGCCCAGAACCTCCCAGCAAGCACAAGTGGGCTATGAGAAGCCAGTGGGGATGCTACCAGCATCAGGAACCTCCATTCTGTTATCTACTGGGATGGCACAAAGCTCTTCAGAAGGGCCTTCCGAGGCCCACAGAAAGTGGAGCCTGATCTAAGGCTGCAGGCTGGTATTCCACCCAGGAGATCCAGGCCAATCACTGTAAAAAGATGCTTAGTGTCACTATCACTTGAGGGCCTGTGTTAAAGGCCTGGTCCCTGACTGGCAGTATGGGAGTGGAGGTTAAAGCTTTTAGAAAGGGAGCAGGCTGCTCAGGCCATGGGAATGCATCCTTGAAGGACATCATGGGGCTCTAGACCCTTCACACTCCCGTCACACTGTACAAGTGAAGTCCTCCGCTCAGCTCTACACTCCACAGTGACCTGTTGTCCCTCTACCCAGCAACAAGTCCATCCAGTCATAGCCCAGAATCTGGTGAACTATAAGCCCAATCAGCCCTTTCCTCTTTGTAATGTAATTATCTCCAGTATTTGTCAGAGTGGATGAAAATTAATAATACAACACCAAAGTACAAAGGGTGGGACCAGGCACAGCCATTTTCCTTCTCCTAAATCCCTGGATGCTGGAAAGCAGAGGGAGGCAGGGTACCCAGGAGGGGCTGAGCAGAGCAAAGGTGGACAAACAGCTGGGCAGGCTGAGAATACACTTAGGAAGCAGGTAGCTTTCCATCTCCTCATCCCACAGCTGGTGACTGCCTAACTTCATCCACATAGCCTGCTCTCTAGCCACTTGGCCAAGGGTGAGGAGCCAGGCTGGAAGTATAGGTGCATGCAGAGAGCCTCCAGTTCTCTTCTTCTCACTGATCTCCCTCGATTGTGTGTGTGTGTGTGTGTGTGTGTGTGTGTGTGTCTGTGTCTGTGTCATGTGTATGTCTGTGTGTGTATGTGTGTGTCTCTGTGTATCTGTGTGTCTGTATGTGTTATGTGTGTCTGTGTCTGTACGTATATGTGTGTGTGTGTGTCTGTGTGTGTCCCTGTGTATCTGTGTGTCTGTATGTGTTATAAGTGTGTGTCTGTATGTATGTGTGTGTGTGTCTGTGTATATGTATGTGTGTCTGTGTTATGTGTGTGTCTGTGTGTGTTATATGTATGTATGTGTCTTTGTGTATATGTGTCAGTGTGTGTGTCTGTGTGTGTATATGTATGAGTGTGTGTATGTCTGCGTGTGTGTGTCTGTGTGTCTGTATATGTGTTACGTGTGTGGAGGCTAGAGATCTACATCAGGTCTTTCCTTGACCCCTCTCTATCTTTACCTATTTCTTTATTTTTTGTTTGATCCAAGGTCTCTCTTACCTTAAGCCTGTCAGAAGAATGAGTTTCAGGGATCTGCCTATGCCCATCTCACCAGCACTAGAGTTACAGGTATGTGTCACCAAGCCTGGCTTATTACATGAGTCCTAAGAATACAAAATCAGATCCTCATGCCTGCATGACAAGCACTGACTTGAGCCATCCCTCTGTCCCATGTAGATAATTCTGAAAAAGATTAAAACATTAAAAATCCACACAAAGAAAAAGATACAGACAATCACAGCACCGAGTCCAGGGCCACTGTTTAAATGTAACTTGCTTGACACTGAAGCCTGGTTAGGCTCCTTTAGGAGAGAGAGCAATGAGAGCGAATGGGAACCCATGAATGGGATGGTGACACTATCCAGGCAGCCACAGAACTGCCCAGGGAAGGGTCAATGGGTAAAGCGAGGTCTGCAGAGGGACACGGGAAAACCGTGAATGGGGAATGAGACCACTTGTCACAAATGGTGTCTTCCTTAGGACAGCCAAAAAATGTGCTGCTTGCTCCCCTGGCTGTCTTTGGTCACCACCTGCTATCACTTGGCACCCTGAAATCACAGCAGGGGTCCCCAGCACAGTCTGAAACCCATCATTAATCTAAACCAATGGCTTTTAACCTACCTAACGCTGTGACCCTTTAATACAGTTCCTCATGTTGTGCTGACCCCCAACCATACAATTATTTTATTGCTACTTCATAACTGTAATTTTGCTACTGTTATGAATGGTAATGTAAATATCTGATATCTGATATGTGACCCCCAAAGGAGCTGTACCCCATAGGTTGAGAACCACTGATCTAAACCTTACTTGAAGCAACTGGCCTAATCGATGCACTTGGCTGAAGGCCCTCTGTCCGAGCTGCTGCTCCGGCACCCCACTGCCCCTCTCCAGCCAGGTGTCTCAGCTTCGGCCTCTTACCTGTCTCTGCATCTCTTCAATCTGCCTTTGTGGGATGTTCTGCAGGATGCTGTACACATCTGACATCTTTTCCTCTGGAACGACCACAGATGCCCTGGAGACAATAGCACTATTTACATGTGCACAGCCCTTTTCAGAAAGCAACACTTTATGCTGTCCTATTTCCGTCTCACAAGCAGAAACCCCAAAGCTCCTTCAGCAGTGCATCGTTCTCTGTCTGCTCTGTCCTCCCTGGTATCACTGTCACCAACCATGACAACTTCTGTCCTGCCACAAGGCCTTTGTACGTGGAACACTGCCTCCCAGTCCACTTCTTACCCTTCTTAGTGCTTACTGAATTAACAAGCACTTCCCCCATTTAGCTTCTACATAAATCCATCCATTGATTCAGCATTCACTTATGGCAGACCTACTATGCGCTGGGAACTAACAATTCAACAGAGAACATCAGAAGAAAGGGAGGGGTGAACAGGCCATGAGAAGGCCTGTGGGAAGAGCGCTCCAGGCACCGGGCTAATGAGTGAAAGGCCAAGGAAGCATCGTGTTGGGCATGGTCCAGGAACAGCTTGCTAGGAGGCCCCTGTGGCTGCCACAGAGTAAACAGGATGGAGAAGAGCGTGAGCCAAGCAGAGTGGGGGAGGCTGGGTTATAGAGAGGCACACACGGGACCTTGGAGGCCACGGAGGACTCAGTGCTGAGACGGGAAACCACTAGGAGGTGGAGGCAAAGTCCTGAGAAGCTGATTTAGCTCCACAGGCCCATGCTGTCTATGGGGTCAGTAAGTGACAGGAAGCAGGCACAGGAGCAGGAAGAAGGACTGGGCCCCTGCAGAGGTGGCAGAATTCCATAGGCATGAAGCTGCAGAGAAGCAGGGCCTTCCTTTGCCCCGTGCCACACAGGATTCACCCATAGACTGGGAATAAGGAGAGACAAAGGGAGACTGGCACTGACTTCAAAAGTGCAGTGCGCTGTGCTGAGGGTAGAACTACACTTGCAAACCATAGCTCATTAAGACCAAGCTCGCACTCCCGCCCACTAGGTTGATCCACCCACTGCTGTATCCAGAGCACTCAGTGCGTGGCCTGCGCACAGTCAGGACTTCATGGATAAGTGATTTTTAAGTAAATAAATAAGTAAATGATTTTTGCAACAGAGACAAGACTGAGGACCTGAAAGGATGAAGTAATCTGCCATCATTTCAAAGCCAGTCAGTAAGAGCTGGTTGTCTGACATCAGACCCCTGACTCCAGAGTCCTCCTGCTGCTGACCCATAGCTCAGCACTGAGGCTGACATTGATCCTTTCCCGGCCGCTACATCACTGCTCTACAAGGCCCTCAGTGTCTCACCGTCTGAGCACTGCCCAGCCAGAGTCTGACGAGTCACATCCCAGCAGCTGGGAACCGCGCTCCACCGCTCTCCCATCAGTAAGTAGAGAGCGTCCTCCAGCAAAGGCCTGACCTCACTCCTCTTATGGCTGACTGTGACAGTGAGGGGTTAAAAGAAATGCCCCACAGGCTGAGATGTTTGAACCCTGGGTTTCCAGTTGGTGGTGCTGTTTGAGGAGGTTAAGGGGGAAGTGCAGCCTTGCAGGAGGAAGTATGCAGTGGGTTGGGGGAGAGGCCAAGGCCCTGCCTGCCTGCAGCTTTGCTCTGCTTTCTGCCTTTGATTGAAGATATGATCTCTCAGCATCATGATCTTGCTGCCATGCCCACCTACCATTAATGGACTTTATCCTCTAGAACAGCAGTTCTGAACCTGTGGGTCACAACCCTTTAGGGGGATGAACAACCCTTTCACAGGGGTCGCATATCAGATATCTTACATATCAGATACTTACATTACAATTGTATATTTTGATAGCTTTGGTAGCAAAATTACAGTTATGAGGTAGCAAAAAAAAATAATTTTATGGTTTGAGTCACCACAACATGAGGAACTGTATCAAAGAAGTATTAACTGCATTAGGACAGTTGAGAACTATAAGACAAAATAAACTCTTTCTTCCGTAAGTTGCTTTGGGTCAGGGTATCTTATCACAGGAACAGAAAACTAACTAATACAGTACTGGCAAACACCAGGTGCTCAATCAATGCTTTCCTGCATGGATAAATGCTGGAGGCACTCCTCACTTCCCGAAGATTAAAGAAGATGTCATGTGCTTCTCTTTCAAGTACTCGGGCTCCTGCTCCTTTTCTGGGACCACACGGCCCTCTACCCTTTACACATATATCTGCTAAGGTTGCATGGGTCAACCATGCCGATCCAAAGCTCCAAGATCCAAAATGCTTCCAAATCTGGTTTGTTGATTACCAGCATGGTACCACATGGGGGAAATTCACACCACAAGACTCTGTTTCATGCAGAATTATTAAAATTAGTATGTGATTTGCTTGGAGGTCACCTTTCATGGTTAGATTTGGTTCCCTCCACAAGATGCATCATTCCATGTGTGTAGATACTCCAAAATTCACAACAATCCACAGTCCAAAACACCCTGGCCGGCCCCAGCATCTCAGATAAAGGATGCAGAACCTGAATCCCGCTATTCTTCACCTCTAATTCCCAGCCTCCTCAGAAAGAGAAACCATCCTAGTATTAGACTATAAAATGCTATCACATTAATAGTAGGCTTTCTAATAAATGTAAAATGTAAAAGTTAGCCAATTTAAGTTGTTCAAATGCCTTTGCTATTGTACTTGGATAAATTATCATAATGAGCTGGCAGAGAAGAAAGCAATTAAATATTTGTGGCAAAGACATTAAACTTCAATAATCTTCCACCAAAGTCTTGTGACATGACACCTGGGACCAGAGGGAAACTCCTGTGAATACATCCAAGCAGAGTTCGCATTTGTCCATCTGTCTTGGAATCTCCAAACTTTCGTGGAGGCAGAGTCTTCCCCCACTAGCAGCCATCGGACCCGACTGCAGGTATGAGTCTAGATACCTGGGGGCTTCAATTCAGAATCCCTGGAATAAGTAAGGTCAGAAACTCTCCAGCTGTGTCCAGACTGCGTCAGCCCAGGGGTGGCGGCTGCTTTGTGGAAAGAGTCAGGGCACAAGCATCTTAGGCTTTGTAAGCCAGGCATCTCTGCAATTACTCAGCACTGCACAAGTAACATGAAAATTAAGGGCAAAGCAATGATACAATACGACTTTATTTGCAAAATCAGCCGGCCTAGGGTTCAGCCCACTGGACTCTGTGAACGGCTCTAATCCCATGTGCTAAGTCTGACAGAAGACACAGCAGTGAGGCTGGAGTAATAGCAGCTAGGGACACTCAGCCTAGGCCTAGTCCTAAGGTGCCTTCCATTTTGGAATATTTGCATGAACATAAGTTGGGATTCCAGTCTAAATATGAGGATTTGTTTATGTTCTGTGCATTTGTTACACATGCAAACTGAATATACAGTATACCAGCACCCTTTGATTGTCCACTCTTCTAAACTTTAGTGGCTATAAAATGTTCAAACTTTAATATATTCAAAATGCACCAATGATTTGGGGAAGAACAGCAAGGTAATAAACCTCTACTCCCTGGAGGACTGTAGGGCTGTGCCCTAGCACATGAGCTCAGTGCTGGTGACTGAATCCTCTTGGCCAGTCACAGGCTACAAGTAAAGCTCTGAAGAACTGTGCCAAGCCAGTGGACCAGATTCAAGGCTTTCATTGCTATGGGGGATACAATGGTCATGTTAGTCTTGGTGTTAAGTGTTCCAAGGAAGTAGCCACTGCCATCAAGGGGCCATCAGCTTGGTCAAGCTATCCATCGTCCCTGTGTGGAGAGGCTATTGAGGGAACAAGATAGGAAAGCCCCCACACTGTTCCATGCAAGGTGACAGGCCACTCTGGCTCTGTGCTGATGTGTCTCATCCTTGCCCCTAGAGGCACTGGCATTGTCTCTGCTCCCGTGCCTAAGAAACTACTGATGATGGCCGGTATAAATGACTGCTACAGCCAAAGAACGCACTGCCACCACCTTTGATGCCATCTCCAAGATCTACAGCTACTTGAACCCCCATCTCTGGAAAGAGGCTGTGTTCACCAAGTCTCCTTGTCAGGAATTCACTGATCATCTTGTAAAAACCCACACCAGAGTCTCCCAGAGGACCTAGGCTCTAGCTGTGCCTACCACGTAAGGGTTTTTATACAAGAAAAATAAAATGAATTAAGTTTGTTAAGAAGAAGAAAAGGGAGGAGGAGGAGGAGGGGAGAGAAAGAGGAGGAGGAGGAGAAGGAGGAGGAGAAGGGAAGAGAAGAAGAAGAAGAAGAAGAAGAAGAAGAAGAAGAAGAAGAAGAAGAACAACAACAACAACAACAACAACAACAACAGTGCCAAGCAGTGTGTGCAGTGCTCACACGGTTGTGGTCACTTTCATTGTCATAGTTTTTTTTCTTAAATAATGGGTTCCATTATGTCACTCTCACGCATGTGTTCCAGGTACTTTGATCTTACATCTACCAACCCCATGACTGTGAGCTATTATATAAAGCCAAGTGTGGAACTGTATACCTGTGGCATTTTTGACAGTGCTCAAAAGCTTCAGGCTTTGGAATGTTTCTGACTTACAAGTTAGACACACTTACCCTGCAGTTAGTTCTCAAACCTGGGCAAGCATCACAATGGTCTGAGAGACCTCTTTTTCCACCAGCTACAGTTCACTAGATGGTATACCTACCTCTTCCAGTCCAGAACTTCAGAGAAAGGCAGAATATAAGAGTCTGCAATGACAACTGGGACACAGCCAGCTTGTAAGACATCGCTCAGCACCGCCTGGCCCAGCCGAGCTCCTCGAAGGACCGTACAAAACGTAGCCTCCTGCAGCAACACAAGAGAGGCTGAGGGTTAGCAGGCAGTCCTTAGGTCCTTGAACATTATGACATCCCCCAAGGGTTAAAGCTAAGCAGTGCCAGGGCATCTAGGGATGGCCAGAAGGCCTCAAGTCTGTGAAACAGGAAACACTTAGCTGGCTGCAGAGTCTCCACCTTAATTCTTCAGTGAAACTCCAACGCTACCAGGGCTGGTGTTCTGCACACGTTCAGAGCCAGCATCAGTCTTCCTCTGGTCAGGTGACTGAGGTCTTGCAGACTGGCTTCTACTAGTGCCGATGAACTGTGTACGCACCCATGGCCTGTGGTCTCAACACTGCCCAAGCCCCAACATCAGCCCAGCCTGCAATGGGGCAGGAAGGTCCAAAATCTCTGCCCTCCTTTGAGTCCCCAAGGCCCTACCAGTGTTTGCCTCTAGAAGGAATTCATTAAAGGAATACAGCCTTAAGAAGGCATTAAGATATATGTTCTACCTAGAGACAAGAAGTCCAACAAAAGTGAACTCTCAAAAACAAAACAAAAAACAAAAACAAACAAAAAAACTCTTCCTCAGCCAGGCTGTGGTGGTGCATGCCTTTAATCCCAGTACTTGGGAGGCGGAGGTGGAGGCAGAGGCAGATAGATCTCTTGATTTCGAGGCCAACCTGGCCTACAGAGTGAGTTCCAGGACACCCAGGACTACACAGAGAAACACTGTCTCAAAACAAACATCAACAAAACTATCACCAACAGAAACCTATTCCTCACCCATTCATCTTACTCTCAGTGTGGGGAATGCTGGGATAACAGAAGCTGTACAGAGAAAACACAGGTGCCATGGGCACCACACCCCAGAATGAGACCCTATTTCTCTTACTCCCAGGTTCCCCACAGGAACAGGTTCTGTCTCTTTAGGAGGAAGCGAAAGGATTAAGAAAGAAAACACAACTTCATCTTTAAAGTCAGGAAAAAAGCCAGGCACAGTGGATCCTATCGGTAATCTCAGAATTTGGGAAGATGAGGCAGGGGGATGAGTTTAAAGCCAACCTGGGCTACATAGTGAAACTGTTTTTATTTTATTTATTTATTTATTTATTTATTTATTTATTTATTTATTTATTTATTTATTTTTATATATCCTGTTGCTCCCTTTCCCCCAACACAAAGTAAATGTAATTAAAAAAAAAAATTCTATCTTAAAACTGATTACTGAGCCATGTGAAGGTACTACTACTGGCTGGTAAGATGGCTCAGCCAATAAAGACACCTCCTGCCAGGTCTGATGACCTAAGTTTGACCCCAGACATCCACAGGGGAGAAGGAACAAAGCAACTCAGCACAGCTGCCCTCTGACCTCCACAGACTGCACTGTGGCACATGCACGTATGCATGCAGCACACACATGTACAGACACGTCCACACTAAACAATTTAATAAAAAGTTTGTTTAAAAATAAATAACACTATAGAAAAGGAAAGGTCAGAAAAAAAAAATATATGAGAAAGTCAGTCTCCCAGCGCCCCTGAATTTGATACAGAAAAGCCGCATCTGAGGGATGAGACACGCATGTGCCTGGGCTGCAGCTGGGCAGCTTGCCTGCCTGCGGAGCCACGGCCAGATGTGGACACACACAGATCGCTCTTCCTGTCCAGACAAAGGTTACTATAAACACTGGCTGCATCTCCACCATATCACCCAGAAACTCCAGAGGGAGATAGTACTTCTTGAGAGAGTATTTTAACAATTTCAGGATGGATCAGCTCTCTGGAGATTTGAAAAAATTAGTAAATACACAAATATACAAAAACTATATCATCTCCTTGATAGTTCTTGAACTAACCCGTCTCAATTTTAAATGTTTAAGTGAGCAAGGCTACGATTCGCTTTTCCTAGCACCATGCCCTAGGATGTCAAATATTCTGTCTACAAACAGTCCCCAAGGGCTTTGTCTGTGATGGCAGTGAAGCGTATGCTATGGGTGACAAAATGCCCCAAAACAAAGCAATCAAAGCAGGCCTGAAGGCCCAGGGAAAGCCAAGCACTCCTTGTGGGCTGTCGGTGTCTAGAGATGCAACTGGCCGCCTTACAGGTCACTTCTCTGTACCAGCCATCAGCATGAGGTAAAAGCAAGAAACATTTATGCACTTGGCCTATACAGCATCTCAGAAATCTAGAGGATTTGCATTTTTGAAGTACAGTGAGTATCCAAAGGATACTTAACATTTATAGACCCAGCAGCCCCACCCACATAAACGCATCATCTACTCAGGTTCCCCCGTGGTCTGCCCCTCCAGTGAGGAGATGCAGCTTCTCCCCTAGAGTAATACCCGTTACTTATGGGAGACAGCTCCTGGGACTGGAGTCAGTTTCGCTCCACAGCAGCAGCCCACCCTGAGCCTGGCGAGCTCTTAAGTGGCACTCACCTGCAGCACTTGGGGGTAATCGAAGACCTGGTGCTGGTGGCAGCGCTTTCGGACAGAGAGGACACCCTCCGAGAGATTGGTGCATTTGTCTAGGACTAACACTGACTCTTTGTGTTTGGCCTGGAGGGCTTCTAGTTCCTCTCTGTACTCAGGGTGGATAGCCATCTGAGAGGACAGCAGGAAGTACCGCCGGGGACTAGAGGGGAGAAGAAAAGGTCACTTGGGATCAGTCAGTTGGTCAAGTCAGACAAACATTGGACTTCCAGCAACAGGTATTTCCTGGCCAGTCTCAACATATGCCATTCATTTTCAAAATTATACTGTGTCACATTCCTGGATATTTAAAACATTATATACCGCCCTTCCAGTCTGGGCCTGAGCACTGAGCAGATCTCGGGTGGCTGCTCTGCACCCAATCTCACAAAACCCAGAGGAAGCAGGCCTCCCAGGAGCTCTAACCCAGGCAGCATCTTAAGTAAGGAGAGAGCAACACCCACCCCAAACAGGTAGTAACTGGGACCCACTAGGACCCAGGAATTCACTCCTGGCCTGGAACACTGGTTCCTTTCTGTCTGGGTCCGAGGACTGAGCAGATCTTGGGCCCCAGCTCTAACCCCAGTAGTAACACCCACCCCACACAGTTCTGAAACAATCAAGATAATAGGAAAGACAGGCTCCAGTAAGTAAGGAGATCCAGATGGTGAAAGGCAAGTGCAAGAACATAAGCATCAGCAACCCAGGGTACTTGGCATCATTAGAACCTAGTTTTCCCACACTAGAAAGTCCTGATTTCCCCATATCACCAGCAAAGCAGATTCAGATTTAAAATCACTTCTAATGATGATGATAGAGGACTTTAAGAAGGACATAAATAACACTCTCAAAGAATTTAAGGAGAATGCAGATAAACAGGTAGAAGCCCTTAAAGAGGAAACACAAAAATCCCTTAAAGAATTACAAGAGAACACAACCAAACAGGTGAAGGAATTGAACAAAACCATCCAGGACATAAAAATGGAAGTAGAAACAATTAAGAAATCACAAAGGGAAACTACCCAGGAGATAGGAAACCTAGGAAAAAAAATCAGGAGTCACAGATGCATCACCAACAGAATATAAGAGATAGAAGAGAGAATCTCAGGTGCAGAAGATACCATAGAAAATATTGACACAGCTATCAAAGAAAATGCAAAATGCAAAAAGTTCTTAACACAAAACATCCAGGAAATCCAGGACACAATGAGAAGACCAAACCTAAGGGTAATAGGTATAGATGAGAGTGAAGATTCCCAACTTAAAGGGCCAATAAATATCTTCAACAAAATTATAGAAGAAAACTTCCCTAACCTAAAGAACAAGAAGCCCATAAACATATAAGAAGCCTACAGAATGCCAAATAGACTAGACCAGAAAAGAAATACCTTCCGTCACATAATAATCAAAACACCAAATGCACAAAACAAAGAAAGAATATTAAAAGCAGAAGGGAAAAAGGCCAAGTAACATATAAAGGCAGACCTATAAGAATTACACCAGACTATAAAAGCCAGAAGATCCTGGACTGACATCATACAAACCCTAGGAGAACACAAATGCCAGCCCAGGCTACTACTATACCCAGCAAAACTCTCAATTACCAGAGATGGAGAAACCAACATATTCCATGACAAAACCAAATTTACACAATATCTTTCCACAAACCCAGCATTACAAAGGATATTAGTGGGAAAGCTCCAATACAAGGAGGGAAATTATACCCTAGACAGAGCAAGAAAGTAATCCTCTTCCAACAAATCCAAAAGAAGATAGCCACACAAAGATAATTCCACCTCTAATAACAAAAATAACAGGAAGCAACAATCACTGTTCCTTAATATCTCTTAACACCAATGGACTCAATTCCCCAATAAAAAGACATAGGCTAACGAATAGGATACATAAACAGGACCCAGCATTTTGCTGCATACAGGAAACCCACCTCAGTGACAAAGACAGACACTACCGTAGAGTAAAAGGCTGGAAAACAATTTTTTAAGCAAATGGTCCTAAGAAACAAGCTGGAGTGGCCATTCTAAAACCTCCAGCCCAAGAACACAAAGGGAGGGTCATGGCTCCACCTGTATAGGTAGTTGAGGGTGGCATTGTCAGGCATCAGTGGAAGTGGAGGGTCTTGGTACCCAATAGTTTGGATTCCCTAGTGTTGGGGAAATTCAGAGCAGGGAGGCGGGAATGGGAGGATGGTGGGAGTACACCCTCATAGAAACTCCCAGAATTATATGGATTAGATATGATACATACAGGCCACCAGAAGACTAGATTCCAGAATTCAAACAAAAAATATCTTGATACTAAAATTTGTTTTGAGAATTGTATATTGCAGAATACACAGTCTTGGTGTATCTACTCATCAAGCAATCTGAGCAGACCTGCTCAAACCTCTGATGTCCTGGAATTTCAGCTGAATGCAGTGAAGACACAGATGTCAGAGGCTTCTCAATTTACTCTCCCCCCTCACCCCTCTTCTAATATCTGAACGCCCGTAATCAGCTTGAAGAAGTTAATGAAGAGTCGGTGCCCTATTTCCTGGGCTTGGGGACTGAGGTGGTTAATATTGAGCTGTCTTTCTAGGGAAAAGTAGTGGTTTTGTTGGAACAGGGAGGAATAGCTAGGATTTATTGCATAGCCATAACGTATTGGTAGAAATCTGTATAATTGTTATTAAGCTTAAGTTATAATTTCTTAAATGGTACAAAATTTAGTTTGATTTCAAACTTAAGAAGGTTTTCATTGGTACGAGTTTCTTATTGATATAGAAGAGAGATTAATATTGTTACTCTCATAGGCATTGTGCCTATATAACACATTTAGGAATACAAGGCTTAAGCCCAGTCCTTCTTTAACTTTTTTTAACTGATTTGAGATGGTTAGCCTGTGAGTTAAGGGCCTATAGCAAATTCATGGCTCTGAGTTTATTGTTAGGGTGTTTTCTATATTTTATTTAGAAATAGCTGAGAGGAGTTAACAGACAACATTCCAGCTTGCCTTACATAGATAGTTGGTTTTCGAAACGTCAGAAATCCACAGAATTATGTTACAAACATTTCTGCATTAAAGTTCATTTTCATTAGGACCTATCTGCTCCTGACAGCTTCCTGTCTTGGATTCTAAGAAGAAATTGAGCATCTTTGGAGTTACTCTAGTTGTGGTGAAACAGCCACTAGGCAAGAATTGCCTCTCTTCATCTACAGACGAATTACTGTCCTGAAAAGGACACACTTATGGAATAGTCGACTGATTATATCTGCCAAGACAGAGTAATCAGCCCTTAATAATTCTGCATCACTAGATCTGTCAGATGATCCAGGGCCAGAAGGCTGAAGATCAGATGCTCCAACATTTTGTAGTATAGGGACTGTCCAGGTGTTCAGTGGTCTCTATAAATTGGCTAAGTTTTAGAAGCTATGCTTTGTGCTTCCCATAATTTCAGTTAATTCAGTCATTCTGGATTTCTGACGGGGTTGAAGACTTATAGTCTCATAGCCAATCCCAGCTATTTACTTTGAGAGAAAAGACTTGAGAGGATGGTTTTCAGCTGACATTCATTCTAAAGCCAAGAAAAAAGCCAGGTTCAGAACTAAGTCTTTTAGTTAGGAGAGATGACAGAGGTTCTGGTTAGTCAACAAAATGATGGACTGGGTATTAGGTCTATCTTGTACCTTACTGATACAGATTGGTATAGTTATGCTCTAATTGTATTTTGAGAGAAAAGTTTTATCTTAACAGGAAGGGTGATATGTAGGAGGAGCTAAGGTGGGAGGAGTAAGGAGAGGAGGCAGAGCTAGGAGGGGGGAGGGGAGGAGGGGAACATGGAGGCAGATGTTTGGGTGTCTCCGCCAGTCAAAGATAGATGGTATATCTAGGTTGAGTATTGGGTTACACTTCTGATTGTATGGGCATCTTATTATTGAGCATTACCAAACTTATAAAGCCTTTGATTAACATTTTAAAAAATAAAATAAATTAAATTAAATTAAAAAAAAAGAAATCAGAACTCTCTATACCAGGTAATTCATACCATGGCAAAGGTATAATAAACTGACTACAGAATAGTGTTTAGTTTTTGATCAACCTTATAATTATTAGAAACATGAATGATATGGTCAGTTTAGGGACAAAATATTTATAGATCAAACTCTACAAGGAAGTTAATATTTATAGTGTGATGATGTCTAACTTTTTCAGCAATTACAAATTAGATTATAAACGTGGATTATTTTAATATGTTATGTAAGTTTTATAAAGTTATGAGCTCATAAATTAGTTGAACAAGCATGTATACTAAAAATTACCAATTTATATATTACTTCTCCCACATGATGTAAGCAGACACTAAAATTGCTAATGTCTATTGACATAATCATAATCATATAAAGATCCATATAAAGAACATTGAGAAAAAGCACAGAAAAATTCTTAGAAATTATATTATAAGAAGAAATTGAGCATTGTCAGGAGCCATCATAGGACAAGGTAATAACTAGCAGGTGATCTTCCTGAGATGATCTGCTTCGGTTTATAATATAATCCATGACAGATTCTTTCTTAAAGGCAAGGCCCAAGAGAATTCACTTAGGAACAATTCCTGTGATTAATATGCTTTTCCTGTTATTATTAGACATATATAACAATCACTAGGTATTACCACACCCCTTTTGAGCAGATCTCTGCAGATCTATGAAGATGTACCGTCTTGTAGTGATGCTATATAGACAAATAGATGACTTCTTAAGTCTTAGTGATGATCCTGTAAGAATTCCTAAAATTATATCAGTGATTAATAAGTTCTTTTACAATGGGACTGCTATTAAATACTTTTCTAATAGTCAAAACTGCAATGAGAACTCTGTCAGTTTCCCATGTATCAAACACTTAATTACCTCTAAGACAGTAACCAGACTTTCTCCTACTCAGAGCATATTCCAAGAAGTTGTAAAAGAATTAACCAAAAGTCATTAAAAGGGAACTAAAGATTTATTATAGGTACTAGGACAGAAGATAAAATATTGACTTGGTTTATCTATACAAAACTTCACTAATAACTTAGTTACAGTTTCCAACTCACACTGAACCTGTGGAGCTGTGACAGGTGATGAATGTTTAGCCAGATAATTACTCCAAATGAATATGCATGTAAACACTTTATGTTGTAAAGTTCTATTTGAATTTATGATTTGATCTTATGTGTAAACTTGGGATGAACTTCTTAACGTGATCATGTATTCTGAAAGATGTATAAGTACTGAGAACAAAGAGATGAGGAGAAAATTTTTTCCCTTTCCCCCCTTAGGATCTTTCTGCTTTCCCCTTTTCTTAGATAGCTTTCATAGAAGACTTTTCACAACCTAGTAATAAATGCTGTAATCACTTTCAAAAAGAAAACAAAAACAAAACATTATATACCACATAAGAACAAGGTAAGGCTCTCTTGCATTCTGAAATATGAAATCACAAAAATTTTTATTTATCCAAAAGCTCTTTTTCTATTTTTTTCTTTTTGTCGTTTTGTTTTGAGACAGGGTCTCTCTATGTGGTCCTGATTGTCCTAGAACTTGCTCTGTAACCAGGTGGCCTCAATCTCACAGATATCTGCCTGCCACTGCCTCCTGAGTGCTGGGATTAAAGGTGTGTGCAACCATGCCCAGCAGAAACAGTTCTCAATATTGTGACAAATGCTCATGGCTTGCTAAGCCTACAGCATATGCTGTAAGAACAGGTATGTATACATAGAGAGAAAACAGGCTGATTACTTGGACAGAACAATAAAAAGTTATTCTTTATTAAACTGAAGGCTGGCTGCATTCTTCAAACAGGGAGAGGGAGTCCCCTTGATGTGTGGCAGTGTCACACAGCATGTCACACAACAGCAACAATAGTGCACCTATGCTGTTTAGGGACTCTGTGACAAGTCTTTATTCCCAAAGCCACATGGGCCGGAGAGGAAGCTAAAAGCCAGGAAAACAAGCAATAACAACAAAAAACTATCCTTCCCACCACACAGCACCTATCTCACCATTTGGGCAGGAAGGATGCAGAAAGAAACCAGAATGAAGAAAGACACCAAAGGTCCAGTGCTTTGCAGGTCTCCAAAGACACAAAAATGTGAGCATGGGGCACATGATAGATGCCCCAGATACTTAGGAGGCTGAGGCAGGAGGTGACTGATCATGGGCCTTCAAGCTCATCAACAGATGAGTCTGTGAGTAGATTTATGATTCATGAATTATATAGTGGGTTACTTAGTGGGTAAAGGTGCTTGCTACCAAGCCCAGTGACCTGGGTTGAATCCCTGGGACCCACATGGTAGGAAGAGAGAACTCTGATTAAGTATCCTCTTATTACCACACCTGCACCGTGGCATGCACATACCACACACACACACACACACACACACACACACACACACACACACCAGTTAGTGATTTGATGGGTTCCTTGGAGGGGGAGGAAATGTTAGGAGGGGCTCACTGGATGAAGCCTGTGGCTGGGGTGTGCCTGAAGTCCGTGCTCTGTCTCTGGCTCTTCCTGGTTTGTCCAGCTTTCCTGCCTGCTATGGGAGAAGCGGCTTTGTCCCACCACACATTCACGGCCCCATGGTGTCCTGCTTCAGCAGAGGTCCCAGAGTGAGTGGACCACGCATGAACTGAGCCTCTGGAACGACAAGCCACCCCCTCCCCAAAGCAAACAAGACTGGAGAGTCAGTAAGGCTGCTATCAAAGGAATGTGGGAGACTAGACAACGCTTCCCTAGGTTAGACGCCCACAGTACAGAGCAGGCAGGACCCAGGGCAGGGCTCTGAGGCCAGGAGATCACCACTGATGAGAACATGTATATAAAGCAGGTTCTGAGAAGATGAACACCCCTGCCCCTGCTTACCCTGAAAAGCAGCGCAGTGCTGGATGGAGCCAGAGCCAAGTGTGGTAGCATAAATCCACACCGGTACTCCCAGCACAAAGGAGCTGAGGCAGAAGGGTGGCATGTTCAAGGCCAGCCTGAACTACATAGTAAGAACCTTCTCTCAAAACTCTATAAACCTAAGGCTGGAGTGCAGAGGGGCTCAGGCAGTAAAGTGCTCACCACATAAGCATTGGGCCCGGGTTAATCCCCAGCGTCACTGTGACGACAGCACTACATGCCTATGTGACAGCACAGGCCTGTGTTCCCAGAGCTGTGGATGTGAAGACAGGAGGATCTCTGTGGCTTGCTGGCATAATTAATTACCCCAGGTTACTCAAGATGGGGGACACCATTCCTGAGGATGACACCCGAGGTCACCTCTGGCACACATGCACATGCATGTATGTAAGTTCACACCCACACAAACACAGGCATAGTACTATACAGATTCAGAAATAAACAGGTGTTAATATGTGGTTCTCAAAGGAACCCAGTAAAGAAGGGCAGGGTTGGATTTCACTGTTGCAGTGTTTGGAAGGTGTAGGCCCACTAGAGCCCCTCTCACTGTGCCCCACAACCCTGCCCAGTACAAACATGCAGATGTGTGCAGGACTCTAACAGGCTCCCCTGCCTGTACGCTGCCTCTCTCCAACCCATCTCGATGGTGTCCACGTCAGTTTCAACTATGCAAAAATTTCAGGTAGATTTGTTTTTCTTCTTAAGACTAAAGTTAGCTGTGACTCTCATGTTTCCTCTTAGCCCAGCTGATCTAAGTAAAAGCCAAATCATGCTGAGAACGTGATGTCTCCCTCAAAAACAAGGGTCGTAAACTCCTGATTTAGTTCCTTTTAGAAGGAAAATGACAAGAATTCCAGTTAGTTCTGTGAGAAGCAGCTATCAATAGCAACATGTCTTAGTTTCCCATTGAAAAAGCACTAGAATAGCTTTAAAATAAAAACAAACCCAGCATCGCTCTGCTGGACAGGCCCCAGGAGATGTGGGAATTCCCCGAGAAACACCTCTCACAGAGGGCAGGACCCCAGCAGGCTGACGCCAGGGCACCCTCCCTGCCTTCCCCAGGGAAGAGGACCATGAGGCCAAAGACTGTCTTCACTTTTAGTCTTTGGAGGGCTGAAGAGGAGTGTCCTTTATAAAAGCAACATTGCATTTTAAGGCACAGCTCTGAGGTAGCCAGGGAGGTGACCCCCTTGGCTTTCTGGGGCTACCATGAAGACAGTCGAGTCTCTTACAGGTTACTGAACCACAGAATTTTAAAACTAACTGTAACCTCAAGTGATCTCAAATTCCATGTAGTCATACATAAAAATCAACAAGATCAAATTACTAGAAAATACCATAGCTAATAACAGTTAAAATCTCCAAAATTAATCATCCTAAAGTGATCTCTGGCATTTCAGTGCTTGCCCACCTCTGGGCTTCAGTGTTTTCATCCCTGGGTTAAATCCCTGGCTGAGTGATGGAGTCCCGAGCCACCGGGACACCAGCTAGATGAAGACACAGGGCAGATCACAGTGAGTTAAGGAAAGGACACGCAGCAGACTAGTCTTCACAGGCTCACAGCTTGGCCCAGTGTTTCTCAAGTTTCTCAGCCACAGCCTTGAGGATGTTTGGGGCCATTTTCTCCTTGTGGTGGACTCCTGTGCTGAGGGGTTAGTGTGGCAGGCCCGCTGCTGCCCTGTGAAAGTTCTGTTAGGTTAGCTTCTTGACTGGTGTCTGGGAACTTGGATTGGGGATGGTTCCCATCACCCACAGAACTGGTAAGAGAAGTTCACTGTGCCCAAAACATACAAACAAGACTGTCTGCGCCAGGCAGGGCCAGCCTAGCCCATGTTACATTAACATGCCAAATTGAAGATCCTGGGTAGATGACAAAAACTTGCTTACTCTACAGGAACCAAATGGCCCCCACAGACCACCCAATCAGAATGTAACCAGATCCAGCCTTGGCACAGGGTGCTGAAGTACAGCAATTTCCTCAGCCCCTGAATTCTCTATGAGAAATTTTTGTTAAGAGTTGGAGATGTTGGCACATGCCTGTAATCCTGACACTTGGGAGGCACAGTTGGGAGAACTGCCACAAGTTCAAGGCCAGCCTGGTCTGTAAAGGGAATTCCAGGCCAGCCTGACCTATAAAATAAGCGCCTCTCTCAAAAGAATTATCTGTAAAGTGTGCATAGCACCTATAACCCTAGCAAGTGAAAAAGAAAGATTATAACTTTTCAGCCAGCCTGGACTACATAGTGAAACTCTCTCAAAAAAGCAAAGGCTACAAGTGTGTAGGAGTGTGGCAGAGCTTGTCAAGCATACAATCTCAAACCCTGAAAAAAAAAAGGCAAAGAATTTCTTTGATATTTTCATTTTGATAATAAAAAAAGTATAGGAATAATTTTATTTTGTCCATACTTAATGATGGATATTAATTTTAAAAATTTAACACCTGCTATGGTTTAAACACTAACAAAATTTATGCTAATATTTTAATTTTTTGGTTTTTGTTTACTATTTTTTGTTTTTATTGACAAGAGTTTCTCTGTGTAACCCTGGATGTCCTAAAACTCCCTCTAGACCAGGCTGGCCACTAAGATCTCACAGAGATCTGCCTGCCTCTGACTCCTGAGTGCTGGGGTTAAAGCTACCACCGCCTGACTCATGCTGAAACTTAACTCGCACTGTGAAGAACAAAGACAGTGGAGACATCATTCAACTGCGGTCTGTGGAGGTGAGAGCCCTGGAAGGGGCTTACAGTTAAATGAGGCCTTCAGCATGGGGCCCTAACCCACTGGGTCTGCAGCTCTATAAGAAAATAGGAAGAGGCAGAGACAGGAGAGTCTGTCTCACTGTGGGATGCTCGGGTACCACCTGGATGTGCTGCAGAGTACCACCCAGCAAGAAGGTCCTGCCAGGCACAGCTGCTTGTCCTGACACCCTAGCCCTTAAATAAAAGAAGAAATAAGGCTTTATGCTTTACAAATCACTCAGTCTATGGTACTCAGAGCAACAGAAAATAATGAGGTGCTAGGGACCAACCCCAAGTTGTCCAGGTGCCAGACAAAGCTGGGCTACGTCAACTTCTACACTGGAAAGATTTGTAATCTTTACTACATGCTTGGAAAGTTTCCTAAGTTTTGGGAAACTATGAATCATGTGTTCGTGTGAGACGAAGACAGATGATGCCACGGCAGACAAGCTATATGAAGGGAAGCTTCCCGGTGGTTCAGACACGAAGGACACTAAAGTGGAGCCCATTATCCCTCCACATGCAACCCCATTGGCTTGCCAAACCCACTGATCCCTGGTAAGTCCATATCCAGCTGAAAGGATGGAATACACTTCCCAGAAACACCCGTCTATCATATTAAATTATAGAGGCATAAGTGCTATTAGTATGGTCAACTGTTAGTACTTAACTCGTAAACCATTAGGCTTTGCAGTTATGTAAGCACTCAGAGTTTAGATGCGTCTTTTAAAACAGATTTTATTTTCTTTTTAATTTTGTGTATAGGACGGTGGTATGTGCACATGAGTGCAGTGCTCATGGAGGCCAGAAGAGGGCGTCAGACTCCTGGAACTGGACTTACAGGTGGTAGTGAGCTGCCCAAAGTGGGTGCTGGGAAATGAACGTGTATCCTCTGAAAGAACTGTGTGTAATTTTCACCAATGAACCATCTCTCCAGAATCAATGCTTTAAAACTATATTGTGTAATATCAAAAATAACTAAAATGTAAAGGGCTTTGAGTAAAAATAGTTACAAAGCAGGAGAACTCAGTTTACCTACTTCAAAATTTAGTACAAAGCTCCAGTACCTGAGTCTGTGAGGTACTTCCACAGGACTGACACACAGACAAGGGCAGACAATCCAAAACTGAGGCCTTCTTTTACAGCCAGGTGAATCTCACAAGGGTCTAAGAATACATGCATGGTGCTGAGACCACTGGACAAGCAGGAGAATGGCTCTGGACCCTCCCTCACACAGCACCTTCAAAACACATCACAAACCTAAAACCACAGACACTCTTAAAAGAAAACATCTGTAAATCTACCAGAAGCTTGATACAGCAGTGGTTTCTCCTTTTAATATTGACATTTACACCAAAAGTACAATAACCTAAGCAAAAAAGTCCGATAAGCTGGGGTCTGGGAGACATTCAGGCAGGAAAGAGCTTCCTGTGAAACACAAGGACCTGGGTTCCATACCCAGCACTCATGTGCAAATGCTGTGTGGTGGCATGTGCCTGCAGTCTTGGTGCTTAGAGACAGACAAGGGGATTCCAGGGGCTCCTGGCCAGCCAGACTCAATGACCTGGTGAGCTCCAGATTCAGTGAGACCTTGTCTCAAATATAAGGTTTCCAATCATAAGAAGAGCAAGTGAGGAAGACTTCTGAGTTCAGCCTCGGGCCTCCAAACACAAGTACAAATGCCACCCCTAGCCCCTGGAGAAAGATAGTGAGACAGAGACAGACAGAAAAGAACAGAGAAAGCAAGACAGAGAGACAGACAGACAGACAGACAGACAGAGGAAGAGAGGAAAATTGGACTTCATTAAAAGTAGAATCTTTTGTACTTCAAAAGTCACTCACTATCAAGAAAGTAATACGCAGCCTACAGAACAAAAGAGAATATTTGTAAATCACATACCCAACAAGGCAGCCATGCCTGGACTATATAAAAATTCTTAAAATTCTACAATAAGAAAACGATCAATTTCAAATGAGCAAATAATATGAACAGGCATTTTTTCCAAAGATGTCATATAAACGGCCATAAGCACCAGAATAGACACACAACAGTTCAGTCACTAGGGAGACACAAAGTGCAGCAATGGTGAGACCGGGCCTACCACGTGCCCTAGGGTGGCCGGAGTTAAAAGCGCAGAAATGATGGGACTGGGAAGAATGGGAGGACTGGAAAGCCAAGGGAACCACAAAATGCAGGCTTCCACAAAAGTCTTCATTGGAAAGTCCATGGCAGTATGTTCACACAGCTAAACATTAGAAATAATCACGACTGCCATCTACTGTGGTACAGACACACAAGGAAGCAGCCAATGAGGAGAGAAGTACCCATTCTGGGATGTCTTGTACAAGCAAAGGATGCTCCAATCACAAGCTCACTGAGCTCCCACCATGAAATTCCTTCTAAACAGACCTGTCTCCTTACTCCACAGACAAAAATACGAGCCAACTAGATGCCAAACCCACTTCAGTGGTTAAAGAGCAGACCTGGCCTGTGCTCCGTCACACTGACAAAATCCAAAGACCAAAGGCGGCAGCCTTCCATGAGTCATGACGCCACTGCACAAGTGCCACCCTAGGAAAATGCAGCCTGCAGTGGGAACACAGCACAGGGGACTGTGCTCCAGGACAAAGAAAGTGTGGCCCACCCTTCCCCAAGCAAATACTTTCAAGGTGACACTGAAAGGATGAGCAGGAAGCTACACCGACAGAGACAGGAGAGTGATTTCCAGGCAAGGCTGGGGAGAGGGCTTGGCTAGTAAAATACTTGCTACACAAGCCTGAGGGCCTGGGTTCAGATCCCGGAGACACGGTAGAAAGCCAGGCATGGCAGCATGTGTCTAGCGCCCAGCCTGGGTGGGAGGCTGGGAGATGGGAGGGACTAAAGGGTCCAGACAAGCAAATCTCTGAAGTTCACTGGCTAGAGAGCCCCGCTGTGTCAATGAGCTTCTGGTTCTGTCTCAGAAAAACAAAAACTAGAAAGCACCTGAGGACAGACACCTGAGGGCTACCTTTGCCTATATACATACACACAAATACACACAAACACAGTCACCCACCATAAACACAC
>NW_021604757.1:656467-708613 GCF_004785775.1 Grammomys surdaster | reverse complement strand
TAAACACACACATACACACAAATACACACAAACACAGTCACCCACCACAAATACACACATGCACACACAACACACATGCACACGTGTATACAACACACACATATGCACATACACATCACAAACAAATGCACATACAACACACATGCACATGTGTAGACAACACATACCACATTCAAACACACGCACACACACACACTTCTAAGAGATGAAGAGTAAGTTTACAGAAATATAGGGAGAGCAAAGCCTCTTCTATAAACTAAAGGGAAAAGTCCCTGGAGAGCAGACTCATGAGTATGGCTTTATCTGGAAGGCATTGGAAAGGCAGGACCAAGCTTGACGGTAGGGATAGAATCAGGGACACAAAATAGGACATCACTTAGCACCCCAAAGGAGATGGCAGTGGGCCAAGGCAAGCAGATCCAAAGCACACTTCTGACATGGACAGACTTGCTAATTTGCTGTCTAAGGCAGAGAAGGAGTGGTCCAGGGTACTACAAATTTCTATTTTGTGAAATTAGTGGATAGCCCTAGAGCTCCCTAAAATACTGAGAGCTATAAGGCATGATGGGTGGAGCAGGCCAGCGTCTGCAGTAGACACCTGGCTCGCTGGGGTACCCCACACTGAGCACTGCCAGCACCCACACTCTGTAACGGCACCCTGGCCATGTTGAGCCACTTACCCTGGTGCTTTCTCTGGGAGAGCCATCTCGGCTGACAGTGGGCTGAAAACAGGAATGCTGACATCATAGCCCTGCCGGTAAGTCCAGGTAGAAAAGCCGCCGCCAGCCAGCAGTGCCCTGTAGAGAAAAGACTTGGTTAAACACGGAGAAAGAAAGGTCCCCATGAAAAGTGCCAGGGAACGGATGGCAATGGCTGAGTCTTAGTAAATGCAGCAGACAATGTGAGAGTCCCCATGCTTAAGAAGCACGGATACACCCCTAATTTCCAACACACCACCCAGGCGTCAGCTGCTTCCCAGCAAATAACCAGCCTTCCCCCACTGCCTAAAGTCTCTCCTTACTAACATCAAAAAAAAAAAAAAGTGCTAGATTTGTGTGTGTGTGTATGTGTGTGTGTGCATGTGTGTGTGCATGCACATGTGTGTGTATGTGTGCGTGTGTGTGTGTGTGCACACATGTGTGTGTGTATGTGTACGTGTGTGTGTGTGTGTGTGTGTGTGTCTGCACCAGTGCATGAGCCATAGCACATGTGTAGGTCAGAGGACAAGTTGTGAGACTTGGTTCTCTCCATGCACTATGTGGGTTCTGTGGATAGACCCCAGGTCATTAGGCTGGGTGACAAGCCCCCTCACCCGCTGATCTACCTTGTGAGTCTCTGTGTCACACCCTTCAGACCTCACTTGCCTCCATGGAAAGCAAACTGTATCCTTTTTAAAACTTTTGTTATTTTTATGTTATGTGTTTTGCCAGCATGTATGGCCACACACCACTTGGGTGCAGTACCTAGAGAGGCCAGAAGAGGGCATTAGATTGCCTGAGATTAGAGTTCTATAGATGGTTGTGAGCAGCCATGAGGATGCAAGGAATCAAACTCAGATCCTCTGGAGGAGCAGCAGTACCCTTGACCACTTAACCAGCTCTACAGCCTCCACACTTTATTCTCAACACACCCACAGCAACAGGAGTAAGAGCAGGTCTGAAGGAAGACTGGACAGTCACTTCTCACTCCTGGAATCTCACAAGACTACAGATAAGTGGCCAGCAGGTATCACATGTCACACTACCTCAGCCCATCCAGGCTCTGGCCCAGTCACCACCAGCTCCCACTGCCCCGCCCAGCCTGGGTCTTATTAATTCACTACCCAATCGATCGACCGGGAAGCAGGGCCCAGCTGCACCCTCAGAGCCTCTTTAGGAGTTTGTGGGCACTAGCATTCTTTCTCCTTAATTAGAAAACACCAACCAGATGTTTTAACTGGATCCGGCAAGTGTGACGATGACACTTCATCAGACAGAGGAAGCAGGTGTGGGTCACAACCACCTTTGGCTGTTCTTCTGTCCCAAGGCCCTACCCCATCAAAACCACTTTCTGGGGTGATTTTGCTAGCTGCACACACCTTGGAGTTTGAGAAAGCACAGTCTGTGAACTGAGAAACCACATTATTCTTTCAATACTGATTACTACCAACCCCCTCCACACCCTGATGACAACTTACACTCCCTTCTAATATGGCCAGTTTTAAGTTCAGAGATTTTCAAACCACCCTGAAAATCTCACTCTGTTTGCTTAAGCACTCTGAAACCAAGAAAAGGCGAGTGGGTAATGAGCAGGCTCAGGACCTCGCCAGCCGCCTGTCTACTTGTATGTAATAATGACTATCCTCAGTACCAGCACATGCTCTGATGTTTTCCTGATTAACATGCAACACTGAATCCACCCAACATGAACTTGGGCGGCTTCCATGGCTGTGATGGCAAGCAGACCCTGCAAGGCTCAGGGCCGCCGTGCAGAGGAGCCATGCACGTTACAGACAGGCACCAGGCCACACAGGTAAGGCAGCACTGTGGGGGATTGGGCTGTTACCCTCAGCCCCACAGGGAAAGGGGTGTGGAGTATGTTTCCTTTCTCACATCAACATTCACTGTTATCCGGTTACGATATCCTTGTGGCCCCAAACACATAATTATGTTTCGGGGGAGGAGCAGGTGTGCAGAGGCAGAGAAGTGTGTCTGAAGCCAGCCTGTGTCACACACCCATACACACACAACACATATGCAGGTCGTCTCCCCTTGTGATCTCAGAAAGAACTCTGACGGCATGTCAAACTGGCCTCAGGCTGGGCTGTTCTGAAGACCCTGCACTGTAAGGCCAGCCTCTTGAGCAGAGCGAGCTTCCCATGGCACTGCAATGCGAGTGCCAGCCACCCTCGCTTCTGACATATGGTTCATATTGATGGCAGAGTGACTGTCTGAGTGGGACAGTCTGTTTTCCTACCACAGATCCCCAAACTGGAGCTCGATTCCAGAAGAGATGGAATTGAAAACTTGTGGCCAGGAACTCTGAGTTGATGATCCTGATGATGGCTGGCCAAGGGGACAATCAAGAAGGTCTTCAGCATGGGGCTAGCCTGGGCTTCTTGACTCTAGAACAGCTCCCCTGCCGCCAATGCTGAGCCTCGCTCCCACTGACTCCCAACTCCCAACCATATGGTCCTCCTCCTACCACTGAGCTTTCACAGTGCCAAACACAGGAGCCTAGTAGTTTATCAGTTTATTTAAAGAAGTATTGTTGAGCAGACTGTGGTAGGCCTTTAATCCCAGCACTTGGGAGGCAGAGACTGGCAGATCTCTGAGTTCAAGGCCAGCCTGGTCTCCACAATGAGACTATGACTCAATACACACACACACACACACACACACACACACACACACACACAAAATAATAATGTTGAACAGAGCTTGGTGGTGTGCACCTATAATCTTTAGCTCAGAAACCTGAGGTTGCAGGTTGTGTGTTTCAGGCTAGTCTGAACTACAGAGAGAAGATATCTCAAAACAACACCTACTCTATGGCAGTGCAGTTAGGCATGCTTACTGTTCTTACGGTAGACCAGAGTTCAGGTCTCAGCACACACAACTGTCTGTAACTGTCTCCACCTCCAGGAGATCCTGTACCCTCTGGTCTCCAAGGACACCTACGCACATGAAGTACACATAAACTCATCCAGACACACACATAGACACTTAAATAAAAAGAAATTATTTTCTAAGTGCTGCTAGTATTTTAGGTATGATAATAGTGTGTAGTTAATGCAGAGATCCACACATCTGGAGCAGCTGGACCAGGACTGCCTGAGGTGGTGCCAGTGAAGCTGGCAGTCAGGGTATGGAGTTCACTGTGCCAACCCTCTCTTCTCTTCAATAGGATTCAAGTTTCCCGAGCAAGTTCAAATCAATGACTATACACACCCACACCAATGCAGAAATATGTACAGGCCCATGTCAAAGGAAAGCTAATGAAAATCCAAGGTGGTAATATTCCAGATCATGTCTGAGAAAATCAACATCAGTTAAGCATTAAAGAAGTCTAATATGTTCCCACTAAAGTTAAACTTAATGTGTGTGTGGGGGAGGTGGGGACTATAGTTGTGACAGTTTTAATTGTTAACTTGGCACAATGTGGACCCACCTAGGAAAGGACTTTTCTAGATTAGGCTGGCCAGTGGCACCTCTCAGGGAGAGGAGAGAGGAGGTTACCTTAATTATGCTATTAATTATGCAAAGACCCAGACTCCAAGCAGGAGCCACACTGGATGTGGACTGTACAGGCAGGCAGGAAGAGCAAGCATGCGCCTCTCTCTGCTCTTCACTGTGGATGTGAATGGCTGCCTCCTATTCCTCTTGATGTCCCTGCAATGACAGACTGCAAACTAAATAACCTCTGTCTCCCTTAAAGCTGCTCCCCCTGGGTGTTCACCTCAGAAACGGGAACCTAAGAGACCTTCTAACAGTGAGTCTCTCTCTCTCTCTCTCTCTCTCTCTCTCTCTCTCTCTCTCTCTCTCTCTCTCTCTCTCTGTCTCTCTCTCTCTCTGTCCCTCCCTCCCTCCCTCCCTCCCTCTCCCTCATGGAATCAAAAGGAGCTTAGTTTGACTCCTTACACACTTACATGCATTTCAACTGCTATTCACAGTACCTATGTGTTATGTGTACTGTTCCTAAAAATTAGAAGAGAAACAGGAATGCATTTACGCAGCGTAAAAGATACACTTGGGCTTTGGACTCCAGCTCAGTGGCAGAGCACTGGCCTTGCATGCGGGAGGGAGGCCCAGATTCTACTTCAGTTCAGATTCTTGTATTCCTCTAAGCAAAACACTGCACGAACAAACACATCTGTGAGTTCAGACTTCAGTGATCTGACCTAGCACATCTGCCTCCAAATTCTAGAATTTGGAATTCCAGTCAGACACCCAGCTCCAGCTGACCCTGTCCTATGATTCTCCAAACACACGAGCAAGGGGAGAAAGCCTTGAAAAATAACCAACGACTCCTCCAAGGCACCAGTGACACTCAGAAGGCATAGACTACGTGGTGATCCCAATGGTTTCACCTTCCTAGTTCCACCAGCCAAGCACCAACTACCAAGAACTCCAACACTCTCCCGCCCACCTGGTGCCTTCCCACATTTAATACTTCATTAAAAGTTTAAAAAAAAAAAAAAAGGTCTCATGTGCAGAGTATACAGCAAGATGCTGGCAAAAGTGAAGTGTCCCGTCAGGCATGGTGACACACATCTACCATCCCACACTCAGGAGACAGGCAGGCCATGGATCTCTGTGAAATCAGTGTCAGCCTGGTTCACATAGTGAGTCCCTGGCCAGCTGGGTCGACACCGTGAGATTATAATTTTTTTAAGTGAAATATCCCAAACAGAACAAACAGAACCAAGCCTTATGAAAGCACACCCCAACAGGAGGGGTAGACCCTGCACCCCAGCTCTTCCCGACCTTCTCTGTCCTCAGAAGCATCTCCCTTCCCCAGAAGAACATCAGCAACTATTTGGCCCCACTAGGGTCCTGGATCCACATACACAAAACCCGTTCCATTTTAAAGCTAGTCAGAGTGCTCATGCCCTGAACGTTTACAGAATGTCAGTTTCCTCAGGTCTACAACCTGGGAATTCAATGAACCTTCCTTTGCCCATATTCCTTATACATCTCAGGTGTCTATAAAAGCAGCTTGATCAGCAGGCCAGTCAGGGATAGCCTGGGATAACTGCTGCTACAGATGTGTGACAGCCACGCTGCCCTCTGTCACCCACAGGGATCTCTGCATTATCATATATCTTCTAGTAATCATTCTATTGCCAGACAGAAACTCAAAACTGACTTAAGATAGCCACTAGAAACACAGGAGGTTCAGAGCAGCCATCTGGGCTGATACATGACACTGTACATTTCCACAGATGAGAGCATCAGCCTTTGACAGGCTGAACACAGCTGGTCTTGGGATGTGACCCCCGTTAGTAACACTAATCTCAAGTTCAGCATCATCTAACAAGACAATGGGAAAAAATGACTCTGCTCACATACATGTACCACTCCTGTAACCTGAACACTGTCCACAGCTGGAGCCAAACTTGCTGCTTTCCTCAACGCTGTCAGCCAAACATTAAAAGAAGTAACATGCCCAGCACCTCATTCTGGAACTTTCCAGGAGTCAGCAACTAAAATGAGTAAGCAGAAGCATGAGGAGGGAGGAACTGCAATGAGTCGGAGTCAAGGGCACGACTGGTGGCCAGCTCTCCTCACCATCTGCTTTACCAAGAAGAACAAAACCAGGGAGGGGAGAGTGGGGGTGAAAGGTTTCCATGAGGAAAACAGGAGGAGGGAAGGAGCCTGGCAATGACGGGCACACTGGCAGCCTCACGGACAGGCTTCAGTACCTTCACACATCCGCCTGTAGTGGCTAATTATGCTAATTATGCTACCCAAGAGCCTGTTTGCAGTGTCCTGCACATAGATAGGCTAAAGGAAGCCTGGCCCAGTTGGCTCTGATTGGGAAATAAATTTGCCAATGGCTGACAAGGGAGACAGAGGCAGGACTTTTAGGATTCCCAGGCAAGAAATGCTGGAGAGGGAGAGGAAGGGAGCCAGCCATGAGAGAGCCAAGGACAGACCGTGACGTAAAGAAGCAGGAGGGTGCCGAAGTGTAGGTGCAAGGGGAAACCAGCCCGGGGGTTGGGTGGGGGGTGCCCAGAAGGAAGCAAGGCAGCAAAGATAAAATGTAGATTGGGAAAGTGTTACTCAGGGATACCAGAGAGGAGTCAAGGCAGATTAAATAGACAGGTCGCCTGTGCGTGTCTTTCATCGTGAACCTAGAGCTCTTTGGAGGGTGTGGACTTTACG
The DNA here is from genome assembly GCF_004785775.1 of Grammomys surdaster. NCBI lineage: Eukaryota > Metazoa > Chordata > Mammalia > Rodentia > Muridae > Grammomys > Grammomys surdaster. Next base: position 701,747 of record NW_021604757.1, on the reverse strand, counting down.
TAATCACCGCTACATCCAGCCCTTTCTCCCTAGAAGCTGCAGGACCAATTTGGCAAACGAACCCACATTCAGAAAGCAAGGGCACCATTAATCCTGAACCTAACTGGCTTGGAAACGCTGCTGCTACACTTGAAACTCACACTAGCCCAGACTAGGAAAACAAGATAGTTCTTAGAGCTGCCCCAGGACCCCAGCTCCAATGGCTTCCACAGATGCACACAGGTTCAGCATTTCTGTCTTAAGAAGGGAAATGCCTAAGAGGGCTTTCTAGTTTAATAAACAATTCCAATCATAAAATATATCCCAGCAGGTTCAGGAACCTAATTTATGTATTTTATTTTTTCAAGACAGGGCTTCTCTACGTAGTCCTAACTGTCCTGGAACTCACTCTGTAGACTAGGCTGCCCTCAACCTCAGAGATCTACCTGCCTCTGCCTCCTGAGTATTGGGATTAAAGGCATAAGTGTACTTCCATACCTGACTAGGAATTTAATTTTGTGGGAAAAAATGATTCCTATTTAACTTACCCAATTCTCAGAAATTCTCAGAAATTTGGGATAGCCTCCCAAATGCTCACCTGTCTCTGGGGACATCCAGGGCAGTGTTGTAATCTGGGGGACTTCCAGGCAACATATTGAACAGCAGGTGATTTGTTCCTCGATCCCACCTATTGGGAAAGTAAACAACTGAGAAAATCCATAACCATGAAGCAATGAGTACTTAACACTAAATCACCTGTACAAATGATCCCGGCCTGTAACAGCGCCACCTGCTGGGCACAAGTATAAGTAGCTACAACAGAAAGGCCTCTCAGATGCAAGAAAAGCCCCAAAGGGACAAATTAAAAAATTAGAAAGATGTATACTTCCAGCTTGTCTGCTACATAACAATTTCTGATCATAAAACAACCCTGAAACCTACCTAAATGCTCAAGAAACAAAAGTAGGGCTGGAGAGATGGCTCAATGGTTAGGAGCACTGACTGCTCTTCCAGAGGACCTAGGTTCTAACCCCAGCATCCACATGGTGGCTCACAACCATCTATAACTCCAGTTTCAGGAGATCTGATGCTCTCTTCTGGCCTGTGAGGACACCAGGCACACATGTAGTATACAAACATACATGAAGGCCTGTCAGGGGCAGCCCTGCTTATACACTGAAGGCCTAAAATCAGCCATAGGCCAAAAATCAGCAATAAGCCTGACATACATGCCTGCTAGCACCAAGTCTTGGGTCTCTGTGGAAAAACACTGAAACAGATGGCTAGAAGTTATTGTAAACAAGCAGCTTTGGTGGAAGGCTGCCAAGCCTGGCTACTCATAGACCTTGTAGATAGGTAACTTTGGTGGATAGTACCAACTTAGATAAAGACAAGTGAATCATAGGTGGAGTCATAGTGGTCTGTCCCCTGAACCTTCACCCAGCTGACACTCTGTTCTGGAAGATATCTGTATTTCCCCTGAACACCCACACTCCTGTGTCATCCCCTTCCCCACATCCTGCCTTTTTGTGTATATAACCTGTGTATGAAAAAGTAAAAATGGCGATCTGATCAGATTATAGACAGGTCATCATTCCTTGTATCTTTGCCTGCTTCCCGTCCCCCCCCCCCGCCCCGACTCTCTTTCAGGTGACCTCTCCAGACCCCTCTTTAATGTCCTGCTGGACAGGGCAAAGGGCGAACATCCATACACATTTAAATAAGCTAAAATTTAAAAGAAACAAAAGTAAATAAAGTATGGGAGACTAATTAACTATATTACAGAATATCCATAAAATGGAGTGCTACACAATATTCAGAATTACATAAAAAGCAGTGACGGTCTAGGGAGATGACTCAGTCAGTAAAGTGTTTGCTGTACAAGCCTGAGGACCCGAGTTCAAGTCTCAGCACTCATCAAAGCCGGGTACAGTGGCGTGTGCCTGTGACTCTACTGTTGAGGAACAGAGACAGGAGGAGGATCCCAGGACTCAGTGACCAGCCATCTAGCCAAACAGGCAGGCTCCAGACTCAGTGAGAGACCTGTCTCAAAAACTCATTAATTAATAATTAAGGTAGAGAGTGATAAAGACACCCAACATCAACCTCTGGGCTTTGCATAGACATTTGTGTGTGTGTGTGTGTGCCTGCCCTTGTGTATGTACATGCATGCACAAACACACACTGTGCAATTATTTGGAAAGATATTCACAATGCATTATAAGAAATGAAGTGTCTATAGATTATGATCACAAAATGTCATTCCTGGTCACCAAAAAAAAAAAAAAAAATGTTTACAACTATACACACCTAGCAATTTTATACAAAAAAAAAAAAAAGACTTAATAAGCTCATTTAAGCAGTAATAGTTGTTACCTCTTAGAGATAAGAGTATGGAACAAATCTCACATTTCTTTTGCTGAGCTGCCTTCCCAGGCTTTTCACAGTAAACAGGAATGACCCCACTGTCTGGGGGCGGGGGGGGGGAGGTTGTACATTTTAATCTAAAAGGAGAAGTACAGGAGAGGAGCCTTCCTCATCTCTAAACCCCACGAAGCCCAGGCTGCCACAGTAGCACAGGATGGCAGACCCCTGCTGGCACTCACAGCACAGACCTCCGGCTACATCAGTCACTCACATACATGTGAGATAGACAAGCAACTGGAGGTCAGCTCAACAGGAGACACATTCCTGCCACTCCCATTTCCTTCAGATCATGCCCTGGGCTCTGGTTACTAGGTGTCAGGTACCTGGAAAGCTGGGCCAGGGCCTGCGCTGTCTCTTTGATTCGAAGGGGGTTCTGGTTCAGCACGTCAATGGAGGGGACGAACAGACAGGCCCGGCTGATGTCGTCCGTGTAGTAGTCGCTGTCTGAGATGGCCGTCAGCAGTTCGTTGTACTCCCGGGAGATGGTGCTGCTCACCGCAACACCGGCGTCATCTACATACTTTTTTAGGGGGTAGATGTACACCTTGATTTTGTTCTTTGGGTTGAAGCCGCAGCGGTAGACATCAAAACACGTGTGCATTCTACAGCTGAGATCCCCCCGCTCTGGGATGGGACTGTCAGCTGGCAGCCTGACCACTGGCACTTCCCGGATGCTGCGTTTCTCCACACCCCCATCGCTGGAGGACTCAATGGAGTGAGGCCAGAACTGAAACATGCCCGTGGCAATGAGGCCCAAGAGGACGATGGAGAACAGGGTGACATAGTAGATTCGGTGCTTGGTCTTCATCCTTGGGATGAGGGCAGGACCCCGGATATTGGACTTGACTGACGCACACATAATGACACAGATGTCCTCGCCCTCACACACCTGGTCACCAAAGACAAAAATTGGGGGAAAGTTAGGATAACACCCTGAGAGGGTTGGACTGTTCAACTTCTAATATGTTTATTTATTTTCACTTCCTTTTTCAAGACAAAATTTCATCAAAATACAAACTACAGCCTGGTCTATAGAGTGAGTTCCTGTAAAACCAGGGGTACACATAGAAACCCTGTCTCAAAAAATAAACAAACAAGCCGGGTGGTGGTGGTGCAAGTCTTTAATCCCAGCACTTGAGAGGCAGAGGCAGGTGGATTTTTAAGTTCGAGGCCAGCCTGGTCTACAGAATGAGTTCCAGGACAGCCAGGACTACACAGAGAAACCCTGTCTCGAAAAAACAAACAAACAAACAAATAAACAAACAAAAACCCAACAACAACAAAAACCTGAGGACACAAACAATAAAAGCCAAGGTACTATGAATCCACGCAGGCCCAGCTCTCCTCCCACAGCAGGTCCAGAATCAGACAACACAGAAGACGCAAAAGAAAAAGACCTTAAAACCAACTCTATGAAGAGGATAGGGATTCTTAAAGGGGAAAATAATAAATCCCTCAAAGAAAGCCAGGAAAACACAAAGAAACAACAGAGGAAATGAATAAATCCCTTCAGGAAAGCCAAGAAAATATCAAACAGTTGGAGGAAACAGAACTGTTCAAGATATGAAAGTAGAAGCAATAAAGAAGAAAAGACAAACTGAGGGAATTCTGAAAAAGAAAAACTCAGGAATGCCAACATGAACTACAGAGGCGAGCCTCACCAACAGAACACAGGAGATGCAAAACAGAATCTCAGGCACTGAAGATAGGATAATAGAAATGGTTACATCAGTCAAAGAAATTATTAAATCTAAAAACTTCCTGACATAAAGCATATAGGAAATCTGGGACACTATGAAAAGGCTCTGATTAACAGGAATAGAATAAGGAGATCCCCAGCTCAAAGGCCCAGAAAATTCTTTCAACAAAATCATAGAAAAAATATTTCCTAACCTAAAGGAGACACCTATAAACATCATTAAAAAGTCTCCCAGTCAAAAAATGCTCAGAGCCAGATGGTTTGTTTCAGTGCAGAACTCTATGAGACTTTGAAAGAAGAGTTAATATCAATATTCCTCAAGTTATTCCACAAAACAGAAACAGAAGAAACACGGCTCAATTCTTTTAATTAGGCCAGTTACCAATATCCAAACCACATAAAGACTCAACAAATAAAATTAAATACCAATTTCTCTTGTAAGCATAGATGCAAAAAATACTCAATAAAATATTTGCAAACTGAATCCAAGAACACATCAAAAAGATCACCTACTATTACCAAGTAGGCTTCATGCCAGAGATGCAGAGATAGTTCAACATATAAAAAACAGTAAATGTAATCCATCATATAAATAAACTAGAAGAAAAATGCATGATCATCTCATTAGATGCTGAAAATGTCTTTGACAAACTCTAATATGCCATCATGATAAAAATCTTGGAGCTCTTAGAGATACAAGTCACATTCCTTGTATACCTTGTAGCCCACACATGATAAAGACAATATACAGCAAGCCAATAGCCAACATCAAATTAAATGGAGAGAAACTCAGAGCAATTCCATAAAACCAAAAACAAGATAAGGTTGTCCGCTCTCTCCTCATCTATTCAATATAGTACTTGAAGGTTTAGCTACAGCGATTAGACAGACAATTGAAGGAGATACAAATTGGACAGGAAGAAGTCAAAGTATCTTCATTTGCAGATGATAGTATATATAAGTGACCCAGACACATCCACTAAGGAACTCCTACAGCTGATAAACACTTTCAGCAAAGTGGCTGAATGCAAGATTAACTAACAAAAGTCAGTAGCCTTCCTATATACAAATGACAAATGGACTGAAAGAGAAATCAGGGCAATAACACCCTCTGAAATATCTGCAAATAATATAAAATATCTTGGTATAACTCTAGCCAAACAAGTAAAAGATTTGTATGATAAAACTTCAAGGCTTTGAAGAAAGAAATTGAAGAAGATATCAGAAGATGGAAAGAGTTCCCGTGCTCATGGATTGGGAGGATTAACACAGTGACAATGGTCATCTTACCTTTTGGTAATCTACAGACTCAATGCAATTCCCATCAATCCCAGAACAACTCTTTACAGACCATGAAAGGACAATTCTCAACTTAATGTGGAAAATCAAAACCCCAAGATAGCTAAAAGAATCCTGAACAATATAAGAGCTGCTGGAGCTCTCACTGTCCCTGATTTCAAGTTGTACTATAGGGTACAGTACTAAAACTTGCATGGTATTGGCATAAAAACAGACATGCTGATCAATGGAACTGAATGAAGACAAGACATAAATTCATACACCTATGGACACCTGATTTTTTTTATAAAGAAGACAGAAATACATGCTTATCACCCGGCACAAGTCCAAGTAGGTCAAAGACTTCAACATGAAACCAGACCCACTGAGCCTGACAGAAAAAAAGTGGAAAACAACCTTGAACACATAGGCACCGGAGATGACTTTCTTAAGAGAACACCACTAGTGGAGGCACTAGGAGTGACAATTACTAAATAGCACCTCATGAAACTGAAAAGCTTCTGCAAGGTAAAGGACACTGTCATTCAGACAAAGCAGCAGCCTAAAGAATGGGAAAAGATTTTTACAAACTCCACATCCAAGGGAAGTCTAATATCCAAAATGCATTTTTTTAAAAAACCTCCAGAAATTAGATATAAAAAAAATCCACTTAAAAATGGGGTACAGATCTAAACAGAGTTCGCAACAGAGGACTCTCAAATGGCTAAGAAACATTTATTTAAAGCAATGCTCAACATCCTTAGCCATCAGGGAAATGCAAGTCAAAACTACTTTGAGATTCCATCTTACGCCTGTCAGGATGGCTAAGATTAACAACACAAGCGACAGAGGGTGAGCAAGTCAGTCTAGGACATGCTTTCATGGTCCCTGCAGGCCACTGCTAGATGTACTAGCATGTGCTCTGCCAAACAAACTAAGAAGAACATGAGCGTAAGTGTTTGGCAGGAGAGGGCTCCGGAAAACCAGAGAGGAACTGAAAAACGGAATGGTGAGGCTGGAGCTCGGAAGAGCCCCGAAGAGTCATCAGAACACACCTCAGAACCACCCCGACTGGTAGGGAACCGAAGCAGAACAGCCCAAAGCCGGCCGGGACATATGCACTCCTGCTGGCTTACGGAAGCCTCTACAGGCTAGCTCAATAGCCATCCTCTACACCAAATGTCTACACCAAATTCTGAGGGATAAAGCTGAGAGGGTGACAAGAACTTGGGCCAGAACAAACACTCATAATAAAACAAACTAGGGGTGAGTGGCAACAGGGCTACAGTCCAGTGGCAGAACACTGGTTGGGAACAGAATAGGTCCTCGCTAAATCCAGGAATACAGTTGTTGATGTTGGTGCTGTTGAAGAGGGGGCCGAAGACAAGGCTCGGCAGTTAGGAGCAAATGCTGCTCTATTTTCATTAATATTATTATTATCATTACCATTATTACTAGAGAGGTGCTGGGGAGATGGTTCAGTGGTTACAAGCACTTGCTGCCCTGGAGGCTCATAACCATCTGTAACGTCAGTTCCAGGGAATCTGATACCCTCCTCTTGTCTCTGCAGGCCCTGCACACACATGGTACACAAGCGAGCGAGCAAGCGAGTGAGCGAGCAAAACACTCCCGTACAAACAAAAAATGAATAATAAAGTAATTAATGAAGATGGGGGAGGCCTTCCCTGCGAGCACCACCTTATACTGCGACCTTCCTTACAGTACCTGCCACACGTACTGTGAGGTGTCTGCCGGCCTCTCTGCTCTGCTGGTGCCCCTTACACAATCCTGTCAGTATTCTCAACACCCAGGATCAAGCGTGGAACATACTGGATCTCAACTTGAATGCTGGCTGAGGGAGTGAATGAATGAATGAATGAATGAACGAACACCTTTCCTTCCCAGTTGCACTGAGGCACTCACTACTCAAGGGAGGGGCTTCTGATAGCCAGCCTTCCTGAACTGGAATTTCCAAAAGGGAAATGATGGCTGTAGGCTTCCACAGACTCTGGGTTTTCTGTGCCCTACCCTGAATACCTCCTCTCCCTGCACCCATCACTCATGGCTACACCCTGAGAACCACTGGCTACGATGGTTTGGTTTTGTTTTCCATTTGTGTTGGGACAGCCTCCTCCAGTCCAGTCTGGTCAGGAACTAGATGATTACCCTTGGCTCCCTGCTCTCTCCTCCTGAGTAGCGAGATTACAGGCATGCACCCTCACCCTCGTTTATAAGGCACGGGAGATCCAATCCACGGCCTCACTCGTGCTGGGAACTCTACCAGCTGAGATACGTCCTCAAAGTGCCCCAATCCTGATAAACCTGTGCTGAATCCTGTAGACTGAATCCTGCCAACTGTCCAGTTTCATACCATGGCCTGCATCAAAACAAGAATTTCATCTCAGATCCTACAAATTATCATCCTTCAAACCTACTAAACACCCTCCCCCTCAATTAAAAAAAAATCTGGAACCATTAATCCAGCTTCGGAGCACTGAGTCACTGGAAATGACTCTAACCCCCATCTCTGGGCAGGGTGAGACACACTCGACCCGTTCCTGGAATTGCCCCTTCCTAACGCTGGCCTGAATCACCTTTCTTCCAAGCTCCAGGCTATAGCCAATCCACTCAGCCCAACGTTCCAAGTCACAATTTCCTGTTGTCTTAGCCTTTTTGGAGCGGTCCTGCCTGCTGAACTGCCTGCCACTGCTACACAGGAACTCTTCTGAAAACAAAGTAGGCAAACAGACACAAAATCACGATGCACAGCCTTGACAGGATTAGAATTAAAGCTCCAGAGTTGTTCACTACCTCCAGAAAGAGTTTCCAATATAAAGATACTGGCTGACTGTAGCAGTTACATCACGGTGATTCCAATAAGCATTTATTCTACACATGTGCATTTACCACGTCCCATTTCATCCTCCTGACAAACATCTGAACCTCACTGTGGTGGAGAAAGGTCAACAGCAAGGCTAAGAAGAACTTCCAGGGTTCCACAACAGAACTCCAAGGCTGAGCTTCAGCGCCCTTAGATGACTACCCAGCCACACAGGCTAGGGCAACTAGGAGGATTAAGTCAGGGCAAGTGACTGCAATAAAAACTCAACCGTGTTTATTATTCCCGTGAATTGCCTTGAGCTCCAGAGTACACAAAGTTCAATGAAAGTACTTAGAACGTATGGCTGACTTTAAAAACTTGAAATGGACATGCCCCAGCCTCGAGACAACATCCACAGTCGCTAAGTGATTGGGCCCTTCTAGATTGGCACTTGATAAGTGACACCAAGCCATTATTTGACTCTCAAAACTGGACACTGTTCCCACCATCGGCAACGCATCTCCCAACGCTCAGAGTCAGTGGTTCCTGAGCCACCGACCCCACCGCGTCCCACCCACTCAGGACTTGCATTGGACGCCACTGGTCCTGGAGAGCCAAAGTGCAAGGCCTCCCTGAGAGGACCCAGGTCCCGCAACGCCCGACTGCAGCAGGAAGCAGAGGTCCTGGACAGGAGGGCGGGCCCGGGGACGGGGCACAGGTACAGATGGGGCCGCGGTGCAGTGCGCGGTGCTCCTGCAGCCCCCGGGCTCCCAGAGGCCCAGCCCGGAGGCCCACCCGGCTGCCCGCGCGCCGCGCTCACCTCGGAACCGGCCGCCTCCCGCTCGGCCCCGCGCTCCGTCACCAGCTCTTGACGCGGGCCGCGAGCCACGGCCGTGTCGGATAGCGCGGTAACGGGAGGCCGCCGCCAGGTACGCCGGAGCCAGCAGGGGAAAGCTACACCGGCCTCCGGTTCCCTGCGGCTGACACAGCGCGCACTGCGCATGCGGAGCGGTAGCGCCGCGCCCCCTGCTGGACAGGAGGAGTCAGCGCACGTGAGCAACCCCGTCCCGGTGCAGAGGCAGAGGGACAGCCAGGCGCACCAAGCTCCCGGATAAAACTGTCAAAAAACGCAAGCATTTGGGTCAGGCGTGGTGGCTTATATCGGTAATCTCATCACAGCAGGATGATCACTCACTAGTTCCAGGCTAGCCTAGGCTATATAATGAGACTATCTCCAACTCTGCAAAGCATTGTTAAGCCTTCAGGGTAATTTGACAGTGTCTTATCAAGGTATAAAAACCGCCCTAGACCTGCAATTCCAACCAACCTTCTTTGTAGTTTATCCTGCAGAAAGACTCACCAGTTATTGAAACATTCACTGCACTGTTTCTAATAATAGCAAGCAAGACACTGGGGAGCAACGAAAGTAGACTGTAGGATTAGGGAACAACAGGAGGAAGAGTCGTCATACCAGTCAGCAAGGTAATATCTCCAAGACAGGCTAATGAGAAGCCAGGGTCCCTTAAAAAGGGGTAATAAAAATCACTTTTAGGTAAAATGTGCTTCTGTAAAATCAGAAGAAACAAAATGTGTGATGTGTGAACAGATGCTTGTGTCCAGGTCTAAGTATAATATTTTTCTGGAAAAAAAATCCAAGAAGCAGTTATAAAAATTGTGGAAGTAACTGGAGCAGCAGAAATTATCGCATACATAGTGGCATCCGTCACAAGGCAGCAAAAAGCTGAGTGACAGTTACTGAAATGGCTAGTCCAGCTTGCCACTGCTGGCTGTAGTTCTTTTGTCCATGAGATGCGAATACATTTTGGTCCCGATTGTACTTTAGCGCCACTTAGCGGACATTGTTACTTACAGCTTAAATACCCACAGAGATTACTGCCTGGATGCGAAGACTTTGCTCACCAGCAAAGATTCCAGTATTTGGGGGTTAATGTTTCCTTGTTTTAGACCTAGAGAGATTGGAACGAGAAAAAATCTAGGGACAGAAGATTCTGACCAAATTCCTTTTCCTATATCTAACAGAATGTGGCTCTCTCCCTCAAATACACACACACACACACACACACACACACACACACGCGCGCGCGTGCTACTGAACTCACTATATACACTCATTTGAGAATTGGATGGGTGACATTAGAACCATTGGCCAATGGTACCACAGCCAAATTTCTGGCATTCCATGGAACACTGGCTTGTATCTTTTTAAAAACAAAAATTTTAAGGTTTATTATTATTATTATTATTATTATTGCATATTGGTCTCTCTGTGTGAGAGAATTGCATGAAAGTGCATGCCAGAAGATGGCATTGAGTCTCCTGGAGTTACAGGGAGTTATAAACTGCCTGTTGGTGCTAGGAATCAAACTCTGGTCCTCTACAAGAGCAGCAAGTGCTCTTAACCACTGAGCCATAACTCCAACCCAAGGTTTTACTTCTTAAAAGCAGGTCAACAGTAGCTATCTGCACTGGGAGATTTTGTCTTATTTCTTATCTGTTTCCTTCGTATTTGTGTGTGTCTTTAAACATGTTTTAATGTTTTATACATGCTAGCATTGAGTGAAAGTTTACTGTGGTGCAGAATTGTGTTAAGCATGGACTTTGGAAGTCCTTGCCTATCTTGCTCACATTTTATAGCCTTAAGCTTGCATAGTGCCTGGGATATGACAAGTGTTCAGTGCTTGTTAAGTGATTAAAGGGGGCAGGTTCACGAAAGCACTAACTAGGAGTAAGACAAATGTACAAATGAAGTTACATAAAGCAGAGAGTGAGAAGCAGGGAAGGATGTAAATATAATGCCTCAGACTCAAGAAGAAAGAGGCCACATGCAATAGAAAAGATCTAAGGTCAGGCAAGAGTTAACATCTCAAGCCTGATGTGGTGGTTCACTCCTGTAGTCCTAGCATTTGGGAGGCTGAGGCAGGGGGATGGTGAGTTTGCTTAGGCAATATAGTAAAACTCTTGTTTTCCATGGGTGGGGTGCTTTTGTTGTCCTGGAGAATATTTACAATTTTGACAGATGAAGAGAACCCAGAAAAAGGTGGAGGGTGGGGAGGAATCCTGTCTGTATCAAAAGCCTGTATAAAGAAGCAAGCACAGAAAAAACAAGCATCCTACCAACACAGCACAGTTAAAATGGTGCAGCTGCATTTCTGGGTACATAAACCACACAGGTGATGAGAAGCAAGAAAGGTTAGAATCTGTGCTATTAGAAGTTTTGTAAATGCATGGACACTCTGAACATCTTTTGTAATAGTAATTCCCTAAACATTAGCTACAAGATTCACTAGAGTTTGTAGTTCTGATACTCACAGCTGCCCACAAAGTAGTTTTTGTTATACTTATATTACATGCAATCTAGAGATGATTTTCATCTACAGGGAGGCTGGGGAAGGTTCCCCTTGAGTTGGAGGTAGCCTGGGTATGCACTGTATATAAAGTGAAATAAATAAAATCAAGTGCCTTGACATGCAACGGGCACTCTACAGATTATCAATGGAAAAAAATGTCTTTTTTAAAACATCGAAAAACTGGAGGTGAGGGGCTCCACAGCAAGACTCCTATCTTAAAAGCTAAATGAATAAAATAGTCTACAGAGGAATGCACCTAAGTTATACACAAAGATGAAGCTATTTTTATACAGAACTTGGGCATCTGCAGATTTTAGCATTCCCGAAGTGGTCGTGGCCCAGTCATCGATGGACACAGAGATAACTGTATACAACACACAAAGCAACCATGTTTCAGTAATTAAAAATATTATAAACAATAACTTTTTACCACTTTGTGTGGGGAAAGATACATTTTTCTAAAACATAAAATTGAAAGATTAAAGCAGGTTATAGCTAGCTAGAGAATGGATTATTAAATTGCATAAAAAGTGCAAAGAAGGTTACTCAGAGCAAAAGGGAAGGAAAATATGAAAAGGGCAGTAAGAGATTCAGAGGCAGCCAGTCTATCACGTGGTCAAATAGGACTCCAGACTATGTGGTCATTTAAATGAGAATGACCCCCATATGTTCCTGTGGTTGTATGCTTGGTCCCCAGTGAGTGGAGCTGCTTGGGAAGGATTTGGTCTTAGCAGAGGAGGCGTGTCATTCAGGAGGGCTCTCCCTGTTGGCCCTCTTTCTGCCTCCTACTCGTGGATCAAGATGTGCGCTCGCAGCTTCTCCTGCTCTCGTGCCTTTGCTCCTCCATCATGCACTACAACACTCTGGAACTGTAAGGCCAACCAAACGCTCTCTTTTAGAAGTTGCTTTGGTCATCATGTTTTGTCTCAGCAATAGAAAAGTAATCCAGACAGAGGGAGAACAGGGGAAAAGGCAATGTTTGCTAGTAAAGGCTGTAAATGTTCCAGAACTGATGAAGAAAGCCACATATCCAAGAATCACAGTGCACATGAAATGAGATAATGAGACAATTCAGTATCTTCACACATAGCGATGACACTATATGTCACCAATGATAAATGTCTTTTTTTAAATTTGTGTATGAGTGTTTTGTGTGTATATGTGGTGCATGTCAGAAGAGGGCATCAGATCGCATTATAGATGGTTGTGAGCCACCATGTGGTTTCTGGGAACTGAACTCAGCGCCTCTGTTAGAGCACCCGGTGCTCTTAACTGCTGAGCCATCTTGCCAGCCTGATACCGTCCTTTAAAGGCATGGAGAAACTGGAACAGGAGTGAGGCAACAGGTTGTCTTAGAAGGAGTCACAGATGCAACATGAACAGAGGAAATCAGAAAATAACCACTGACCCCAGAATTCTATAACTAGTAAAGTTATGTTCCAAAAAGGGAGCAAATGGACATCCTTAGACAAGCAGGGGTTGAAAGTCTGTCTCTAGCCGACTCCACTATCCCACCCCAGGAGCTGCACAACAGACAGAAGACACGTGGCTCCCAGTGGATACTCAGGATGACTCTGTGATCAACTGAAGCAAATGTCACCTGTGTAAAACAAGACTTTGCAGGGTCAAAACTGAAAGGCACAAGTGAACACTGACCACAAACCCAGCCAGGGATGATCAGGAATAAATACACTGTCTCCCATTGCTATAGGGAAAGCTGAGGCACACTTTCCTCGTTGTTTATAGGTGTTATATTCTAGGATAACAGCCAGCAGGAAAATACAGCATATGGTACAAATGAGTAGAAGATGAAGAGGGGAAATCCAGAAAAGTCTAAGAAAAGGGAGAAAAGTAAACTAATGACAGAAAAACACAAAACAGAAATATAGGCAATCTACAAACCAACCAAGTCAACTGCAGAAAGCAATGCACAAATAAACAGTACACATGAAACTCCTTTTTATGACTTTGTGTGTGTGTGTGTGTGTGTGTGTGTGTGTGTCTGTGCTCGCGCACGTGCTGATCCTCTGGCTTGTTTCCCTGGCAACAAGAAAGAGGCAGGAAGGCACCATCACGGAGAATGAACAGTTGTTTTTTTACTCTTGTGTCCTAGGAAGGAGCTGTGATTAGGAGCAGTCACGACTCCCCAGACTGTACACTATTCACAACAGTCATCCCGCTGATCCTGATCCTGTTGAATTCGGCACAGCAACAGCCCGAGATGAGTATCAGTTTAAACAGTCTACCACTGCCAGCAGAGGGCAGGAAACAGTCCTTCAAGGACAAAGCCAAGTCGTGAATCCCACTGACAGACGGCATCCACACTCAATCTCCCGTAGCCCTACAAGGCCTGCTCACAGTGGCTTCTTGAGAAGGAATGGCCAGCTCATCTCAGCTAGCTATGTGGCTCCTGAGCGTGACAGGGAGAGGCATCTTCTACCACTTTAGATTGTCCTTCAAGCACCTGCCGCATCCTTTGCATTCCTGAGAAGAAGGGAGGAGCTGTCAGCAAGGGAGCTACTAGGGTCAAAAGCAGGGGCCCCAGAGGATGCTGTAGGGAGGTTGGGGAAGGAGACTGCTCACCCAGCCGGAGCCGGTTCTCCTTGTCCGAGAAGACCACGCGGAACCAGCCGGGTTCTTTGCACTCAAAGGTCTTACCAGAGGACAGCAGCACCTTATTGTCCAAAAATTGGCGCCAGAGTAACACCTCCTCCTCAAAGGTGCCTTCGCGCAGGTACTGGGAGGATGGAAGAAGTTCAGAACACAGGAGACCCTCCAATGCCTTCTCCTGACAGGTGGAGGCTCTCGGCAGTTTTTGGCACCCACACTTCAACCCGATTTACCTTTCTCAAGTCAACCCAGATGAAGAAGCCTGCCCCACGACTCACAAAGGGGATCCCCAGGGCTCTGAGTTCCTCTGAGACATAGGTGTGGGCAGCCTTGAGCCTGGCATGGTTTTCTGGCAGGTACACCTGGCTGATCCAGTCTAAATGGAAGGGAAGTAAGAATACAAAACCCCCATGCATTTTCACACCATTGCATTCATCTAAATGCTAATCGATGAAAGGGCGTGGCAGCCAGCTCTATGGAAGTGCTTGTCTTCTCCCATGGCTTACTGAGTCATGGGCTGGAAGGGCTGGGAGTTCAGTGTTCAGTATAAAGTGCCTTTGATCCAGGTATGCCATTGAGAGCTCCAGGTCCAGGACCACATTCAGGAGCACAGAGGATAAAGTCCCTCAGGATGGGAGCCAAGCCAAAGGTGCCTGCAGTTATAAAGTGATACTTCGAACCACACAGACCAAGGTCCTGCTCCCAGAGGGACCTCTGGCAAGACTGGGAAGGCAGACCTCTGACTTCAGCTCCCTCCCTGATCTTCATCAACTTACAGACCAAGTTGGGGGGGGGGGGGCGCGGCGGGGGGGGGGGTGGACGGCTGAATGAATTATGACACAGAATCAGGATTCTGAGTGACCCCAAAAGATTATCCTCATGCTATTTAGACTTATATCCCTTCCCGTGATTGATATGCTATCGTGATAGTTTTGTTCATTCCTAAATGTCAGCAAAATTAGCCTCATGTGACACGTAAGCTCCTAGCTTCCCTTGTCAGTACAGTGTCTCGGGGAGAAATCCACACTGCCATGGGTTTTATTGGATCAATGTGGATGGGACACTGTGTATCAACGTGTCTGTGTGGCGGGAGGGCGGTTATGAAAGAAGCAGCTCATTCACACAGAGGCTCCACATGTGGCGCTCTGACTGCCTCCCGGGTCCTTTGATAAGTGTGTTTATAGGAAACTAAGGGATTGTTTTTCACTGTGGCTGAAATACCTTCTGACCACATCAGTAATGTAAGAGCGAGTGTCCTAGCTCACCTCCCTTACCAACATGAGGTCTTGTCACTGTTTCTACAAAACTTTACGCTATTAGATTGGGTGTTCAGCATCTGGTCTTCCCCATCTGTAAAATGATGGGGAACTGTATAGAAATTCTTCTCAGAGCCCTAGGGAGGGAGTGAAATGGACAAAAAGAACATCTGAAAGACTGAGTGAACAACAATAATTACAGGAAAGCTTCACTATCTAAACCCGTGGCTGGAGGCAGAGACAGCACAGGACTCAGAGACAGAGATCAGACAGAGAGCGCTCCATCCCGGCCTTTTCTCAATAACCCCTGATCTCTTTTCAAAGTGCTCAAAGCTAATAATCATAAGTTCATTTTTTTTAGGTGGATGTTGCCCAGGCTCTCCTGGATCTCCTGACCATAAAGCATCCCCCTTGCTTCAGCTTCCCAAGTAGCTGGGAGTACAGATGCATAGCACTGCACCCAGCCTGTGAGCTCACATTAGCCAAGCACCCGTTTTATGCCATGGATGGTTCTAACCAGATGACAGATCACATTCAGCCTACAAGACTAGCACTGTTATCAGCCCCATTCTACAGGTGAGGACTCTGAGGCTCGGGGAGGTGAAGAAATGTGCTACATAGGCAGGAAGCAAGCAACTGAGTACAGTCTGGACCCAGAAATGACCCTCAGACATCACCTAAGTTCCTCCACAGGGGAGGCACCCATGAGCCCCAACAAGCCCTATGTGCATGCCAACCCCACTCCTCTTTCAAGTCCCAAACCCATGGTCACCATGGTCTCGGAGCAGCTGTGCCATCTGGTGTTGGACCAGGCCACTGAGGCCATGATAGCGGCAGAGGGAGGCCACAGCAGTAGCCACGTGCTGGTTTTCCGTGTACAGTACACCGAAGCGAAGGCCAGACATCCCGAAGTCCTACAAGAGGAATCATACTAGGCCATGGCCAGTCCTTACAGAAGAAACCGATTCCACTCCCTCCCACCCAGGTTAGGCAGGAACTCACCTTGCTGGTGGCCCACATCACGTGTGTCCTCTGGGGGTCAGGCAGCCTACAGAGAAGAGAGCATGGAGAGAGACAGAGTAACCCGGAGCTAGCAGATCTCAGATCTGTGCATGGATGGATGGATGGATGGATGGATGGATGGATGGATGGATGGAATTGGGTCTCATGCCTTTGAACCACCAACTCTCATGCTTCCCTCAGAATGGGTCAGCAGCCAGCCTGCTGCCTGTGTCTATAAATAACATTACATGAGAACACAGCCGAGCTCACTGGTTCTATGTCTGTGGTAGAGCTGTGTGAGAAACCATCGGACCTGACATCTGAGCTGGAATTTAGCTCCAGCTCCATTTCCTCAAAGGGTTTCCCTAGCCAACCCAGGAATCCAGGCCAACGAGTGCCTCAAATAGACCTTCCCACAGCTCCTCACCACCTCCCTTTCAGCATTCTTGTGCCTATCATTGAAATTGCTACCTGTGTCCTTAGCTGCTGAGACCTTCATCTACCTAGAAATATAGATAAAAGGATGGATGGGTAGATGAAGGGATGTATGGACAAAGTGGGTGAGGGGACAGATGAATAGATGAGTAGATGGATGGACAGACAGAAAGACTGATGGGTGGATGAAAATGGAGACACTCTAAATACGAAGGAAACAGGAGTTTGATTTTCCATATGCCAAATATCCCTTCAAAGAATGCCAAGTCCTGCCTCCTGCCTCCCCTTGGAGCTCTTGGGAATGCCATAAAATAATCTGAAGGCCTGCTCTACCTAGTTGCCCCTAGCCTGAGGACCAGTGAGATCAAGTAGAGATTAATAGAACTACCTTGGAGCAGGCCATCCCCTGTGGGTTGACCCAGATAGAGGCTGGGAAACTGTGAGACAGTCCAGGGACTGGTAGACTCAGCTACAGTGGAAGCCTCACCTTTCCAGGCTGAGAACACTGCGGTACCTAAGAGACTCTTCAAACACCGACAGCATGTAAACCTCATCCATGATCACATGTAGCTTGTGCCTGGAGTGGGTAGGTAGTGGGAAGGAGAGAGCCAAACTATGTCACTCACTGTTGAGTAGCAGTATGTCAGAAACCCAGGGACCACAGTGTAGCCCAGGAATACCCCACTTTGGTCTATATGTTTACAAATGGGAGGCTGCACACATAAAGCAGAGGACTCTTGGGGTTCTGCATGGTAGGCTGGAGACAAATAGACTCAGATTCATCTCTGTACACACTCCTGACTGGACCACTCTGAGGCTCTGTCAAGCAGAGATGATAAAGTGTTCATTTTTCATGGGACTGCTGTGAGGAGAACCACAGATACAACACAGAAAGCGCTCAGCTGGGAAGATGGCCCGGTCAGTATAGTACTGCCTTGCAAACACGAAGGCCCAAATGTGATACCCAGAGCCCTGGGGTTCACTGGCCAGATAGCCTCTCACACTTGACAAACTCTAGACCAGCGAAACCCTTTCTCAAAAACAAAGCATCTGAGGAATGACTGCTATCTTCTACATTTGCACACACATGAACACAGATAAACATATAAATAAGTAAATAAATATGTAAATGCATAAATAATAAAGTGTTCAGCATGGTGCCTGGCCCTAGAGAATGACAGCTGGTGTTTTAAGAAGACAGACACCACAGCAGGTAGTAGCCCACAGTGGGCTAAGGACTTGCCCCAGGCCACATCAGAACTCTGTCCACTTTGTGGGGTAGGGAGCACTCACCTCATGGCAAACCCCAGGAATTCCTGCAGCTCTTCAGGGGAGTAGACATCACCCAGAGGATTTTGAGGGTTGATGAGGATGAGGCCTTTGACCTTGACACCCTGAAACCATCCAGGGGTGTTTCAGTGTCCCCACACACACACACACTCCAGAGCCTTACAGTCTCACTGGATGAGGCTGGTAGCTGCCCAAGGAAGCATGGCAGGAGCACACTCTTGACCCAACAATAAGCGAATGAGTAGGACACAGAATTACATCTGCTCGTGCCGTCCCTGCTATGGAAAGAAAGCAGGCAGGGAGCAGGGAAGCATGCCAGCTGCTGGCAGAGAGGCTGCTTGTGTCGGAGGAATTGTAAGTGGGAGTTGAGAACTTTCACAGCTCCTGCACTGAGCACTTGACAACGGTAAATGCAGTGAAGTGCACAGATGCTGAACATGGGCGGAGGCAAGCGCAGGAACTTAGGTCTCTGCCTTTCTTAAGAAGCCCCTCAAAAGAAGCAGGATCACCTCTCAATTTGCCAGAGAGACTCACTAAACTTTAAACTCCCACAATCCACATTTGACCCTGAAGCAGAAACAAAGGACTAGAGTAGGTGGAGTGTTCTTTTTAATTAGCATACTGGTGCCGGTTTGAATTAGACTCCCCACTCCCACCATAGGCTCATATGTTTGAATGCTTGGTCTTTAGTGGAACTGTTTGGGAAGGATGGGGGAGGCGTGGCCTTATTGGAGGAGGTGTGTTACTCTGGGTGGGTTTTGAGTCTTCAATAGCTCAGTGTCTCTCTGCAGTCCAGAATGAAAAGCTCTCAGCTACTTCTCCAGTGCCATGCCTGTCTGCTTCCTGCCATGATGGTAATGGACTAACCCTCTAAAACTGTAAGCAAATCCCAATTAAATGCTTTATTTTATGAGTTATCCTGGTCAAGGTGTTCTTCACAGCAACAGAACAGTAACCAAGGCACATATATTCGTTAAAAACACTAATGGGCTTTGATCTAAATGTTTTCATGCATATATAAAATGAATTATGATCCTATCCCACCACCTCCTGCTACCCTCTATTGTGAGGGGGAAGTTTCTAATGACCTTTCTTAGTTCTCTGTACTCTGTGGTTTCAAGGTCTTTTTTTCTAATGGGAACCTGCATCCATAGATACAGGATTCTGCCTGACCCCCACTCCCAGGAAGGTTCCATAATTCCTCCCCATATGTCCCTATGAATGTTACAAGCCCAATTTCCAAGAGATGAAGGGTCTAGCCCCTGATGAAACCCACCCATTCCCAGTCCTGGATTTGATTGAATCTCCAACCTCAGAATTAACTCCTTGCAGGGCCATCTCCAGCTTCTCTACGGTGAGCTGGAAGGGACGTGTATTCAGTCCAGTTACCTGGGGGAAGACCCACCAAAGAAAGTCAGGAGCCAAATTCAGTGACATGGCCCCAACCCCAAACCTGAGCTGTTGGGACTCTCTTTCCCTACCATCTCCAGCCTCTTGAGCACAGTCTCTGAAAAACAGGAAGGGCTGCTTCCCCTTCCTGCCTTCCACCCCACTCTTAGCTCTTAGGTTTCTGGAAGAGGCAGTAAGCCTTCTCTGATTGGCTCTCAGGACTTCCAAGGTCTAAGCTTCCCCTCTTTCCACCCTCTCTTTTATGGGGCTGGTCCTTGGCTTCTCCATGAATCTAGGATCTTAGAGACTGTGGCTTGGAGCTTCCAGAGAACCCAGGCAGAGGTGTCCATGCAACAACAGAAGGCTCCACTGCCATTTCACAGCATCCCCAAAGCCCCTAACATAGGCTCCCTTCACACCCACCCACAGACTCAGAACCAGGAAACCCTTGCCTACAGGAAAACTCAAATGCAAGAACTCGGATGCAGGCACTCTTACCTTGCTGTCCAGGTAGACATAGGCTAGTCGGATGCTGCCATAGAGATAGATGTGCTGGGTGATGGCTCCGTAGTAAGGTGTGGGAATCAAGAGAGCCTCTGGGAGCAGGAGTAGACAGCCTATTGGCCTCTGGCTTAAATACTACAGACCCAGTGCCCCACCACCCTTCCTAGCCTCCACTATACTCTGGGAAACATTTGGAAGCATATTCTTGCTCTCAACTCCCAAAACCTTAAAGCTTGCATCCCCAAGATTAGGCTTTTTCTAATATAGATGTTCCTTCACTTATAACAGGTCACATCCAGACTAATCCACTATAAGGTAAAAATATATATAAATGTATTTGACCCACCAACCTCCTGAATATCCTAGCAGCCTGTAAAAGGGCAGAGTATTGGTATTGACTCAAAATCTCATGGCTGCTTGCAGGTAGAGTGGGGGAGCTCACTGCCACTGCCCGGCATTGTAAGAAAATACCCCGTTACACAGCACTAGCCAGAGAATTTGTCATAGTTCAAAATTCCTAAGACCAGGGGTGTAGCTCAGTAGGTAGAGGGCTTGCCTTGCATACAGAAGCCCTGGGCTCCACCCTCAGCACCTCAGCCAGACTACTGTGGTGACAGCCCAGCACAGCCCTGGTCAAAAGCTGAGAGTAGAACATGGAGTCCACTTACCCCCTGCCTCACACAGCACTGTGGCCAGCGCAGAAAAGAGAGAGGCACAGCCATTCAGAACAACTACCTGGGAGTGACAGGAGACAAGAATGCCTCTGTCAGGGGACACAGAAGAACAAGGATCACAAAAAGTGCCCTGGGGACCCATCCTGACAGAGGTCCACTGGTTCCCAGCCAAGCTGATTTCTGGGTACCTGCTCTTGATCAAGTGAACAAGAGATGGGACCGGTCACTCTGACGATCTCCCTCAAAGGTGGGGAGTCAAGAGGACCACAGCACAGTGGGATTGGGAAGCAAAACTAAGTGAGCAGACCCCAAGTGCCCTTCCTGACACCCCTCACCTCTAGGAAAGGCATGACTCACATTCTCTGGTTTGAGGGGTGCTGGGCTCTTACAGTAGAAAGATAAGAACCTTGCCACTTCTTCCCGGAGGCTAGAAGAACAGACCAACAAAATACGCTATGTCAGAGCATCCTCAGCCCAGTGTATTCCAGAGCCCCTCTGGGAACCTGCAGGTGGCTGGCTGCAGCTGCTCAATCCTACCTTCCCAAAGTGGCAGACATTTATTTCCACTCCAGTATACCCCCCCTTCCAGCCACAAAGCATTCTGGGTCTTGGTCACCCAACCTCACCTAATCAGGAGACTTCCGGGATGAAACTAACACTACATAATCTAGCTGATAATGATGATAATCAACATTATTGTAACAGGAACTGTTACCATGGCTCTTACTGAGCTTCAACGTCACACAAATGTCATTCAGAGACTGCTCCATGGTGGCTGTGATTACTATCACTCCCATTCTATGAATAAGGAAAGTGAGGGAATTTGAAGGAATTGACTTCCTTGCTAGCAGGTGGCAGAGTCCTTACTCAAGCCCAGTGGTCTGCCCCAGAGCTCACCATATTGATGATCTTATTCTAAGAATGTGAGCTTTGGAACACATCTTGAGCATCGTAGCTACAAGGTCAAAGACAGCCAATGATGTAGTGTCCTTGGCAAGGGGCCAGAAGAACTGGTACCACTCCCTGACCCATCAAACCATTGAGAGTGGGCCCCAGTCAGCTCCCTTGTCATCTCTAAAGCTACTGGAAAAGCAAAAATGGTCTCCTCACTTATCACAGATTTAGGGTCATGGGAATCAAGCTGGGAGCTCTGAGCTGGAGTAGAGGCTGACAGACCAGCCCACGGTAGCCAGATCTCCACAGCTATGTTCTCAGCCTGTGGCTAGCTTCTTCACTTAGTCTCTACTGATGTTGTGGACAGAACAATTCTTTGTTGAGGTGCTCCTGCCATTAGCCAGTAGACCCTTCTTCCTGTTACATCGACCAGAAATGTGTCCCAGCTCTACTCTACCTCCCTGGGGACATACATGTCCCATGTTGGGACCCACTGGCCTCAGGCAACTACTTACAACAGATGTCCTCTCCAGTCAGGGTACTGCAGCAGAGATGGTTCCACATGAAACATGTCATTCTGTGTCAGCTGGGGACACAGGAAAAAGAGCAAGGTTGACGGCCAGCACTGTCACCTGCACCCACACAGCACTATGGCCTTCATCAGCTGGGGTTTCTCCAGTTTCTCAGAGACACTGTGAAAAGAGTGCAGGACAGCATCCCCAGGCCCATTTCACAGATAAGCAAACCAAGGATCACAAAGTGAAGGTAGGGCCAACCAGCTGGCAAGTAGCAGAACTGAAACGATATCCAGAACTTTTGCCTCTAACTCTCTACACAACAAAAACCAGAGGGGTGGGTGCAGAAGAAGGGGTGGGAAGTTGTGCTGCTCAGCCTTCCCAGGGGTCACAGGAGGTTCCAGAGTTGGGTGACATCAACTTGGCCTGGGATCCTACTTGGACTCAGGCACCGTCTCCTGCAGGCTCAGCTCAATTTCACCCTTTGTATGTGGTGGCAAATTTCAGGCCATCCCTTGTAGGCCATCCTGGTACTAAATTAGTGGCGCTAATTAGTAGAGCATCGTGGCTACAATGTCAAAGAGAGGCAGTGATGTAGTGTCCTTGGCAGGGGGCCAGAAGAATTGGAATTGTCTACTTCTCCATGGCTGGGCCCAACCACTCCCCTCCCTTCTGTCACCCCTTAGAGCTGGTCCAACATGGAAACCACTGGTATTCTGTGGCTACTGGGCACTTACCAGGTGGCTAATCTGAACTGTAAAGACTTTGTAAAATCAAGTCTTAATAGATATCAATAATTGTAAATTTATTACCAGCCAAAAAATGGTCATGTTTTAGATATATTAGGTAACTGAAATATTACTAAAACTAATTTTAGTTAATTTAGTTTTTTGATTTTTGGAGAGTTGGGATATCTAATGAAATTTTAAGAAATCTGATGAAATATTAAGAAGTTTTGCAAGCTGGATTAGAAAGAGCCATAGAAGCCAAGCCTGGTAGTGCACCCAGCTACACTGGAGGCTAAAGTAGGAGGCCTTGCAAATCCAAGACCTGCCCAGACTATAGAATACGTTCAAGATTAGCTTGAGTAACTTAGACCTTGTCTCAAAATAAAAAGTTAAGAAGGCAGAGGGTGTAGTTTAGCTTGCCTAGACTGTGTAAATGCTAGGTTCAATCTCCATTGAAGAAAAGTAAAATTAAAAACCAAGAATGGATATAGTTCTGTTGGTAGACTATATAGGGAAGGTGAGGGAGGAGAAGGGAAGAGAGGGGATAGGAGAGTAAAGTTGTTCCCAAAGCAGACCTGCAATCCATGCTCCTCAGCTCTTAAGTCAGGGCCTCTGGGGCAGGCAGCAAGCTACTGTGGCAAAGGATTCAAGAAACCCCTGGAGCTGGTGATGTCAGCCCTGAGCTCACTCTCCTGGAGCTGGTGATGTCAGCCCTGGGCTCACTCTCCTGGAGCTGGTGATGTCAGCCCTGGGCTCACTCTCCTGGAGCTGGTGATGCCAACCCTTGCACCCACTTACCTGGAGCTGGTGATGCCCAGCCCCCATACTCACCCGCCAGGACAGAAGGTCAAAGCAGAGTTTGTTTTCACTGGTGCCCAAGTTAATGATGCCCTGCAGACAGAGGGTAGAGGCAGGGCAAGCATGACAAAGCACTGCCAGCAAGGAGCCTGAGGAGCGCAGACAACAGAGTGGGCATCACCCACGCTTCCACCCTCCCACCAGCCCTCCTTGTCTTTGTTCAAGCTGGGCACTCACTAGGTTTCAAGCTCCCATCCCCCACTTCCAACACCATCCAAATACCATCTCTGGCAAGAAGCCTTCCCAATGCTCTGCTTAGAAGGACTCTTTGCTTCTTAGAGTCTCACATTTCTTTCCAGCACTCTCCTGCCCTTAGAAAACCATTCAATTTCTGTCCCATGCCCCATGGATCAGGGTACAGCTCCCTGCTGATAGCTAGCTCCCTAAAGGCAGATATGTGCCCAAGACACCACAATGTCTCTCCAAAAAATTATAAATCACATGCTGCTGGGAACAAAACAAGAGTGGGGGTGTTCAGTGGACAGCCCCCATGCCAATATAAATGGTTCCCTAGGGGACTCAGCTAACAGGACACAACATCTGGCTGCCTCTCCATAGGTGTTAATCCTAATGGAGGGCACGACTCCTGACCCCTGCCTTCTGTGAGCAGCGAAGGAAGCAGGAAAGACAAAACCATTAAACATGAATGAGCTGGGAGCTAGACACATACGAGGCAGTGCTTGCCGCCCCGGGAAGGAAACCGTTTCCTCCACAGACAGACAGACAACCCAACTCCAAGTCCTACCAACTCTACCCTCACAGCACATTCAACCAGCCACTCGTCACGCGCCATGGCTGAGACCCTAGTGTAAGCCACCAAGGTTCCTGTCCAGATCACTGAGATAGCTCCCACCTCCTCTCCTGTCCGCTCCCTGGCCTGTCATCAGGTCTTCATATGGACTCCATATGGTCTAAAATGTCTTACTGAAACTGCATCATACATCCTGCTCCTCTCCTGAACACTTCATACCCTTCCCCGGTCACCATGTCCCATGAGTCCCTACGAAATCCAAAGCCTTTCTGAACTCATCACCCACCACACTGGCTCTACTGCAGGCCACTTGGTCCCTTTGCTGTCTGCTGATCTGATCCAGCCTGGGACCTTTGTCCTAGCTGTTCTTGCAGCTACATGGCTCCTGGTGGTGGGTAGCCTCTACCACAGCACCCTGCATAGAGACTAAATCTGCCAACTGCGTCTGATGGAAGAAACATGCAGAACTGATGGGATATCACTTCTAAGGTTAGGTCATAAAAGCATGTGGCTTCCATCTTGGGTATTCAGAGTCTCCTCTCCTGTCTTAGACCATCTGCCCTGGGGGGAGCTAGCTGTCATATCTGAAGCAGTCCTGGGGAAAGGTCCATGCGGAACAGATGCCCACCAAGAGCCATATAGGTGAATGTGGACATGGAGCCTCTCACCTGATCATGTTCCAGCATCCAGGCAAGCTTTCAGATGCAATTACAACATCAATTTCAAGGTACTTACTGTGACAGAAACCTCTGGCCCTAAAACACCCACCAGGAGTCCTGAACCCCAGCAACTGGGAAATGTTTGCTACTTAAGCTGCTGAGGCTTGGAGTGGTTTGTTACAGCAATGGTTAACTAACTCAATCTCTCTTGCTTTTTTCCCAAGCGTTTGTTCTAATGTCACCTGAGTAAAGTTGCCTTCCTTCTGACATCTTATGTCAAATAGCAGCATTTCCCAGCCCACCATTGTCCCCCTCACCCTGTCTTCATTTTCTCTGCAGTTCCTATAAGTAAATGTTATATGTGTGTTTGTTCTGCCTATGTCAACTAAAATATAAATACACAGGGCAGGAGCTGAGTTTTGATCTCAGCTATGACACCAGTGCCTAGAACAGTCGCTGATACCTAGCGGATGCTCACCAGATCAAAACCATTAATAAGGGTTATTGTGTAGCTCTTTGACCTGCCAAACTACTAGGTACAATAGATTATGATAATCAAGGCAGATAATATGAATAACAGCAGCTACTATTTAGCAAGTGTACTATATGACAAGCACTGTTAATTTCACATCCCTGGTCCCATGTAATGTTGACTCTTACAGAGCAGACATTACCAGTCCATCTCAGAGATGAACTGTGTATAGAGCAGACATTAACAGCCATCTTGGGGCCAGAGGATCATAATTCCAACCTGGCAAGAGCAAGCTGGGTGCCAACTGCACGGCAGTTAGTTTGCTCTTGGGTCCCAGTGGGGAGGGGTCTTCACTCACACTGGGGTTCTTGTCCTCGTCATACTCATCCATGTGGTAGGTCCTGTAGCCCTCCTCAGCCAAGTCCCAGAACCATTTGATGACTCTTCCTCTAGAGGACAGGCAGGAGCTGTCAGAGGAGAACGTGGCCGTGGGGTCACCCACTCCATAGAGTTTGGGCTGCTTCTGGTCTGGTTTTCTGAGGCGTTCTCCTTGCAGACCATCACCATAGCCACTTTCCATGTCCTGAGTAGAGGCTGAGCCTGTGCAGGTAGTAGGTGCTGTGGATTCCTTCTGAGGAAGACAGAATATCTGCCAAAACACAAATGCACATGCCAGCAGAATGATTTCTGTTCATCTTTTGTCTGTCTGTCTGCCTGCCTGCCTGTCTGTCTGTCTGCCTGTCTGTGTATAGGCCCAAGAACATCCTCTGGTATTGTTCTGGGAGCTGTCCACTTTGGTTTTTGAGACAAGGTCTCTCACTAGCCCCTAAAGTTTGCAGATTAGGTTGGACTTGCTAGCCAGTAAGAACCAGAGACCTGTCTGTCTCTATCTCCCTGGCTCTGGAATTATGAGGAGTGAACATCTGGCTACTTTTGTTTGGGTTCTGGGGATAAAATTCAGGTCCTCATGATTGCAAGGCAAGAAAAGCATTTAACTGATAGAACACTTTACTGCCTAGGCTGGTTGCCCTCCTCCCTCCCCCTTCCCCTCTCTCTTTCATTCTTTCTTTCCCCCTCCCCTCCCCCTGCCCCCCGAGGTTGCCCAATGCTGGCCTTGAGCTCTTGGCCTCAAGTGATCCTCCTTTCTCACCCTCCCTAATAGCTGGAACTAAGATGTCTCTCTCTTCTTGCAAGCTGGATATCATCCTTTGTGACTGTATCCAGTTAAACACTTAAACAAGCACAGTCTGTTAAGGACTATGAGCACCACACCACTGCTGCTACATATAGACAAAGCTAAACTACTGTAGCTTTAGCTCGCTCCATTTCTACATTTGTATCTCCTGCAGCCTCGGGGGTTCACCAACAATGTTTCCCCGTGCTTGCTCAATTTCAAAACACCAGGCTATTTCCCAAAGCAGATCACTGCTTTGGTCTGGACCTCTTGTGTGATGGGTGGTCAGGAGCAGATGGTGGTGAGAACTGGGGGGTGAAGAGGAAGTAGGAGTCACAAGTGCAGGCACTCCTGGATCCTGTCTCTACTCACAAAGGAGACAAGGGCCCCAGAGGGGTCTCCTGCCTATCAAACTGTAGGAGCTTCCTAAGATTTCCTCTTTCATGCCGCACCTGAGCTCTGGTGGGGCCAATAACCACCTCAAAAAGTAACAGTGAGAATCTGAGGGCGATAAAGCACTCATACCGAATTCTGGCTGATGGCCAAAAGTCTGAAATATGAGTCACTCTAATCACAAATGCTCTCAGATTTCTCTGTCTTACCGTACAGGTCTTACTTGGCAGGTGGCAGATGAGGACACAGAAAATGCCCCCGCAATTTACTTTTGCTTTGCAAATCTTGGGGTCCTCCTCAAAGTAGCGGGACTTTGACAGAGCACACGCCTGCTCCACTGTTAGCCTAGATCCGAGGAAGAACACCACCGAGTGCCCCGGCTGTGGGCAACGTGGCATAGACTAAAGTGCAACCAGAACCCAGCAGGAGCGCGCAAGGCGCTGCAGTCAATCCGGCCTAGTGATCTCACCAGCCCAATACTGGCAACCAAGACTGAATGGTCTGCAGGACCCGCCCGGATTTTCCGGGACCACAGACACTGTAGTGTAACAACACTCAGGACTTCCAGACCGAAGGACAGGAAGCGATCAAAAGCAAAAAGCACCGGGCAATGAACCCGGCCCCTTCGGTGCACAGTGGCGGATCACAGCACCTACTTTGAACCTTGGGTTTTCACGCGCGGTATTCTCGGGGCTGGACTTCCGTGACACTGGGTCAGCCTGCCCCCTGGCGACCTGGCGGGAACACAGGGAAGGAGTCCGCGCTCTGCCTCCTGGTCGCAGAAGAGGAAGCTCCGTTCTTCAGCACTTCCCTATAGGCCAGAAACTGGAGTCTAAACTCAGAAAAGGGAAAGAACCAGAGGGGTGGAGGATCTTGGCCAAGACAAAACCACGCCCACTCCTATCTCTTCTTTCATTGGCTGAGCTCAGATCTCTCTTGCCTTTCGGACACCCTTGGTCAGAGCCATTTGAAGGTTGGAAGTTTCTTCCCCAGTTAAAGGAGGCATCCTCCTGAGCATTACTTGCACATGAGATCTCACCGCCATCCATTTGTAAAGGCTTCTCTCAAGCTCCAGAAATTCTTAGTTGGAGGAAAAACAGATTTACAAAGGAAATGTAGAAATGTAGAGACACACACATTCATATGGCCATGGGACACACAGGAATCAATAGCTTTCAAAGCGCGGCTTCTTTGAATTCCAGTCTGTACTAAAGAGATGTTTAGAGACGTGAGGAGACAAAGGAAAAAGGTTAGTCCTGGGTACCAAAACAAAAACAAAACAAACAAAACAAAAAAACCCAAAAAACAAAAACCCAAG
Source organism: Grammomys surdaster (assembly GCF_004785775.1). Taxonomy (NCBI): domain Eukaryota; kingdom Metazoa; phylum Chordata; class Mammalia; order Rodentia; family Muridae; genus Grammomys; species Grammomys surdaster. Next base: position 673,253 of record NW_021604757.1, on the reverse strand, counting down.
CAAGCAAGCAACAAGAAGTTGTAACTCATTTCCACTGTGTGCCTCCAGAGGCATGCTAAATTGAGTGTAAATACCAAATTGAATAACTCCACCTCGACCGGAGCCATTACAAGGTCCCCTTCAATTACTGGAGGTCAGGTGTTCTATCCCTGCCTTCGAAAGATTAGATTCGCCACAGCCCGTCTATACTTAGAGAAGGGAGGAGATGTCAGGGGGCAGCCCTGTTTACACACTGAAGGCCTAACATCAGCCATAGGCCTGTCATACATGTATACTAACACTGCTGAGACGCTCACTGAGGATAGAGGAAATACAGAAGAGTAGTGGAGGAAGGTAGTTATAAATACCAGCTGAGACCAACTGCCGAAGTGAGGATCATGATTGATAGAATGTTTCTGTCATATTGTGTTAAGAATGTGTTTGCACAGATACGTGTTTTGTCAATTTCCTTATCATGTAATGTAACATCAATTAAGATAGTATCAGTGGTTATCGTATTTAAGTTATGAGATACTAAACAAATGTCCCTCAAGGGAATATTGCCACTTGCTCTAAAATACATAATGTGTTTACGATTGTACATAAGATAGTTACATCATGGACTGGAGAGATGGCTCAGTGATAAAAAAAGCACTGACTGCTCTTCCAGAGGTCCTGAGTTCAATTCCTAGCAACCACATGATGGAAGACAGCCATCTATAATGGGATTGATTGTTGCCCTCTTCTGGTGTGCCTGAAGAGGTAGACAGTGTACTCACATACATAAAATAAATAAATGTTTTTTAAAAAAATAAGATAGTTACATCATATTATGTATAGTCATGACCTCACTTTTTCACTTGGTATAAGAGGTGATTGTATGTCAAGATGACCAGGGATGGACTCGTGATGGCTATTCTTGGCTGTCAACCTGACTACATCTGGAATTAACTAAAAGCTCAAGCACATCTGGAAGGAATTTTTAGCTAACTGGATCATTTGAGGATGAAAGACTCACCTTAAATCTGGGCCACACCTTGTGACAGCCTCTATAAAGGATCATGGAAGAAAGAAACTTTTGCTTTTTCTTGCTTACCCTGTTCTCCCTGGCATGTTCATATTTCTATCCTTCTGCTGAGGCCCTCCCTCACTGGCACTACAGCCTACTTTTTGGGGATTCTGAGGTATACTGAAGACCAGCTGAGACACCAGCCTCATGGACTGAATAGCTACCGGATTCTCCGACTTTCCATCAAGACCTTGTCATTGTTGGGTTAGGTGGATTCACCTGTAAGTCACTCTAATAAATCATATATGAATTTATATGACTATATATTCCATTAGTTCTTTTTCTCTACAGAACCCTAATACTGAAGGCCTGGAAGATTCTGGGAGAGCCAGTGGTCTTTCACTCACATTCGAAGGCTGAAGAGGTTTGCCTCTGATATTAGTGAAGGGCCGTAACAACACAGTAGCAGAGTGGTGGCAGGGTAGATGGCTTGAAACCTGAGTAACTTCACCAGTGAGGCCCAGAGGCAAGCAGCCTAAAGAGCAAGAGCTTTTCCCTCTGCCCGACACCACAGTGTGTCACCACACTTAGGGTGGATCTTCTCATTTCTTCCCAATCAAGAAAAATTCACTTGCCTCTTAGTGGATTCCAGATCTGGTCCAGTTGCCAATCAAGATTAACCATCAAAGCCACGAGACACAATCTTGCTGTGTCTCTGTGCAGCCTTGCTGGCCTGGAACCTCCTAGATAATTCAGGCTGGCCTCAGACTTGTAGTGTTCATTCTGCCTCTGCCTCCCAAGTCTGGGAACTTGCAGGGATGTCATCATGCCTGCCCCTTTTGTTCTCAAATCACCTTTTTCAGGTAGTTGTCATAGCAATGAAAAAAAACTAATATGAACAGCAAATGTTAACAAGTGAAACATTCAGAACTTTACAAAACAACTTTTTTAAAAAATTACATCTATTTACTTCAGACATGTGTCACTATATGCATGTGGAGGTCAGAGGACAACTTATGAAACTCACTTCTCCCTTTCCACCATGTAGGGCTTCGGGATCAAAGTCAGGTCATCAGGCTTAGTGGCAGGTGCCTTTATTCACTGAGCCATCTAGCCCGTCCCCCATCTGAATACTGAGTTGAACAGACTCAGAAACAGACTAACACTTCCATGGAAGGCATGATTCCTTCTATCCCACGCCACCTAGGACTATCTAGAATACACAACTCTGGTGTGTCTGAGTTTATTTCCAGAGAGGCTTAACTTATGCAGAGTAACCCCTCAGTGTGTGTAGCATCATCCCATAGGGTGGGGTCCCAGACTCAATAAGAGAGGAGAAAGTGAGGTGAGCAGCAGCATCTATCTCTCCGTCCTGACTGTGGATGTAATATACCCAACTGCCCCATGTTCTGCTGCCACAGCTAAAGGTACACTCCACGCCAGAGCTTTGCTTCTCCACCACGGTACATGGAAACCTCAAAGCATGAGCCAAAAAAAGTCCTTCCTTAAGTTGCTTGAGAAAAGCAATATACTTCCTTTCGTTGATTGAAAGGAAAAAAGGAGGACAAGGAGGAGGAAGGGGAAGAGGAGGGGGAGAATCTACCAGAGCTAGTGACATATACCTGTAATCCTAGCACCTGGGAAGCTGAGGAAGATGTGTGTTCAAGGCCAGCCTGAGTTGTACAGAAAGACAAAAAGAGGTGGAACAAACCTGTTCCCAGAGGAATGTGTGTGGACACAAACCCACATGACTAACAAGGCTATCAGTGAGTACTAGAAGCTTTTCCAACTTCCACAAAAGGTTCCGACTCTGTTCTGTGCATTTCACAGCCTCTAGTAGGCAAGGGCTTCCCAGAAGCTCAGGTAGGCACAATTTGAACAGCGGGAATATCAAGAGATGGGAATGGAAAATTCCAGTTCTGGGAACTGAGGTCTATGATCCCCAACCCTGAAACTCATATGTGAAATCTTCACCCCTAAAATGACAGCAGTATCAGGTGAGACCCTTGGAAAGTGATCAGATCATGAAAGCAGAGGGAGCCCCAGCCTCCAATCATGTGATATCATAGGAAGAAAGAAGACGGCTCACCAGACACTTACATATTCGGTTCTTGGACTTTACAGCTTCTAGAACTGTAAGAAAGAGATTCTCATTCTTTATAAGTTTCTGGTATTTTATTATAGCTATCTGAAAAAACTAATATTCCAAGATTTGTCCTAAAACATTTTGGAAGATTTCTGGCATTTGAATGCAGGAATGCCCATAATACCCCATTCAGTCCTTCAGCCATTCATAAGGATGGAAGATTGTGAGCTTCTAAAGACGGCACAACTTAGTGCTCCTTCAGCATCCGGCTCTGAGTCATTTCTTCCCTTCCTTACAGGCCTGCCACAGACAGAAGTGTGTGTGTGTGTGTGTGTGTGTGTGTGTGTGTCAGTGTGTATGTATATCTCTGTGAGTGTGTATGTGTTTTGAGTGTATGTGAGTGTGTGTTATGTGTGTGAATGTGTGTTATGTGTGTGAATGTGTGTTATGTGTGTGAATGTGTGTTATGTGTGTGAATGTGTGTGAGAGAGTGTGTGTCAGTGAGTATGTGTCAGTGAATTGTGAGAGAGTGTGAGAGTGAGAGGGAGTGTGAGAGTGAGAGTATGTGAGTGTATATGTTGAGTATGCATGAGTGCACATGTGCATGTGCACGTGGGGAAGTCAGAACAGGACCTCAAGATCTCCCTCTAAGGCTTTCAACCTTGCTGCACTGAGATGGGATTTCTTGCCATTTTGCTAGACTTGGTTGCTAATAAGATGGTATGGTGCACCTGTGTGTGCCCCACTCCTCCAGTGCTGAGGATACGGGTACTCAAAGCCATGTCTAGGTTTTTACATGGAGTGCCTGGGATTTGAACTCAGGTCCTTATGCTTGCAGAGCAAAGCACTCTCACCCTCTGGGCTATCACCCCAAATTTCTCTCAGACAGTACTCTTCACATGCAAGCTTTCCAAAGGACTTAAAACAATCATCTCCCTCCAAAAGGAATATGAACCAGAAATAAAGCAGGCCTGGAACTGGAGAAAATAGAGCATGACTTTTATTAAATGATGAATGTAAAACAAAGCCATCTAAAAAGGAATCCAGGGGAACTGCCTTCCCCCTCTTACCACAATAAAAACATCATTTTTGAGTACAGAATAGCTAGCAAAGACTTAAAAGAAACAAGGCTTCTAAAAAGTCAGACACCCAGCTTAGGGGTCTTACTTGATGAGTGAGGTCAGACAGCACAGTGGCTCCAATTCCTCCTACTGTCTTCTGGCCACAAGGCTACTTTCAGGGGCCCATGACCGTCTGGAGGCAGCAGTCTAGGTCCCAGTTGTCTGCTCCTGCTCTTCCGTTATGCCTTGTTTGTGTTCAGCGAGCACATGGCAGAACCGATCCATGCCTAGAAGGTGCAAAGGAGACAGGAGAGAATGAGTTAACGACGTGCAGATGGAGCCCAGACAGACCCGGCTGGCAGCGAACCATCAGGGCCTCTGTTTATGGGTGCTGAAATCAGCCCTCTCTTCTTTGGGATGGAACTTGAAGACAACCTATCCTATCTCTTCTGGCTCTTTTTGAACCTAAGATCAAATCATGAGCCTGTCAGAAAGAAGATTTATGTCGAAGTCTGTCCTGTGGCTTGTTTGCTTCTTAACCTTTCACTGGGTTTGATCATTTACTTGTGATACAGGGTCTCTATATGTGGCCCAGGCTAGCCTTGACCTCTCAGACCTCCTGTCTCCTTCCAAGTGTCAGGATTGCAAGTGGGAATGCTCAGGCCCAGCTTCCCTCAGTCTATTTTCCACAAGGCTAAGCGGCTCATTGCTCATCTCAGCAGGTAGGAAAATGTCTGGCAACTAATGAGATGCTATAAATAATTATTCACATAAACACTGTGTTCTTCATGTTGCCAGAGGAGTGTGAGGATTCCGATAGAACATATAGTGGCTGCCACGATTGTCTGTCCACCACATCCACTGGACTCCAGCCCCACATGGGCAGAAAACCGCTCCTTAGAAGCCTTGGCCCAGAAGACATTCTCAAACACATGGCAGACACAGAACAAATATACTGGAAAGGTGGAATGCAGGGATAGATGGGTACTTAAGGAATGGATTACTTCCTGTTTATGAAGGAGCATAATTAATAGAATGGAAAAGGGTAGCTCAGAGAAGCTGAAGCTACAGGCTATTGCAAGCACAATATATTATGGAGGAGTTGGTGGGGCCTCTTTACTGCATGTCTGACTTGGGGTGGGGAGGTCAGCAGCACTCACCCACTTGTAGTTGAAGGTGATTTTCTGCGAAGACAAGGCAGAACCAGCCAGGCTCTATACACTTGTAGGACTGGCCACTAGATATCAACAGCTTGTTGTCCTGGAAGCGCTGGTAAAGAATCTGCTCTTGTTCAAACGTGCACGGACTCAGATACTAGAAAAAGGGAAAGGGAAAGGGGGCAGAGCTGAGCACAAGACCAGCTGACTGGTAAGCCCAGTGCCTGCCATTTGCAGAACTTACAGCTTTCAAGTTGATCCAGACAAAGAGGCCAGAGCCACAGTTGCAAAAAGGGATCTTCAAGTCCTCCAGTATCTTCATGACATAGCTATAAGCCTTCCGGAGCCGGCTATGGTTTTTAGGCAGGTACACCTTATTGATCCACTCTGGATGAGCAGAGAAAGAGTACCACAGATCTCATAGAAGACATCTGGGGGGGGGTAGGGGTAGGGATAGGGGTTCTTCCCAAGTGTCCCTTAGCTGGGCTTCATGTGAGCCATGAGCCATTTCAATACAAGATGGAGTCTGCCTTGCTGTGTCTGAATTGATAATATCCTGGCCCACAACTCTTATATAGGACTTTATAGAGCAGACAGAGGGCATCTTAATGCTCTACTAGAATGTTCCCTTTGAATAGATAGAGGCCTGTAGCCAAGGGATCCCACAAAGGGGACTGATCCCACTGTTGTCACCTGAGTGAGTTAGTAGATATGCAAAGCTTTCACTTGAGCTCTTGAACCCCACACACTGGACTGAAAGAGCCCGGCTAACGCTCTGGGATGAATTCAGCACCACTGTTCTAAGATAATAATGGGAAAAGAATGACATGAGGCCGTAGAAACCTCTATGCCTACCTTATACTGTTTGAAAAGTTAATTATGCTGGACAGTGATGGAACAGGCCTTTAGTCCCAGCACTTGGGAGGCAGAGTCAGGTAGATCTCTGAGTTCAAGGCCATCCTGGTCTACATATCGAGTTCCAGGACAGCCAGGGCTACATGGAGAAACTATCTAAATAGCAAAACCCTAAACAAAGTTTTAATTATGTGTGTATGTGCCAGTCTATGCATGTGTACGTAGGTGGTTGGGGAGTTGGAGCTCCTGGAAATGGGAGTTACAGGAAGTTGTGAGTTGACTGATGTGAGCGTTGGGAACAGAATTAAGGTCCTCTGGAAGAGCAGCACATGCTTTTAATCATTGAGCCATCTCTCCATCTCATGCCTGTGTTATACTCCTAGAGTATCTAGACAGAAATCTGAGGATGCAGTTTCTAGGTAAATCCTAGGTACATCTAAGGTTGAAAACCAGTATTGAAGGGGCTGAGGTCCAGTTTTCATCACATCTAAAGGATTCTGGCACCATGGAGGGTTGGTAGTCAGTCAGATTTCTCCTTTCTACTTCTTTCTCCACCCAAAGCTAAAAGCAAGCTGTCTAGCTACATTAGTTTGTTTCTTTAAATACCATGGCTGTCTCAATATAGTCCATCTACTGGTCTAAGCCTTCCAGTCTGGCACCAATTACAGGAAATTAAAGGGAAAGATTCTTTTCTATGTTTTAGTCATAGCATTAAAGGGAAAGGTCTCCTTTCAGGCCCAGCATTCTCTTGAGGTCCCTGGAGAATTTAGGGGCCATAGATCTAGCCATACAAACTCTCCCCCAAACATCTTTCTCCTTTGTATCCCCTGGAAATTTATTTTAATCCATATTGGAAAAGTCAATGAAAAGGACCCACTGTTGACAAAAGAAAATGTTTGCCTGGGGCAAGTAGGTCCAGGAGAAAGAGACACTTGCTGATCTCTGCTAGGCTCCATGACACATGCTTTAATCACTAGGGAGACAGAGGCAAGAGAGGCAGACCTCGGAGTTCTGGGCTAGCCTGGTCTACATGTTGAGTTCCAGGCCAGGGCTATATATTGAGACCCTGTTTCAAAGGCAAAAAGGAAAATTGACTGACTGGTGTCTGAGGTTCTTACCTTCATGTCTTAGGGAACCAGTCACAAGCAGTTTTCTAAGCAGAGCAGAAACTATTAGGCTTTCCGAAATAAAACCCAGCCTGGTTTCACACAGGTCCTCTATCTTCTAGCCACACCTATGCACTCACTGGGATTTACTCTGTCCTCCACAGTTTAACTTCAGACAGTGAACAGATCCTCAAGTTTATTGAGCACATGCTAGAGACCCATCCCCCAGAAAACCCAGCAATCCCCCATAGTCATAAAGTTAAGTCAAGATGCTATCCTAAGGTCCTACTTGGTACCTTTGTCCTGGAGCAGTCGCCACAGCTTGTACTGAGCAATGTCAGAGACACCATGGTAGTAGCCAAAAACTTTCATGGCAGACGCTACCTCCTTGTTGTGTGTATAGAGAACACCAAGGCGGAAGCCAGATATGCCAAAATCCTGGAGGAAGAGAAGTTGAAGAAGGAACATGTAGTTTCTCTTGTCTTTTGTTCCTAAGTCCCCTTCCTTCCAGACCCAAAGACAGGTCCTGGAGCTTACCTTACTAGTGTCCCAGATAATATGGATCATGTTAGGATCAGGCAAGCTGGAAAAGAAATTAAAAAAAAAATCAAAATTAGAGAGGGAAATAGTTGAAAAACAGATAAATGACCACCTCTCTGACCACCTCTCTGACGGAAAGAAGAAAGTGGACGTTAGGTTCTTCCTAGACAGGGTCTAACATGACCAGGTTCAAAGAGACAGTGGTGGCAGCTAAGCTAGATGTCAACACAAGGTGTCCCTGAAAAGCACACATGGAACAGTACTCGAGTGCCCACTGAAGGAAGTCCCAGGCCATCAGCCTGACTGACTCTACTACTACAGATCTGACTACAGATCTAGTCCAAGACCACCTCCCTCCTTAGCAGCTGTCCTTTCAGGAGTAAGTTGCCTATCACTTCTAGAACGTGCCCACCTGTCCATTCTAGAACGTGCCCACCTGTCCATTCTAGAACGTGCCCACCTGTCCATTCTAGAACGTGCCCACCTCTTACTGCCCCACCTTTGGTGAACCTGTCCCTTCTAGCAGGCATGCCAATGTCTTGCTTTGATGAAATCTCATTCTTATAGTCAAATTTTACATCCCTTTAAAAAAGTTTGAGTTGGGCATGGTGGGATATACTTATATTCCCAGCACTCAGGAGGTAGAGGCAGGAGAATTAAGAGTTTGAGGCCAGGTTGGGCTACACAGCAAGATGCTTTGTAAAGAAGTCCCTACCTGGCCAGCAATCCCTGAGGGCTTTCCTTAATAAATACATATGTGTGGGTGTGGGCATGTGTGTGTGCACATATAGGTGTGAAAGACACAGGTTAAAACTGAGTATCTTTTTACCTCCTCAATGCCCCCACTGCAGACAAGGTCTCTTAATTAACTGAAGCCCTTCATTTCATCCTGGCCGTGTGGCCAATGAGCTCCAGGGATACGCCTTGCTTAGCTCCTCCCCTACCTCGAGGGTCACATGTTGCTATGCTAGGATTTTCACATAGGTTCTGGGAACTCGAACTCAGATTCTCACACTTTCCTGACTGACCTGCCATCCCTTGACCATACTCGCTGCCTTGCTCAGCATTCACTGATACACAGAATGGCACTTGGACTCAACACTCATGAGGGCAGCGGGCCCTTTGTTCATCTTCACAAGCCCCACGGGTACTTGACTCATTCCCCAGCACACATCAGGCAAGTTCCTCTTCATGAATGCCTCTACAAAGCAGGAGACTCATGGTTCCTGCTCCCAACACTGGTGTAGATAAACTTACTCTTTTATACTCAGAACGCTCTGAAATGTGGCAGATGGCTCAAACACGGACAGCATGTAATTCTCGTCCACGATCACGTGCAGCTTGTGCCTGGCGTTGGGAAAGGAAGAAAATACATCTAGTTTCTATCAACAATTTAAAAAATTATTACATTTTAGTGTGTATGCGCTCACACGCGCATGTGTGCGAGCCCAAGCCTACGCTTGCACTCTCAGCATGGTCCATGGATGGAAGGCAGAAAACGACTTGTTAGGATCATGTTGTTCAGTTTGTCAGGTTTGGTGGCAGACACCTTCACTCACTGAGCCATCTGGCCAGCTGTCTCTGTAATCGTCACTCACTCTCTTTCCTGCTCTTGGATACAGCTCATTTATGCCTATTGTCCCAAGAGCTTACTCTACACCTCTCCACGGGACATTATTGTGTACACAAGAAGGAAACTTTGCTCTAGCTGGCAGTACAGAGACGGAAAAGGACACAAAAGAAAGACACCTATGAGATAACACATCTAACTCTTTAAACACCAAGCAAACAGGAAAAGAGGCAAAGCTTCCCCAAGTGTTTAAGTCAGTGACAGACAGGAGCTGCCATCCAGGGTCCAAACTGATTCACAGCACCGGGTGGGCTTTGAACACATTTTTGTCTTCAGTTTGCCACAATCCCCAGAAACAGCACCATCACCCCATGTCACAGATGTAAAGTAAGGTCCTGAGACAGACCAACAGTTGACTCAGCCTAGTAGAGTCCTGGAGCTCAGGTGATGGCTAACATTGATTGTGAATTTCACAGGATCTGGAATCATCTAAGAGACCAGCCTCTGGAAACACCTGGGAGGGATTATCCCATTTAGGTTAAGTGAGGTAGGAAGACCCACCCTAAAGTGGGTGCTGCTGTTTTCTGGTCTTGAGTCCCGATCTCAAAAAGAATAAAGGGGGAGAACTGAAGCTAGCTGAGCAGAATGGTCTCTCTCCTGCCCATGGACCCAGCGTGACCAGCTGCTTGAATCTCCTCACCCTGACACTCCTGCCATGATGAGCTATATGTATCCATGAGCCATGAGACTGGACAATCCTTCCTTTGCAGGGTATTATGAGACCAATAGGAAAGCAACCCAGATAGCCAGAATTTACACTCGGCTCCACTGAGTTCTTGATGGCATCCCATGTCTGCCTCAACTGCCGGTTGATCTGGGTCAGTCATGAAGTCTGAGTGCCGTTTCTAGAAAACAAATTGTCTGTCCTACAAGGGTTCACTGCAGGACTCCAGAGGCAACTTTTGTTAACCTGCTCCTAGCAGGGAGCCATGAGAGTCTGAGTATCTGTCATCCTTGACACTACAGCCCAGGGAGTCTGGAAACAGATACTGGGATAAAGCGCTTCAGCCACCATGAGTGGGAAAGCAACAGAGCAGCGCTCTGGTGCCTAGGTAAATGTCTGTGGGAAGAGGTTGGACAGGAAATCAAAGACAAATGGTTACTATAGGGGCCCCTTTCCCTTCACTTAATAGTCTTTATAGAACCCTGCAAAGCAGGATGGGTAATCTTGGATAAATTACTTTTGTTTCTAACTTCTTGCCTACATGTGATGGAGTAGAACACATACTTCTTGGCGAAGACCAGGTACTTTTGCAGTGACAATTGAGTGTAGACACCACTCAGAGGATTCTGGGGGTTGATGAGCACAATGCCTTTGACATTTTTTGCCTGAGAAGAAACCCAAACACAAGAGTGAATACAAGTCCTTTTACATCTGCCCCAAATCCCACCAAGCATCTTTTATGGCTCGAGACATCTAACTTAGGACACCTCGATAAAGCCTAGGTAGCATCTCATGGATGCAACTCCATGCTGCCAGCAAAGGGTGATGTGTTCTGGAAGTTTCCGTGGATGGAACTCACTTCTACAGTGAAGTCAGGTACTTAGAACTACTTGCTGTCTTTCCTATCTAGAGAAAGCCCCCACATCTTGTATCTAAGTCTCGTTACTCAGCCTTTTCAAGACCAACAGTGGCAACCCTGAGATGACGGCTCCCCCAACTCCCTACCCTTACCTCCTTCTTAGCTTGAGTGAGGGCAAGCTTGAGCTTATCCACAGTGAGTTGGAAAGAATACGAGTCGGTCCCGGTGACCTGGAAGACACATACCACTGAGAAAGGCTTGTTCCTGAGCCTGGTTTCTCAAGCCCCATATAGTCCTTGGCCTTCATGTCAGGGTGTTGGTCCCTACATAGCTTCTTCACCCTGGTATCTGCCCCACTCCCACCATCATTTAAAGGACAATGCTCCTCTGTCTCTTTGGGGCCCCTAGAACATCACCAGATGGGTGAGCAGGGAAGAGGCCACATTCTGACCTGGCTCTCCAAGTAGACAGGAACAAGCTCAACTTTCGAATAGAAGTAGGAGCTGAAGGGGAAGCTGCTGTAGCACGGTGTGGGGATCAGAAGGGCATCTAGGAGCACAAGGAGTCAAAGCTGGCTTCCAGTCAACATGAGCAGCAAGGATCCCAACACAAGAGCCCCACATAGCAATCTCTTCTTCTCAGTCCTTGAGCTCATTTCGTAGGACAATGGTACATTTTTGTACACATTCATTTGGGAAGAAAACTCTTGCTAAGAGAGGTGATCACAGTGAACAGCTCAGAGTCCAAGGTATGACTCAAACAGGGTACTTCCCGTTAGAAAAGTCTTCCTATTGAGATGCCAGTGTCTGTGTAGCTACATGTGTACCCAATGTGCATGCACATGTGGAGATCAGAGGTCAACCCCAGACTCCTTACTTTGGAACAATATGTCTTGTTTATTAAGATAGTGTCTCTTTATTGGTGTATTTAGGCTGGCTGGTAAGCAACTTTTAGGGAGCTGCCTGTCTCAGCTTCCACAGCTTCAGAAGCACAAACCACCACAAGCACATGCCACCATGTCCAGCCTTTTATGTGAGCTCCAGGAATTAAATTCAGATCCTTGTGCTTGAGTGACAAGCACTTTTCTACCTAAGCAATTGTCCTTAACTTTAAAAGTCTTGTCTGACTGGACTAGGCACAAAATGTCAAAGGTCATACACAAGAAAGTTTCCTAGTGTTGAACCTTATGGATTTCATTTCTCTCTTTTCTTTCCCACTTTTCTTGGGCTTCTGGGCCTTTTCATCTAGATCACCTCTTTGAGAACTGCCACGTTTCTTCCATATTTAATTAGGGCTCTAACTCCCTTGAGTTCCCAGAAATGATGTCTCTGGCAGGACAGAGTAGCCTGCACTTGTGGAAAAGACCTCAAAACTCTTCTCTTCCAAAGTCCAGTGCTGAGATGTCCCTGCAAACATGCCAGAAAAGTAGAGCCTGCTAACTTACCACCTGGGTCACACAGAACCATGGCCAGTGAAGAAAAGATTGAGGAACAGTTATTCAGAACCACCACCTGAGGACAAGGTCCAAGAGATAGAGTCAAGATCAGTACCTGTGTAAGGAGGGTATGCACAGGCCATCTCCCTCTCCTCCCAAAGGGCAGGTCCCAGGACCTCCTCTACTGTACATCCCCCAGGAGACCTTTTCAATTGGACATCTCCCAGGGACTTCCTAATGGTCCTCCCCCAAGACCCTCCTAAGCTGGATTTTACTGTGCCCTGCCAGTCTGAGGGTTCTCCCTGTGGTCTATAGATGATGCAGAAGGAGCTGAAAAGGACAGTCCTCCACTGATCTCACTCACATTTTCTGGATCAAGAGGTGTAGGTGCCTTGCAGTAGTGGGTCAAGAAGCTAGCCAGCTCTTCCCGAAGGCTGTAGACAGACCAGAGAGACCCTAGAGTTTGCAGGTACCCTTCTTCATTCAGAATCTAGATGACACACATTTTTAAAGAACATAGTATCCAACCTTAAGGAGATCTTTGCTATCCAAGCCAACCTCATCTTATAGGACTATAGACTAAAGTTACCTCTCCAGGGTCACGTGGCTATTGAGAGGTGGGAGAATTATAAACAGATGCTCTTTCTGCCAGCTTAGACTGCCTCCCGAGATGTTTTATTCTTAGGCAAATCCAACCTTTTGGCATTGAAAGAAACATTGTCATCTACACAGTTCATACTCAAGAACTGTGTGACCGAGTCTTAAAACTCGGTCAACAATTCTCAATGTTTTAAATATCTTAACGGATTTGCATTGGGCTGCATTCATTAACTATCATGCCTAGAGCTAGACATATCTGATAGGCATTTCCTGGACGTTATTAGCCAAAGATACAGGAAAGTAGTTAATCTTAAATATGGTGCATTTGAGGGAAGGGGATATGGCTCAGGCGGGGGTAGATGCTTGCCTAGAATGCATGCATAGAACCCTAAGTTCCATCTTCAGCACCACAATAAAAGCAAGCATGATGATATACACCTGCAATCCCACACTCAGGAGGTAAGTGTGGGAGGGTCAGAAATTCAAGGTTATCCTCAGCTAGATAGGGAGTATGAGGCCAGCCTGTGCTACACAAGATTCTGTCAATAATTGTATATATAGCCAATGGATGATGAAAGAAAGGTGCCTGTGGAGAGACTCTAGTTCTGAAAGGCACTTACAAGGGTTGTCCTTTCCAGTCAGAGTATTGCAGCTGGGCTTCATCAAGACAGTTCATGTCACTCTGAGTCAACTGTTGACAAATAGAATATGAAGACAGGCAGTCCGGGAAGGCCAAGTGGGCCTTATTTTGTTCCTAGTTCGTGCGTAAGTCTCTGCACTGAGAAGCTACAAGTCTCCCAGCAGGGGAGCAAGGCTACATGCCATGTGCTCCTTCATGAATGGAGGCTAGCCTTATCAGACACACATGTGCTTTAACAGAAGTATCTGACAGCCTCTGTAGGCCAAAGCTTTGGGCAGGCTCTCACTGCATTCCTGCCAGACTACCTCTAGACAGTCAGCCAGGCCAGGAGTTTAGGTTATGTTGTTCTAGAAGCGATGTCTCGGCTCTCCCCGTGATGTCTATGTTTTCCTCCTGGACCTCCCACAAGCTAAGGAATAGGCCAGGGAACTGGGCCCAGAGGAGCTAAGTCTCAACTAAGCCTAGAGTATTGCTTACCCTTGCTGTAACCAGGTCAAGGCAAAGCTTGTTCTCGATGGTACTAAGGTTGATGTAGCCCTGGAAGTGGAAGGAATCTAGGTTAGCTCTCTTCCTCCATCCTAAGACACCTTTAGGCATGCCAAGAAGTTGTCATTGTAGATTAGTTCAAGGGAAGACTCACCATGCCACAACATAGTTCAACATCTATCAAGTTTTACAGCTATCTAGTCCCCTCCCCAGTCCAACAGACAAATCAGAGCAGTTGGACTGTGCTCTGTGTACTAGGCACTGAATTCCTTGACTGCAGACCTTACTCAGACTCACCATTTCCTGTGAGCTGCCTTATGTCTTGAGAAAAGCATTCCATTTGATCCATTGAAGGAGGAAGAGAAGGAAAGTTGGAAATCTACCAGACAAACACACTGAGTGGCAGGCAGAACCTCTCTAGCTCTACCCAGATATTGGAGCCTTATCAACAGCAAACCCTGCCTGTGTCCATCTCTGCTATCACATCGAAGCGGACTCCAAGTTACTGTAGATGATGCATCCCTTACATACAATAGAGGTGACAGATTCAGTTTCTAGAAAAGCCATGGAATGGCCATACACAGCTTAGACGAGAATAGAAGGGAAAGGCATGACTACGGCCATGAATGACTCCACCCTTTGAATAAAGAGCTGCTGTTAATCTCCTTGGCTAAACGTCCTTTGCTGGCTGCTTGCTGCCCTCAGGGGAATATTTGAACCCCTGCCCACCTGTGCCCTACTTCTAACTACAGTACTCATCTCTACTCTGGCACACGGGTCTTCTTCCCGATCACACCAAGCTCTTCCAACCTTCCATACATGGTTCTCACCCGTCTAGGAACATCATGGCCACCATCACATAGGCTGTCTGGTTGAGACTTTCCGAATCCCTTCCGTGCCCTGGGAAATAGTCTAAACTCTTGTTTCTCTCATGGTTGCCTACACCTGTCACTATGCTTCATTTTACAAAGGCAGGCTCATTTACCAGCATGAGTGCTGTGACTGACTGCTGAAGTTAAAGGAAAGGTGGTAGGGATGAAGGGACTCAAGACATTCCCCTCCCCCAGGGCTCCATCTTCTGGGACATTATCAGTGTATGTCTATAACTATATAATTATTCTAAGACAATAATGTTAGTGCATCATAAAGAGAAGTAATCATAAGAGAGACTAGGCACAGGACCCAGTAAATTCTTGAGATTGGGGCTTTCAAAGCTGTCCCATCTTACCAAAGGGTTCTCATCCTTGTGGTATTTGTCTGTCTGATAGGCGTCATAGCTCTGGAAGCTTAAATGGTAAAACTCATAGATGTCAGTCCCACGCTTGGATAGGGTGCAGCTGGCAAAGGCAGCCTCAAGATCACCCAGCCTAGGCCTGGGTTGGCCAGTCTGCCAAGATGACAGGGCCTGGTGCCCAGCTTTGATGGCACATCTAGAGTCCGAGCAAGGGAGAGGTACTTGGAACTTCAGTTTCCTTACAGTGTTAGACCATACAAGGTTGACAATCTGAGACAGTAAGTGGCCCATCTTCTTTTCCTGATTCCTGGAGGCTCTTGTGCATTGCTGATCTCCTAGTGAGAGGCACTGCATCTGCTGGTTTGTCCACTGCAAGAACTGGTCTGTGACGACATGCTGCAACTTCAACATCTTCTCCTGCAGTATTTTGAAAACCTTTTTGGAGGACTTCTTCTTCTTCTTCAGCTGATCCCTGAGTTTGGGGTGGGCACCTTTCCAGTTACTCGGAGTTTGGGTATTGCTATCGGCCTTGGCAGCCTGGCTGGAACCTACAGAGAAAGAGATAAACACAGAAAACAAAAGACAGCTTTCCCCGAGGGTCCTGGCATGCATGGTTGGGAACAGAACTGATTCTCAGGCTCATCACCGGCTTCTCCCACCTCTGTGTTCTGGGCTTAGGCTCTAAATAGCTCAGAAAGCTCAAGAGCATGCGTAAGCATCCCCAGCTCAGCTGCTGGTGCATTCTACAGAGATGCTCTTAGAATGTGTCTAGAGAACGAGCAGTAAGGCCCTCTAGGAGGAAAGAGGGAGTTGGCCTTTTCTAGGTTCTTCTAGTGCTCCTACCAGAGCAGACTTTATCAGGTTCTACAAGAGAAGGAAGAGGGCTTGTGTTATTCAATCCCAGTACAAAGTAAACCATCCTACTGAAACAGGTCAGTATATGATTGCCTGGGGGTCAAATCTGGTCTCACCTGTTTTTATAGGTAGCAGGTAATCAGGGACTGGGAAGATGGTTAAGTTGGTAAAGTGCTTGCTGTACAAATATGAGGCCCTGAGTTCAATCCCCAGCACCCATGTTAAAAGCTGAGTGTGGCAGCAGGTGCCCATCATCCCAGCACTTGGGAGGCCAAGGCAAGATGTAATGGAGGCAAACGGCAGAGTCAAAGAGTTGTAACAGAGGCCATCCGGTCCTCAGAGCTTCAACTACTTTAATGCTTTTGAAAAATATTTATTTATGCTGGGTGGTGGTGGTGCACATCTTTCATCCTAGCTCTTGGTGGAGCTGAAGCAGGCAGACCTCTGTGAGTTTGAGGCCAGCTTGGTCTACAGAATGAGTTTCAGGATAGCCAAGGCTACACAGAGAAATCATGTCTTGTAAAACAAAGCTGAAGAAGGTATAGGGGTGTGTGTATGTGAGAGAGACACACAGAGAGAGAGACACAGAG